>NC_056430.1:54742526-55111276 GCF_018296145.1 Oncorhynchus tshawytscha
GTCAGAAATCTGGGGGTTCTGCAGATAATAAACTTGAACTGGAGTTCAAAGTTGGGGGTTCAAAGGTTGAGGGCTCTGTCACTCATGATCACACATGCACGCAAAACTCCAGGTCTCTTTTTTCCTCGTTCCATTTTGTTATATAAAAAAATAGTGCAATTATTTTCAACAATTATATAAATAACTCTAAAATCGTGCTTTTTAACTTTGTTTTTCCGTTTCTATATACGTGTATATATGTTTACACACATACATTGATACATATACATACGGATGTATATGTATAGATAGCACAATGTTAAACACATTTGAGTTGGCACCCCAACAGATGACCGTTTTCACTTTTATTTCTAGAGCAGACAAAAAATAAAAAACAAATGTATTTTTCTCTTTAGAATCCATGTTTACAAAAATACCCTTGCTCACACTCTCCTCTCTTATGATACATATTGCAGACTTCTTTTCTTTTTCTCCAGATAAACAGTCTTGAATCTTGTGCAAACATCTCTTTAAAAAAGATCCAGAAAAAAATGAAGAGCATTTGCACACGGGAACTCCTGAACTTGTCTGTCCAAAGACCCAAAGACAGTACTAAAATCGACTGGACAAGACCCAAAGTACAGTACTAAACTCAGATGGGTCCAGATAGTACAGCAAGATAGCCATAAAGCACTACAGTGGGCAAAGTACTGTACTCAATTGACCTCAAAGGACTCTCTATTCCAGTGCACATGTTGATACACAGACCCAGTCAGCTGTCAATCATGTGTTTCCATGGATGCCAACGCTGACCACCACACCGCTAAGCTTACTCACCCTTTGATGTGGATTGATGAGCGACGGGGGCGTCTACACTGTGGCCAACTGGGTCATGAGCTGAGGCTAACTAGGGCTAACATATGAGCTTCGATCTGGCAACCCGTGAAAGCCTGAATCTGGCAACCTGATACAAGATTGCTATCAATGCACTGTACAAGCCTGTACACAGACAGCACACAAAGCTAGATGGGGTTAGGTGGTGGATCACTAAAAGAGCCATCTGCATCTAAAAAAAGGAAGACCTGGTCATTCTAAAAGACTCTGGGAGCAACTAAGGATAAACTACAAGGAGATAAGTGACTAGAAATGATGCAAAAGGGATACAAAAACAAAATAAACCTAAATACAAAATAAAAAATGTAACTCTTTTTTTGTTTTTGCATTTGTCAGTATAGAAAAAAAGCTGTAAGCACGGAGACAACAAAGAACAAGTAAATATTTATACAAAGTAAGTCAGGGGCGACGGTTGTCAGTTATGACAGTGACCGGAGGGGTAAAGTTCAGAGGGGAGGCAATTCTTTTTTTTGCGTCTGCCTCCCCCTGCCACCCCATGTCGACCTCCCCTCCCCAACCCTGCCTGACACCAACAGTTCAGCTGAAGTGCGCAGAGAAAGAAATAAACAGCCGACACCAACACTGCCGTCACACTTGCCGAGGCTTCTGCTTCTCCTTTTTGTTGCGTGCGTTCCTGCTCTCCAAGCTGCCCAGGTGGGCCTGCTGGAGTATCCCATGGAGCAGCGAGGGACCCGGGCTTCCTAACCCGCCTCCGCCCCCCATGCCCCCACTGCCACTGGAAGTCTGGTGGTGGTGCCTGGGCAGGGAAGAAGGGTGATAGTAGTGCCCTATAACCTCACTATAAGTCGGCGGCGCCCCTTCCACTCGGCTGGAGTAGGCCTGTGCGGATGTGGCTACAGTGGTAGCACTGACTCCTGCATTGAGGCTGGGCGGCGGGCACAGGGAGGTATCGAGGAGGTGGCTGTCGTAGACAGTGCGGTTGGGGGGCGCGCGCACCGACTCCCTGTTAAGCTCCAGCTGCTGCTCGGGGTCGCGAAGCTGCAGGGTGCAGGGGCCCTGGTAGGGCGGGGGCTCCTCGCCGTCCGACAGCGATATGGTGGGCGGCAGGTCAATGATGGCATGGGGCATGTAGGGGTAGGTGGGCTGGAAGCGGGCCAGACGCTCCCTCTGCAGGTAGGAAGGGCCGCGGTCCGGGGGCCGGGGGGTGTACACCTGCTGCTGTAAGGGAGGAGTAGAGGGAAAGTTAGCACAAACACACATATTTGGTCATTCATTTTTGTGATGATTTTGATTAAATTGACAACTTGTATTTGGATGCAATGCACTTAAAATAATTGAGGATAACACAAAAAAAGTTGAACAACTTATTTCCATTGTGGTCCTCTTGTTCAGAACACTCTTTTTATCAACAGTGTCAAAAATAGTGTGTGAAGGTATATTGAGTGAGGGTATATTGACAGGGGGCCGAGCAACCATACAAAACAATACAGCACCATCGTTGTCATTTCTTTGCTATGAACATCCATAAACACCCATAGCCTCTCTTATATCAGAGGACAAATCCATAATACATTTCCGCCCATTTGGGATGAATTTTAGGTCCCTGGGTTTAGGGATGACCCCTATAGATGTAAAGTCTTAATGGCTAAACAAGATTACCCATAATCCCCCTTACCTCGCTCATTCCACTGGTGGACCCTGGGCCATCTGAGGACCACAGACTCCCATCCTGAGAGAGCGATGGCGAGGTGCAAGGAGAAAGACAGAGAGAGAAGAATTTATCATTCACTGGATACCATGTTGTGCAACTAAGTGGAGTACTTACCTTTCCAGCCAAAGAGCCAACCACCTTTGAGCATAGGGTGAAGGTGATGAGATCAACCCCAGAGCCAGACAGAGTAAGGTATACTTGTATAGCATCTCTTAATAGGCAGAACCCAAGGGCTAATACTAGAGTGCCTTTGTAAACTTCCTGTCCTTCTATCTGAGCCTTGTTCTCTACACCTAGATGGGCTGTGAATTGGACAAGAGCTACATGTACTGTTCAAGTGCTCTTCACACAAGCAATCCTAAACAAACACACAGCCAGACACTGACCGTGACACAGAAAGCTCTGTCATCTCTGACTCATACCCCCTCCTGCAGAGTACACAGACGTCTGCCTAGCCCAAAACACACACACGGCATCATTCCCCACATCTCCTAACGAATGAATCACAGGCTAGGTGATTCAGAAAGCAGCAGTGTGTGTGGGTGATTCAGAAAGCAGCAGTGCAGTCATATGGTTTTGGAATCTTCAGATAACTGCACTGGGCGATGTGTCAGACATGTGGCAGACAACCTGTCTCCCGTAAGCCTCTGACAAAGACACACAAATAAAGAAACACCAGACATTAAAATGAGTATACAAAACATTACATAGACTGACCTGGTGAAAAGCTATGATCCCTTATTCACTTGTTAAATCCACTTCAATAAAGAAGGATTTGTAAGCCCTGAGACATGGATTGTGTATGTGTGCCATTCAGTGGGTGAATGCGTAAGACAAAATATTTAAGTGTCTTTGAACGGAGTATGGTAGTAGGTGCCAGGCACACCGGTTCGTGTCAAGAACTGCAACGCTGCTGGGATTTTCACACTGAACAGTTTCCTGAGTGTATCAACAAAGATCCAGCACATGAAGGACATCTAGCCAACTTGGCACAACTGTGGGGGCTGTCCCCGACTAAAACAAATCTTGTTCGATTGTTAAACATTTTTAAACGTGTATTTTTCCATATACGGTGCATTCAGAAAGTATTCAGACCCCTTGACCTTTTCCACATTTTGTTATGTTACAGCCTTATTCTAAAATGGATTAAATCGTGTCTCCCCCCCTATCAATCTACACGCAATACCCCATAATGACGAAGCAAAAACTGTTTTTTTAATACATTTTTGCAAATGTATGTATGTATGTATGTATGTATGTATGTATGTATGTATGTATGCATGTATGTATGTATATATATAAATAAATCACGCTACAAACTATCATCACCATGCCCTTAAGGAAATCACAAATATTATGGACACAGAAATAATGGATATTTGGAAACTAAAAAACCTTGACCTAGTGAGATATACATGGAGGAGACTTAATCAAGCTAGTCGTCTTGACTACTTTATTTTCTCTTTCTCTCTTGCGTCAAATGTTTAAAAAGTATTGATAGGAGACAGAATGCGATCGGATCATCATCCAATTGGCCTTCACAATAACTGTTACAGAATTTCCACGTGGACAGGAATATTGGAAATTTTAGGAGGACAATGTATTATTTATAACTGAATTTTGCCAGTACAATATAGGTTCAATAAATCTCCTTATTGTTTGGGATACCTTTAAATGTATGTGCAGAGGTCATTCAATTCAAAATGTATCAATAAAAAAAAGCAGTTTCTGTCTAAAGAGCCAAGACCAACAAGGGAAATACATGAAATAGTACAGGTAGATCAAAATAAAAACGAAACTAGAGATTCAAAATAAGTTGTAGGAAAAACAAAAAGAACTGGGAGGAACTTATTCAAGAACGATCTAATGTAATCTATTACAAAAATAAAACAAACTGGATGGAATATGGGAAAAAAAGCACCAAATTCTTCCCGAATCTCCAACACAGGAATGCTACCAAAAATAATTTGCAGATACTCGTTATTATGATTCTACAAATTATATTTTAAAAGAGGAAGCTAAATATTTGAAGCAGATGTTCTCTATTCTGTCTCATCCTCAACCTCTGAATGATGATTACTGTAAGGAATTATTTGCAAATACAAAAAAATTAAAATTAACAAAATGTACAAAAAGGATCAGTGCGAAGACTAAATTACAGATGAAGAACTTTGAGGCTATATAATCATTTCAGTCTGGAAAACCCCCAGGGCTTGATGGCATACTGGTAGAGGTATATCAAGCCTTTTTTGATATTCTCAAAGCTTCATTGTTAGCTTGTTTTAACTACTCCTATAGAAATGGTAGTCTGTCAGGTACTCCGCAGAAATGTTTGATTTCACTATTATTAAAACAAGACCCAGATGGCAAAGATAAAGATCCAGTCTATCTAAAAAAAACTGGAGGCCTTTTACCCTGCAATGTTGTTGCAAAAATACTAGTGAAATGCAGAGCACTCAGAATTTAAAAAAAAAAATTTTTTAACCAGGTATTGTTCATCCTGATTAGACCGGTTTTCTACATGGACAATACATTGGAGATAATATACGACAACTCCTAGAGATAAAAGAACAACATGAAACATCTAAGAAGTCAGGCCAGGTGTTAGTGGATTTTGAAAAAGCCTTTGATAAAGTAAGAACAGAATTTATTTATAAATGCCTGGATTTTTCCAATGTTGGTGATTCTCTTATATAAATGGATAAAAGTAATGTATAACAACCCCAGGTGTAAAATAGTAAATACCAGCTACTTCTCAGAGAGTTTTAAATTGTCAAGAGCAGTTAAACAAGGGTGTCCGCTGTCACCATATCTATTCGTTATGGCTATCGAAATGTTAGTTAATAAAATCAGATCAAATAACAACTCTCCTTCAATGGCCTCCAACCGCTCTTAAACGCAAGTAAAACTAAATGCATACTCTTCAACCGATCGCTGCCCATACCTGCCCACCCGCCCAGCATCACTACTCTGGACAGTTCTGACTTAGAATATGTGGTTACAAATACCTAGGTGTCTGTTTAGACTGTAAACTCTCCTTCCAGACTGACATAAAGCATTTCCAATCCAAAATGAAATCTAGAATCGGCTTCTATTTCACAAAAAGCATCTTTCACTCATGCTGCCAAACATACCCTCGTAAAACTGACTATCCTACCGATCCTTGACTTCGGCGATGTCATTTACAAAATAGCCTCCAGCACTCTACTCAGCAAATTGGATGCAGTCTATCACCGTGCCATCCGTTGTCACCAAAGCCCGAAAAACTACCCACCAATGTGACCTGTATGCTGTCATTGGCTGACCCTCGCTTCATATTTGTTGCCAAATCCACTGGCTCCAGGTCATCTATAATTATTTGCTAGGTAAAGCCCCGCCTTATCTCAGCTCACTGGTCACCATAGCAGCACCCACCCATAGCACACGCTCCAGCAGGTATATTTCACTGGACATCCCCAAAGCCAATTCCTCATTAGGCCTCCTTTCCTGTCAATTCTCTGCTGCCAATGACTAGAACGAACTGCAAAAATCACTGAAGTTGGAGACTCATATCTCCCTCACTAGCTTTAAGCACCAGCTGTCAGAGCAGCTCACAGATCACTGCACCTGTACATAGCCCATCTAAATACCTCATCCCCATACTGTTATTTATTTAATTTATTTTGCTCCTTTGCACCCCAGTATCTCTACCTGCACACTCATCTTCTGCACATCTATCACTCCAGTGTTTAATTGCTATATTGTAATTTTTTCACCACTATGGCCTATTTATTGTGTTACCTCCCTTATTTGCACACACTGTATATAGACTTTTTCTATTGTATTATTGACTATGTTTGTTTATTCCATGTGTAACTTTGTGTTGTTTGTGTCGCATTGCTTTGCTTTATCTTGGCCAGGTCGCAGTTGTAAAGGAGAACTTGTTCTCAACTAGCCCACCTGGTTAAATAAAGGTGAAAAAATAATAATAATAATAAATTAGAGGATTAGAAATCCAAGGCTTAAAAACAAAAAGGTGTCGATGTATGCCAATGACTCAGGTTTTATATTAAGTCCTCAAGCTAGATCACTGCAATGTCTCATTGAAGATCTAGATTTTTCTGGACTCTCTGGAATAAAACCTAATTACGCATTGGATCTTTAAAAAATACAACTTTTACATTACCCTGCAGTTCACCTATAAAATGAGCTGACGGTGAAGTAGACACACTTGGTGTTCATATAACAATAGATATAAATGAGCTCTCTACAATGAATTTCAATAGAAAACTTGCAAGATCCTGCAATTATAGAGAGGTAATACTTTGTTATATACCCTTTGTTGGCAATGACAGAGGTCAAACGTTTTCTGTAAGTCTTCACAAGGTTTTCACACACTGTTGCTGGTATTTTGACCCATTCCTCCATGCAGATCTCCTCTAGAGCAGTGATGTTTTGGGGCTGTTGCTGGGCAACACAGACTTTCAACTCCCTCCAAAGATTTGCCAACAAAGGGTATATAACAAAGTATTGAGAAACTTTTGTTATTGACCAAATACTTATTTTCCACCATAATTTGCAAATAAATTTATAAAAAATCCAACAATGCGATTTTCTGGATTTTTTCTCTCATTTTGTCTGTCATAGTCCAAGTGTACCTATGATGAAAATTACAGGCCTCATCTTTTTAAGTGGGAGAACTTGCACAATTGGTGGCTGACTAAATACTTTTTTTGCCCCACTGTATATACCTCTCTATTTATGGAAATATTGCCCTGATTAACTCCTTAGTCATATCTTAGTTTACTCACTTACCTATGGCGCTGCCTACTCCTGGTGATTCATTTTTCAAATCATGAGCAAAAAATATCACGCTTTATCTGGGATGCTAAACCAGGCAAAATAAAGTGTACCTTATCTATATAATGAAAATTAACTGAGTGGGTTGAGATTATTAAATATGAAAGCACTAAACCTCTCTCTAAAAGCTTCACTTATACAAAAGTTTTACTTGAACCCTAATTGGTATATTACTAAGAAAAGCTCATTATTGTTTAAAAATTGCCTTTTTGTCTTTGTGCAGATTGCCACGTCTCATTTTCGATTAATTGAAAATGAAACATTTCAAGGTATCTCTCTTTTTCAAACAAGCATCGCAGAGCTGGCTACAATTCCAAATGAATTCCCTTGAAAAGATAGAACAAATATTACAAAAAATATTATGGCTGACCTCAAATGTGCTGGTTGATAAAAGACCTGTGTTTATGAATGTTTGAGGGTATTTTGTTATTAAATTATATTGTAAATTGGAATGGTAGAGTTGTCTTTCATGGAGTTATTAGAATTGTATGGGAAGGTCTGCTCAATCCAAGATTACAACCAATTGATTACATCATTACCCCAAAACTAGGCAGGTGCCAGCGGGAGGAGGTAGGGGAATGCTCATCCAGAAGCGGCGCTCCTAGTGGCTGGGGACTTTAATGCAGGCAAACTTAACTAATTTCTAACAGCATGACACATGTGCAACCAGATGAAAAAAAACTGTAGACAACCTTTACTCCATACACAGGAAAGCATACAAAGCTCTCCCTCGTCCTCCATTTGGCAAATCTGACCATAATTCCATCCTCTTGATTCCTGTTTACAAGCAAAAACTAAAGCAGGAAGTACCTGTGACTCGTTCAATTCTGAAGTGGTCAGATGACGTGGATGTTACGCTACAGGACTGTTTTGCTAGCACAGACTAGAATACATTCCGGGATTCATCCAAAGGCATCGAGGAGTATACCACCTCAGTCATCGGCTTCATCAATAAGTGCATTGACAACATCGTCCCCCCAGTGATCGTACCTACAAATCCCAACCAGAAGCCATGGATTACAGGCAACATCCGCATCAAGCTAAAGGCTAGAGCTGTTGCTTTCAAGGAGCGGGACACTAATCCGGACGCTTATAAGATATCCCGCTATGCCCTCAGACGAACCATCAAACAAGCAAAGTGTCCATTCAGGATTAAGTTAGAACCATACAACACCGGATCTGATGAGAGCAAAAAGCTTGGAGCACCTTAAATTAAATTCTGGGGAAAAAGGCAAACTCAGCTCCATCATTCATTGAAACAGATGGCTAATTCATCACAAAACCAACTGATATTGCCAACTACTTTAAAGATTTTTTTCATTGGCAAGATTAGCATAACATGCCAGCAACAAATGCTGACACTACACATCCAAGTATAACTAACAAAATTATGAAATACAAACAGTGTCATTTTAAAATCCGTATAGTTAGTGTGGAAGAGGTGAAAAATTGATTGTTGTCTATCAACAATGACAAGCCACCGGTGTCTGATAACTTGGATGGAAAATCACTAAGGATAATAGAAGATGATACTGCCACTCCTATTTGCCACATCTTCAATTTCAGCCTACTAGAAAGTGTGTGCCATCAGGGTTAGAGGGAAGCAAAAGTCATTCTGCTACCTAAGAATAGTAAGGCCCCCTTTACTGGAAAAAATGGTGTTTGACCAGATACAATGCTATTTTACAGTAAACAAATTGACAACAAACTTTCAGCATGCTTATAGAGGAGGACATTAACAAGCACAGCACTTACACAAATGACTGATGATTGGCTGAGAGAAATTGACGATAAAAAGATTGTGGGGGCTGTTTTGTTTCAGTGCGGCCTTTGACATTATGGATCATAGTCTGCTGCTGGCAAACCTTGTGTTATGGCTTTACACCCCCTGCTATATTGTGGATAAAGAGTTACCTGTCTAACAGAACACAGAGGGTGTTCTTTAATGGAAGCCTCTCCAACATAATCCAGGTAGAATCAGGAATTCCCCAAGGCGGCTGTCTAGGCCCATTACTTTTTTCAATCTTTACTAATGAATTTCCACTGGCTTTGAGAAAAGCCAGAGTGTCTATGCGGAATACTCAACACTATACATGTCAGCTACTACAGCAACTGAAATGACTGAAACACTTAAAGAGTTGCAGTTAGCTTCAGAGTGGGTGGCAAGGAATAAGTTTGTCCTAAATAGTTCTAAAACTAAAAGCATTGTATTTGGGACAAATCATTCACTAAACCTCAACTACATCTTGTAATAAATAATGTAGAAATTGAGCAAGCTGAGGTGACTAAATTGCTTGGAGTTACCCTGGATTGTAAACTGTCATGGTCAAAACATATTGATACAACAGTAGCTAAGATGGGGAGAAGTATGTCCATGATAAGGCACTGCTCTTGACAGCACTGTCAACAAGGCAGGTCCTACAGGCCCTAGTTTTGTCACACCTGGACTACTGTTCAGTCGTGAAGTCAGGTACCACAAAGAGGAACCCCGGATAACTACAATTGGTTTAGAACAGGGCAGCACGGTTGGCCCTTAAAATGTACACAGAGCTACCATTAATAATATGCATGTAAATATCCCATGGCTCAAAGTGGAGGGGAGATTAACTTCATGACTACTTGTTTTTGTAAGAAGTGTTGACATGCTGAATGCACTGAGGTGTCTGTTTAAGCTACTAGCACACAGCTAGTACACCCATGCATACCCCACAAGACATGCCATCAAAGGTCTCTTCACAATCCCCAAGTCAAGAACAGACTATGGGAGGCGCACAGTACTACATAGAGCCATGGCTACATGGAACATCTTTTGCCCCTCAGGAGACTGAAAATATTTGGCATGGGTCCCCAGATCCTCAAAAAGTTCTACAGCTGCACCATTGAGAGCATCCTGACCGGTTGCATCACCGCCTGGTATGGCAACTGCTCGGCATCTGACCGTAAGGCGCTAGAGAGGGTAGTGCGTACGGCCCAGTATATCACTGGGGCCAAGCTTCCTGACATCCAGGACATATATACTAGGCGGTGTCAGAGGAAGGCCCAAAAAATGGTCCAAGACTCCAGTCACCCAAGTCATAGACTGTCCTCTCTGCTACCACACGGCAAGCGGTACCGGAGCACCAACTCTAGGACCAAAAGGCTCCTTAACAGCTTCTACCCCCAAGCCATAAGACTATTGAACAACGAATCAAATGGCCAGCCGGACTATTTACATTGACCACCCCCTTTGTTTTCACATTGCTGCTACTCACTGTTTATTATCTATGCATAGTCACTTTACAAATGACCTCGACTAACCCGTACCCCTGCAATGATTAGGTACCGGTACCCCCTGTATATAGCGTCATTATTGTTTTGTACATTTATTGTGTTACTTTTGGATTGATTCGATGTTTTAACTCTATTTCTTGAACTGCATTGTTGGTTAGGGGCTTGCAAGTAAGCATTTCATGGTAATGTTGTATTTGGCTCATGTGACAAATAACATTTGATTAGAACTGGTCTGTCTGCCCAATATAAAGGATCAAAACGGGCAGAGGAATAAAAATAGCATAAATAGGAATACCAGTTTCATTTGAGGACAAGGATGTTGACAGCTGTGCCATAAGGATTGCTAAATAGTTGGGAAGAGATTTTTGATGTACCGATTCCATGGTACAGGGTGTATGAGTTGATATACACTGCTCCAAAAAATAAAGGGAACACTAAAATAACACATCCTAGATCTGAATGAATGAAATATTCTTATTAAATACTTTTTTCTTTACATAGTTGAATGTGCTGACAACAAAATCACACAAAAATTATCAATGGAAATCAAATTGATCAACCCATGGAGGTCTGGATTTGGAGTCACACTCAAAATTAAAAGTGGAAAACCACACTACAGGCTGATCCGACTTTGATGTAATGTCCTTAAAACAAGTCAAAATGAGGCTCAGTAGTGTGTGTGGCCTCCACGTGCCTGTATGACCTCCCTACAACGCCTGGGCATGCTCCTGATGAGGTGGCGGATGGTCTCCTGAGGGATCTCCTCCCAGACCTAGACTAAAGCATCAGCCAACTCCTGGACAGTCTGTGGTGCAACGTGGCGTTGATGGATGGAGCAAGACATGATGTCCCAGATGTGCTCAATTTGATTCAGGTCTGGGGAACAGGCGGGCCAGTCCATAGCATCAATGCCTTCCTCTTGCAGGAACTGCTGACACACTCCTGCCACATGAGGTCTAGCATTGTCTTGCATTAGGAGGAACACAGGGCCAACCGCACCAGCATATGGTCTCACAAGGGGTCTGAGGATCTCATCTCGGTACCTAATGGCAGTCAGGCTACCTCTGGCGAGCACATGGAGGGTTGTGCGGCCCCCCAAAGAAATACCACCTCACACCATGACTGACCCACCGCCAAACCGGTCATGCTGGAGGATGTTGCAGGCAGCAGAATGTTCTCCACGGCGTCTCCAGACTCTGTCACATGTGCTCAGTGTGAACCTGCTTTCATCTGTGAAGAGCACAGGGCGCCAGTGGCGAATTTGCCAATCTTGGTGTTCTCTGGCAAATGCCAAACATCCTGCACGGTGTTGGGCTGTAAGCACAACCCCCACCTGTGAACGTCAAGCCCTCATACCACCGTCATGGAGTCTGTTTCTGACCGTTTGAGCAGACACATGCACATTTGTGGCCTGCTGGAGATCATTTTGCAGGGCTCTGGCAGTGCTCCTCCTGTTCCTCCTTGCACAAAGGCGGAGGTAGCGGTCCTGCTGCTGGGTTGTTGCCCTCCTACGGCTTCCTCCACGTCTCCTGATGTACTGGCCTGTCTCCTGGTAGCGCCTCCATGCTCTGGACACTACGCTGACACACAGCAAACCTTCTTGCCACAGCTCGCATTGATGTGCCATCCTGGATGAGCTGCACTACCTGAGCCACTTGTGTGGGTTGTAGACTCCGTCTCATGCTACCACTAGAGTGAAAGCACCGCCAGCATTCAAAAGTGACCAAAACATCAGCCACGAAGCACAGGAACTACGAAGTCGTCTGTGGTCACCCCTGCAGAACCACTCCTTTATTGGGGGTGTCTTGCTAATTGCCTATAATTTCCACCTGTTGTCTATTCCATTTGCACAACAGCATGTGAAATGTATTGTCAATCAGTGTTGCTTCATAAGTGGACAGTTTGATTTCACAGAAGTGTGATTGACTTGGAGTTACATTGTGTTGTTTAAGTGTTCCCTTTATTTTTTTGAGCAGTGTATGATGTTGCTATGGATGGTTACAATGTGTTTTAGGGATGATAGGAAAGGCAAAGGTGGTGGTGTTGCTATTTACACAAATAATATTATTTGTGTCTCTGTTAAAGGCTACTTCCAGTCCTAAACTATTTGAATTGTTGGCTTTAAATCTGCAGTTGTGTTTCAACTCAAGAAAAACAGTTATAGGAATCTATCATCCACCTTCTGCCAAAAAAAAATGTGTACTAAACAAACTCACTGACTTAATTGCCATTTCTATTACACCGGAGGTGTTGATTGCTGGAGATTTTAATCTTGCATGGAGAACGCAGGATGCTGATTGTCTAAATGATTTTTTTACTAATCTAAATTTGACCCAGCTGATTACAAAACCCACTCATCCAAACGTAAAGGACCCTACAAAGTCGACTTTGATTGACCTCATATTTACAAACACTGCAGAGAAATACGCTGGGAGTGGGGTATTTGCTTTGGATATTAGTGACCACTGTCCTATTGCATATGTCAGGGATATATGGACACCTTGATCCAAACCTTGTTTTATCAACAAGATAAATTTTAAACATTTTTATGAACAGGCCTTTTTTGTGACCTTTATTTTGGTGACTTTGATTGTATTGCATCTATACCTAACCCAGAGTTGACTCTTAATCACTTCTCAAATGTTTTCAACTACTTCTCAAATGTTTTCAACCACTTCTCAAATGTTTTCAATTGTATTGTAGATTAACATGCTCCCTTAAAAAAATGAATTAAAACAATTGAATCTTGCCCTTGGTTCAGTCCAGAGCTATCTGAAGTCATACACAACAGAGATGCTGCCTGGGCCAAAGCTAGATTCACAGACTCCCAGACACAGGCAGTCTTTTAGGCAGTTGAGAAATCTGTGTGTAAAACTAGTTAAAAAAGCAAAATCAGATTATTATGTTAATATACTATCTGAATGTACCGGGAACCCAGCTAAATTTTGAAAAGCTGTTAAATGACTGAAGGGTTGTATCCCCTCTTCTCTCCCCCAATAAATACATTTAGATTCTGGCCCTATTACTGACTAAATTGATATCATTAATGCATTTAATCACCATTTTATCTCTGCAGGCTTTATATTTGAATATATTTCAAAGCCAGCTCTTGAAAAGAGTCGTTTGGATGTAGATGGTGAAAATCTATTGAATGATACTGAAAATGCTAGTCAGGAGTTTTTTTTGTTAACATTATACCCCAAAAAATCCACAGGGGCTAATAATTTGGATCCTGGTCTGCGTAAGTGTGCAGCACCCCTTATTGCTGGCTCAGTAGCCCACATTTTCAATTTAACATTATCAGGAAGTATTCCAAAAGCTTGGAAATCCACACGTTCTGCCACTCCATAAGGGTGGTGATGCAAATGATCTTGAAAACTATCGCCCCATTTCAAGACTACCTTGTTAAGCTACAATTCTTGAATCCTTGGTTAATGTACAACTTCATCCTTTTTATCTGATAATTGTATTCTTAATATAAACCAATCAGGGTTTAGGCCTGGGCATAGTACTACCACAGCAACCATGCTAGTTGCTAATGATCTTGTCAATGCCTTGGATGTTAAAAAGAGCTGTGCTGCCTTGTTTATTTATTTGTCAAAGGCGTTCGACACTGTTGATCATTCTGTTTTGCTGAAGAAATGATCAAGAGTAGGCCTGGGATATACAGCCTGTTTATGGTTTCAGAATTATCTTAGCGACAGAACTCAGGCCATCTTGATAGGTGGGGTTAAATCAGAATTTCTTGAGATTCAAAAAGGTTTTCGCCAGGGTTCAATTTTGGGTCCATTATTGTTCACTTTGTTAGTTATTTTAGCATTCATCTCTGTGCAGATGACACAGTTTTGTATTCCTGTGCCTTCTCAGTGCAGCAGGCCATTTGTGAACTTCAGCATGACTTTGATTCAATTCAGAAATCACTTACAGACCTTAAATTAGTGTTAAATACAAGTAAAAACCAAGCTCATGCTGTTCTCTAGGTCACGAAATGTTGACCGTGAGAACCTGCATATTTGTGCTATAAATGGAGCCCAAATTGAGCTTGTTTCTCAATATAAGTACCTAGGTGTCTGGATTGATGACAAATTATCCTTCCTAACGCATATAACAAATCTGACTAATAAAAAAAAATATCTTGGAATTTAGCTTCTATCGAAATAAATCATGCCTTAGTATTAAAAATAGGAGAAATATTGTTAAAGCAACGATTCTCCCTGTATTGGAATTTTGGTGAAATTGTTTACATGCATAAGGCAACCTCTGTTTTAATACCCTTGGACGCAGTCTACCATTGTGCAATATGTTTTATCACAGGGACAATTTCAGGACTCATCATTGTAGTCTGTATACAAATGTGGGATGTGCCTCACTGTCTGTAAGAAGAGAGCTGAATTCTCATTTACAAAGTAATCTTACAGAAACTCCCTCCATATATAACTTCATTAATTAAGAATAATAAGTTACCAAACCCGTTCACAGGAATGGATATCACTAGAGATCCCTTCAGTCTCCAGACATAGGAAAATCCGCATTTAGTTTTTTGCACCTAATTTATGGAACAATATGCAGAGTTCACTGCAGCTAGATGTACTGGTGCCACTCAGGTAGTTTAAATTATTGATTGAGAACCTCTATGTAGTTGAATGTGATTGCTTTTATTAAATGTTTATTTTTGTCAATTGCGTGCTGAATTATATTGTTTTATACACATGTATGTTTTAATATTCTGTTTTTATTGTAATGTGTACAAGGCTCTCTTGTAAAATATGTTTAATCTCAATGTGACTCCCTGTTGAAATCAATAAAAACAAGATTCAAGAAATCGTGCTTTTCAGCTAAAATTATTATACAGAATTCTTGCCACCAATAAAATGTTGAATATTTGGGGCATGCAATCATTGCAGCTCTGCAGATTTTGTTGTAAAATTATTGTACAGAATTCTTGCCACCAACAAAATGTTGAATATTTGTGGCTTGCAATCATTGCAGCGCTGCAGATTTTGTTGTAAGGATACAGAATCAATAGACCATTTGTTTTGGTATTGCCCTCAGGTAGCCTGTTTCTGGTCTCCGGTTCAGAAATGGCTGAAAATGCATAACATTGATCGAAAATTGATCCTAGAAATAGTATTGTAGGGAGATCTGGAGAGACCTGGTCAGTCAATCACTAATATACTAATACTGTTAGTTAAAATATTTATCTTCAACTCATAATCTGTGGATTCTGTTCGATTTAATAGATTCAAATTGTATGTTAATAAAACACTACAGCATAGTTGAAAGATATGGTGCGTAGAAATCAAAAGAGGGTGGCCAGCAGAGATCGGTGGGATGGGCTGAAGGAAGCTGGGGGTTGGGATGTGGAATTGGAGACAAGTGAGAGTGGAGTTGCTGGGCAAAAGGGGGGGTACAACTCAATATTAAGGTGTTCCTAATGTTTGGTATACTCAGTATATTATATACTGAGTATACAGTTGAAGTCGGAAGTTTACACACACTTTAGGCAAATACATTTAAACTCTGTTTTTCACAATTCCTGACATTTATTCCCAGTAACAATTCCTCATCTTAGGTCAGTTAGACCCATTTACGACCAAGCTTTAACTTCCTGACTGATGTCTTGAGATGTTGCTTCAATATATTCACGTAATTTTCATGCCTCATGATGCCATCTATTTTGTGAAGTGCACCAGTCCCTCAAGCAGCAAAGCACCCCCACAACATGATGCTGCCTCCCCCGTGCTTCATGGTTGGAATGGTGTTCTTTGGCTTGCAAGACTACCCCTTTTTCCTCCAAACATAATGATGGTCATTATGGACAAACAGTTCTATTTTTGTTTCATCAGACCAGAGGACATTTCTCCAAAAAGTACCATCTTTGTCCCCATGTGCAGTTGCAAACCGTAGTCTGGCTTTTTTATGGCGGTTTTGGAGCAGTGGCTTCTTCCTTGCTGTGCGGCTTTTCAGGTTATGTTGATATAAGACTCATTTTACTATGGATACAGATACTTTTGTACCCGTTTCCTCCAGCATTTTCACAAGATACTTTGCTGTTGTTCTGGGATTGATTTGCACCTTTTGCACCAAAGTACATTCATCTCTAGGAGACAGAATGCATCTCCTTCCTGAGCAGTATGATGGCTGCGTGGTCCCATGGTGTTTATACTTACGTACTATTGTTTGTACAGATGAACGTGGTGGACTTGTGGAGGTCTACAATTTTTTTTCTGAGGTCATGGCTGATTTATTTTGACTTCCTCATGATGTCAAGCAAAGAGCCACTGAGTTTGAGGGTAGGCCTTGAAATACATCCACAGGTACAACTCCAATTGACTCAAATTATGTGAATTGGAGTTGTAGCAGAAGCTTCTAAAGCATGACAATTTTCTGGAATTGTCCAAGCTGTTGAAAGGCACTGTCAACTTAGTGTATGTAAACGTCTTACCCACTGGAATTGTGATACGGTGAATTAAGTGAAATAATCTGTCTAAACAATTGTTGGAAAAATTACTTGTGTCAAGTAGATGCTCTAATCGACTTGCCAAAACTACAGTTTGTTAACAAGAAATCTGTGTATTTAAACTTCCGACTTCAACTGTATATTATCTTTTCTGCATACTTTATATCTGGTATAGTTATTTAAATATGCACTATGCAGAAACAGTACTGCCATTTCCTGGTTGAAAAAAATGTAATAGTTCGCCTAATTTTAGTTTATGTGACAAAACATGTAAGATAGTGTAGATAATCATTGCAACAATCTAAACCGCTGTGAAATATATTTTCCACAACCAAAAATATTGTATTTTCAGCTGGTGTAGAAAACCAAAAGCATAGAAGTAGCACACACAGAACACATCTACAGCTTCTTAGACTGGCTTTCAATGAGAATGACAGATCTATAATACAAATTTCTATGTGAATTTGGCCAGGTTGCCCAAAAAGTTACATATTGCAGCTTTAAGTTAACACTGAAAGTGTTGTGTCCATCCGGAAAATGTGCAATGCACCAAAATGTGTATCCCGCGACCTTTATCTCTTTCCCTGCCTTGACCCACAAGTGGGTCCCAACCCACAGTTTGGGAAGCACTGGTTAAGGCTGCATACTGGTCTGTGTGGCAGCTGTCAAGTAAAGTATATTCCCTGGTCAGTGAGATGTAATTATCAAGTACTTATAGGGGTTGTAAAATAGTCTACACCCTTGTCTGTGTGATGGCTGTAAAGTAGACTCCCCACCCTGGTCTGTGTGGAGGCTGTAAAGTAAAGTCTACGTCCTGGTCAGTGTAGAGTACTTACTGAGGCCAGCGGTAGTTGGCGCCTGCGAGCCTGGCTGTGCCTGGAGATGAAGGAGCGTGCTGACAGGCGGTAGTGGTTGAGCAGGCATGTGATCACCACCACCATCACCATCATCACCACCACGATCACCAGGATCTGCACAAACTCCAACTGGGCTGGAGAGAGAAGGGAGAGGTTAGAGCTAGTGGAAGAGTGGAATACTTGATGATTGTATCACCTAAGCTTCATCAACATATCATCAAGTGAGAGGATACTATGTATTGGACCTTCTTTTAGTCTAGCTCCGGTTATTATATTGGATGTGCGTGAAACTCCCTTCATCGAAATTTGAAGAACCCAAGAGGACAGATAGGAGGATATGTACATTGCACAGTTTATTGGGAAAGGGTGTTTGGGACATTTTGGGACCATGGTAATTGAAGACAACTTAGTCCAATGTTACGAAAAGCAACTTGCATAGGTCTACAGTGCATTCGGAAAGTATTCAGACCCCATGACTTTTCCACATTGTTACGTTACAGCCTTGTTCTAAAATTTATTAAACTTTTTATTTTATTCTCATCAATCTACACACAATACCCAATAATGACAAAGCAAAAACTGGTTTGTAGAAATGTTTGCAAATTTGTAAAAAAAAAAAAAAAAAAATGAAATATTACATTTACATAAGTATTCAGACCTGATACTCAGTACTTTGTTGAAGCACCTTTGGCAGAGATTACAGTCTCGAGCTTGGCATACCTGTATTTGGAGAGTTTCTCCAATTCTTCTCTGCAGATCCTCTCAAGCTTTGTCATACCCAGAGATGTTAGATTGGGTTCAAATCAGACTTTTCCCGAAGCCACTCCTGCATTGTCTAGGCTGTGTGCTTAGGGTCGTTGTCTTATTGGAAGGTGAACCTTCACCCCAATCGGAGGTTCATAGCACTCTGGAGAAGGTTTTCGTCAAGGATTTCTATGTACTTTTCTCCATTCAATCCTGACAAGTCTCCCAGTTCCTGCTGCTGAAAAACATCCCCACTGCATGATGCTGCCACCACCATGCTTCACTGTAGGGATGGTGCCATGTTTTCTCCAGACGTGATGCTTGGCATTCAGGACAAAGAGTTCAATCTTGGTTTCATCAGACCAGAGGTGTGTGCCTTTGAAAATCATGTCCAATCAATTGAATTTACCACAGGTGGACTCCAAGTTGTAGAAACATCTCAACGATTATGAATGGAAACAGGATGCACCTGAGCTCAATTTCGAGTCTCATAGCAATGGGTCTGAATACTTCTGTAAATAAGGTATCTGTTTTTTACCTTAATACATTTACAAAAATGTATTAAAACCTGTATTCCCTTATTCATTATGGGGTGTTATGTGTAGATTAATGAGAAAAAATATATATTTGTATCCATTTTAGAATAAGGCTGTAACGTAACAAAATGTGGAAAAGTCGAGGGGTCTGAATGCTTTCCGAATGCACTGCATGTTTGGTAACCCTTCATTTTACAGCCCGGTAATTATTAGACAATAACTAGATAAATACAAAAAGTAAATACATGGTAACTATTTGGTCTAAAATGTACTTATTAGGTACCAAACAAGTACGTACTACATACTTACTTAGTAAATACAAAGTAGCAAAATGTAATTATATAATAGTCCTCTAAAGTCCCAAAGGTTAGTATTGAGGACCTTATAAGTACAAGGTACCAATTATGTAATTACCAAGTAAAAAACATCTATGGTATATTGTATTTATTTATTACCATGTACTTACCACATACCTTCAAGTCAATCATCCTGTCTCTGGTAATAAATAAATACAAAATACAAATAAAATACAAATATCTGCAGATGTAAGTACCTTGTACTTATAAGGTCTTCTATACTTACCTCTGGCTAAAAGGGGACTGCTATATAATTCAATTGAGTTATTTTTCATTTACTAATGTAGTACTTCCTTGCTTGGTTCCTAGTAAGTATGTTTGGGTAGAGCTGGGATAAAAAAGCAAAAATGACCGACACCGACATTGCCCTCCTCCTACCGAAGCATTTGGCTTAGGTCAGTAATATTCCGTGATTTTGCTAAACAATGTTCCTGACTAAAACCCTTATTTTTGATCAACAGTAATAGCCTATGCATTATGTTCATTCCTGCTATGAAAGTATCCGCCTGTCCCTGTTTCACTGTGGGCTGCCCTCTCACGACTGTGCGCACGGAGGAGGGAGAGATGCATTCTGATAAACACAAGCATATGACCATTACTCAAAATGCAATTGCAAGAAAAATACGCTTTTCTTGTTAGTAAGAGGAGAGTGTCACAGCTGTCTGAGTAAATAATGTATTTCTCACCTCTCAATATTGAGTTCATGGCACCACTTTCCAACCGGAGTAGGCTACATAGTATGATTTTGATGCGCCCGCAGAACCGAGTGGAACATGCCATTTGCACTGAATAGGCCCACATCAAGTAGCTTAGGCCTAGCACTGGAATGTTTTGTAGGACATTACATTTACTGATAAATTAATCAATTAGCGTACATTGCTATCTAGCAACAAGATCTTAGAGTTAGAAATTTACTAAGTGTTTTGAGTTCCCACTTTCTCAGGTGGTAAATAGGCTAATATAGCCTATGCCAATAGGCCCATGCACAAAGTGGTCTGCAAATTAATCTCTGAAGAGCCCCAAAAATAATTTGATCATTCTGGATCCTATTTTGACAGGTTGCACATCAACATATCAATGATGCATTCCCGGGATATGTTGAAATAGCTCACTTTTTATAACATAGCATACCATCTTAGTTGTCTTACTTGGCATAAAAATAAATCCTGCTGCATATATTTATTTTATTGATGGATTTACCTTTAGAGTAAAATAGTTACATTTATCTCTATATAAAACTTTTTGTCCATATCGCCAAGCTATATTTTTGGGACCAATATTGTGAAAATTATTTTGAAACATACCCTTAGTATTCGTAACATCTCTTAAAAGTAGGCACATATATCCTACTCAATAGAAAAGCCAAACAGGAACTATTTTAAGTACCACATCATCGATGATATGCAAGACATCTCAAGTATTATGTCAGGTATGATGTCATTGATGACAACTTATACTGTCATCATGACTGGCTGCTTCCAGTCTTATGTCATGTTTGAATATTACCACCATAGCGCACCACATGTGAGCGTGTAGTAAAATGAGTAGAGTTATTGGTCAGCTCAGAGGCTCTATTGATTCCGAGACGATGGGAGCTCTTTTCCCAGAAGAGTTCACAACAGTGTCGAGGTAGACAGAGCAATCTTTGTTTGGAGACAGGGCAGGACAACCTGACCTTCCCCTCCCCCACGTGACCCTGGCAGACGGAGCACACAAACAGACCCAGAAGCAGACAGAGACATACAAATGCAGGACTCCGCGCGCACACGCACACTTTCTAACTCAGACATACTTTGTGTTCTTCTCACACTTCAACCGTCAGAGAGAGAGAGAAAGTTCACGGACAGCCCCACATAAAAAATCCAGCAGGGACTTTTGCCCCAAGCAACAACTCAAACCAAACACAGACAGTCTAACTGAGCAGATAAGCAAAGCATAAGCTAACACAGTAGCTTCCTCTGTGAAACAGCCTAAGGTCATTTCCATGTAAAAGCACCAACATATGAAGTTCATAGGAGCATATCAAATTATGTGACAAAATAAAGCTGAGTCTATATTTTGGGGAAATGAAGGCATAGATACAAATTTCTACCATTACCCGTCTTACAAATTAATTAAATGGCTCATCAAAACACAATCATGTTGAAGTAAACACCCCTGCCAGCTAATATCACCACTTATACTTTGTTTTGGAGAAATTATTTGCCATCTGTAAATTTAAGCCACATTGCCTTGTAACTTTATTCACACCCCTGAGTCAAAACACGTTAGAATCACCTTTGGCAATGATTACAGCTGTGAGTCTTTCTGGGTAAATCTAGAACAACTTTTCACATCTGGATTGTACAATATTTGTACATTATTATTAAGAAAATTCTTCAAGCTCTATCAAAGTTGGTTGTTCATTGCTGGACCACCATTTTCAAGTCTAACCATATATTTTCAAGCTGATTTAAGTAAAAACTGTAATTAGGCCACTCAGGAACATTCAACGTTGTCTTGGGTAAGCATCTCCAGTGTTTATTTGGCCTTGTGTTTTAGGCTATTGTCCTGCTGAAAGGCAAATTTGTCTCCCAGTGTCTGTTGAAAGCAGACTGAACCAGGTTTCCTCTAAGATTGTGCCTGTGCTTAGCTCTATTCTTTTTCTTTTTATCTCACAAAAACTCCCTTGTCCTTGCCGATGGCAAGCATACCCATAACATGATGCAGCCACCACCATGCTTAAAAATATGAAGAGTGGTACTCAGTGATGCGTTGATTTTGCCCCAAACATAACACTTTGTATTCAGAACATGAAGTTAATTTCATTGCCACATTATTTGCAGTTTTACTTTAGTGCCTTATTGCAAACAGGATACATGTTTTGGAATACTTTTTATTCTGTACAGGCCTCCTTTTCACTTTGTCATTTAGGTTAGTATTGTGGAGAACTACAATGTTGGTGATCTATCCTCAGTTTTCTCCTATCACAGTCATTCATCTCTAACTGTTTTAAAGTCACCATTGGCCTCATTGTGAAGTCCCTGAGCGGTTTCCTTCCTCTCTGGCATCTAAGTTATGAAGGACGCCTGCATCTTTGTAGTGACTGGGTGTATTGATACACGATCCAAAGTGTAATTAATAACATCACAAATTCAATGCCTGTTTTTTAAATTTTTTTAGGTAGTCATTCAAAAATAATGTTAAGCACTATTATTGCAAAGAGTGAGTCCATGCAACTTATGTGACTTGTTAAAACTGCAATATGTAACTTTTTTGGCAACCCGACCAAATTCACGTAGAAAGGTGAGCTAAAGATCTGTCCTTCTCATTCAAAGAAACTCTAAGATCTGTTCTGTGTGTGTTATTTCTATGCTTCTTGTTCTTAAGTTTCATTTTTGCGTCTTTTACTTTCAGTTTTGTACACCAGCTTGGTTATGGAAAATATATTTCACAATGGTTTAGATGGTACAATGATTCTCTACAATATACTTACTTGTTTTGTCACAAACTGAAATTAGGCAAACTATTCGAATTTTAGCAATTAGAAAAAGGCGTAGTGCATCATTAAGCACATTTTTACTCCTGAACGCATTTAGGCTCGGGGTTGAATACTAATTGACTCCAATACTAATTGACTTCAATTTGAATTAATTTGTAAAAATAAAATAAAAATATAAAAAAATCCACTGACATGGGGTATTGTATGTAGGCCAGTGACACATCTCAATTTAAACCCATTTTCAAATCAGGATATAACACAACAAAATGTGGAAAAAGTCAAGGGGTGTGAATACTTTCTGAAGGCACTGTATGTTAAAGATATTTTCTAATGTCTATCCCCATGAGGAGAGAGGGTAACAAAAGTTCACAGAAGTAACAAGTAATTAGTAAAACATTATTTAAGTGATTAAAACTCATAATTTTATTACCAAATCCATAACAGAATTACCAACAAATCTAACAGAATTACTGCAATTGAATTGGCTACAATGACAAATCATAGTAGTCACAAACCAGAGTTGGGTCACCTGCTACTGTCCTTCCTTCCTTCCTTCCTTCCTTCCTTCCTTCCTTCCTTCCACAGGCATACTGTTATGTTCAGCTCATACCTCATTCTTTCTGCAGACATCTTTGAATCTTCATTTTGAGAAGATATTTAACCGTATTTAAGAGTTTTTGGAAAACATGGTCGCATAAAGAGGGAAATTTTACTGTAATTCTGTTACCAAACTTAGCATCTGCACTGTTCTTTCAGTAAATGTGTTTTTGTGAAATGTACTGTGTAATTTCTTTAAAGTAGTCATTGTGCATAGAGTTGCATAGTTTGTTAAACTTTGAAAACATTGTTTTTTGTTTTGTATAAGTGAAAAAGCTGAGTCTCAGTGTAATTCTGTTGTCATGGATTTGCCCCTAACCTATTCTATTCAAAACAAAGAGACCAAGCTATGCAGTGTGCTCATAACCCAGATACTGAAATGCTCTCGCAGGCTAGAGACTTGAAAATAGTTTGTTCCAACATTCCAGAAGTCTTACCAGCGACTATTACACAACCATGTCTGACCTGCAGCAGCATTAAAGGAGAGTTTGACGTCCTCACACAACAACAAAGGCTTTTATCACGCTAGTTATACACAGACAACCACACAATTGGCAAAGAAACTCAAATTCAAGATAGTCTAGAAAACGAGCTCAATGACTCATCGCATTGGACTTTTGACTTGAAAAAAACTAATGCACGAAGAGAAAAAAAAAACTCCTACAGATTTTACCCAATGATTAAAATCCAAGATAGTAACGATTAATGCACAACTCACCGCTACATTGAGTTTGTACGCAGTTATGGTGGTGGTGGGGACCCCCTGAGACCGGCTGCATCGTGTTACCCCTAATACCTCAACTTTGGCAAGCCCCAACCTGTGTGCTCACTGAGCAGAACGACACACTGCGGGCCCGCAAAAGGTCTGCAGCCTTGTCCCCACTTTCTCACACGCATTACTCGACACACACACAATGAGTGTCCCATACTGCTCCGAACAATGGGGTGCAAAAAAAAAAGATTTCCAAAGGGAGGGGAGAGGGGGAGTGGTGGCACAATCCAGAGAAAGACAGATGGGTCAGAGATGAAGAGAATAATGATGGGAGCGAGACAGAAAGAGGGAGAGTAGACAGAATTACCAGAATAACTACGGAAAAGCACATTCAGAAATGTTTATACGTTTAAGTCAAACATTTGGACACATCTACTCATTCAAGGATTTTCTTTATTTGTACTATTTTCTACAATTCCACAAATGAACTTAACAAGCCACACCTGTTAATCGAAATGCATTCCGGGTGACTACCTCATGAAGCTGGTTGAGAGAACGCCAAGAGCGTGCAAAGCTGTCAAGGCAAAGGGTGGCTACTTTGAAGACTCTCAAATATAAAACATATTTAGTTTTTTTGGTTACTACATGATTCCATATGTGTTATTTAATAGTTTTGAAAATAGTCACTATTATTCTACAATGTAGAAAATAGTAAAAATGAAGAAAAACTCTTGAATGAGTAGGTGTGTCCAAATTTTTGACTGGTCCTGTATATACACATGCCACATTTATTCACAGCCTAAAATACACAAACTGGAGGATAATACGAATGTATGTTATGAGATATCATCGTTCCTCGGCCTCATTCCTCAATATTGACTTAAGGTAAATTCACGCTCATAAAACCAAAACACACCCCAACCCTAAACCCGGCTCCCACAAACAAATAGTGTTGTTGTTAGGGTCTCTCTACTAAAGCATCAGGGTTAATATATGGCCAGTGACCTGAGCCAGCGACTATGCAAACCCACTGTCTGGAACGGCCCTGTCAGCTGGCGCACAGCCTTACTCTCTGACATGGTGCCCGGGGGCACGGACACACCAGCATGCACACACAGGGATGAGGCTCCACACAGATGGCAGGGCTAGCAGCAGGGTGATGTAGTGGGGCCAGTGTGTGCCAGGCAGGCAGAGATGGTGGTAGGACTGCGTAGCTGGGCACGTCACTCTCTATTGCCATACAGGCCTCTTTTTTAGAACTGTTAACAACGATGACATAGTGGTAGAGAGTATACGACAAAATAATTGATTCCTCGACTCCTGACACATCGACTCCCGGTGCTGACTCCCATTTCTGAGTGTCAAGAGCGGAATCGACTCCTAAGATTCAGTATTTTTGGAACGGAGCTGTCCTTCCAAAAACACAATCAAACTTGCATCTTCCATTGTTAGCGAGGGACAGCGAGAGAGGGGGGGGGCACAGTATGTTGGCACCAGGCAGACAGAGTCAGAAGCGTGCACTAGGCGTATCTATTTGCAATCAAAAGCTGTCTCACAATTTCTTGTTTCTTCTTTCAATGTCTTGTAACGTCAGTAAAGCAGTGCCTATCACCAATGAATAGACTAGGATATTGAAATGAGCAAGATGCAACGCTATCACATAGTCACAACCTGTATCTGCTCATGTGCACAGGTTCGCTTCACACTGTTGACAGCATGGTAGCCAGGTACCAAAACAGTAGAGAAGTTGAGCCTTGCGCTTCAACACTCTTAGTTGTTGCGGAAATTGACCCACTATGCTGTATACTTTCTGCATCTACTTTATATCGCTGAGTGTACCTTTTAAATTACAGAACTTTTCCCAGGCCTTTATAGCTAGTTGTGTAATGGAGGCTATATACGCAGGTATATGCTGCATACCCACTTTTATTTCAGTGGGCATTGCATCTACTCACTTCTTAATCCCCTCTGATGCGTATAAAAAAAAAATGAAACCTGTGATTTACATTTTTTTTTTACTCCTTTTTCGCCCCAATTTTGTGGTATCCAATTGGTAGTTACAGTCTTGTCTCATCGCTGCAACTCCCGTACGGACTCGGGAGAGGCGAAGGTCGAGAGCCATGCGTCCTCCGAAACATAACCCAACCAAGTCGCACTGCTTCTTGACACAATGCCCGCTTAACCCGGAAGCCAGCCACACCAATGTGTTGGAGGAAACACCATATACCTGGCGACCATGACAGCGTGCATGCGCCCGGCCCGTCACAGGAGTTGCTAGAGCGCGATGGGACAAGGACATCCCTGCCGGCCAAACCCTCCTCTAACCCGGACGACGCTGGGCCAATTGTGCGCCGCCCCATGGGGCGTCTTTCCTTTACCAAGTGGGCCGTTTGAAAAATTTGAGTATACCCACTTCTCCAGGCACCCCTGTTTCTAGCCTATCGTCTAGTTCAAAAATAATATGTTTTGTAATAGCTGTACCGTGATTTACATTTCGGGGGGGGGGGGTTAATTCATGTTAAGGATCCCTATTTATTTAATTGTTTTAACAGTTAAACATTCACACCACTACCAGAGTCATGGTGTTATTGAGTACCATATATCATAAGGTAGACCTACATCATATACTAGGCCTAACCTATATCATAGAAACAAATGAAAGCCGCTACACTGTGTCTTGTGAGAAGTATTTTTTTGTATTGCTATTAACAGCCTTTTTAATTATAGACATGAATCCACTTTATTCAAGTAGTCCATCTTCTATCTATTTCTCTGGGTATTTTTAATAGACAAAGCATTGCAAGAGAGGAGAGGAATGTTGTTCTGAGAAAAGCAAGCCTTCATGCTCCTGAAATGGCTTATCTTAAGGAATGCAAATGGGGAACGTTCAAAAAGGGATAGTCGGGGGTTGAGGAGAAAATGGCCTCTGAGCGGTTGCTGCCAGACCGAACAGAGAAGTTTACTAAAGCTTTCCAACAAAGCTTTCAGAATAAATCCCTAGGAACAGATTGTGGGAAAAAACTGCGCAATGAGGAGACCTTGCGGTTTGCCTTTTTCCGGACCACTGCAACAACAACTAAAGCCTGGGCTAAATTTAAACACACGCACACAAACAGATACACACACTGTTTAACCGTTCAAGAGTTGCTCATAATGCCAGCAGCATACCACCCTGCATCCCACTGCTGGCTTGCTTCTGAAGCTAAGCAGGGTTGGTCCTGGTCAGTCCCTGGATTGGAGAACAGATGCTTCTGGAAGTGGTGTTGGAGGGCCAGGAGGAGGTACCCTTTCCCAACAGCCCAGGGCAATGATTGGGGACATTGCCCTGTGTAGGGTGCCGTCTTTTGGATGGGACGGTAATCAAGCAATCAAATTAATTTATAAAGCCCGTTTTTCATCAGCCGATGTCACAAAGTGCTATACCCCTATACCCAGCCTAAAACCCCAAACAGCAAGCAATGCAGATGTAGAAGCACGGTGGCTAGGAAAAACTCCCTACAAAAGGCAGGAACCTAGGAAGAAACCTAGAGAAGAAACAGGCTCTGAGGGATGGCCAGTCCTCTTCTGGCTGTGCCGGGGGGAGATTATAACAGAACATGGCCAAGATGTTCAAACGTTCATAGATGACCAGCAGGGTCAAATAATAATCATCACAATGGTTGTAGAGGGTGCAGGTCAGCACCTCAGGAGTACATGTCAGTTGGCTTTCATAGCCGATCATTCAGAGTTAGAGACAGCAGGTGGGATATAGAGAGAGTCGAAAACAGCAGGTCCGGGAGAAGGTAGCACGTCCGGTGAACAGGTCTGGGTTCCATAGCCGCAAGCAGAACAGTTGAAACTGGAGCAGCAGCAGGTGGACTGGGGACAGCAGGTGGACTGGAGACGGGTGTCACTAAATATCCCATGGCACTTATCGTAAGAGTAGGGGTGTTAATCCTAGTGTCCTGGCTAAATTCCCAATCTGTCCCTCATACCATCATGGTCACCTAGGCATCACCAAGTCATCCCCAGTTTACAATTGGCTCATTCATCCCCGCTCCTCTCCCTTGTAACTATTCCCCAGGTCATTGATGTAAATCAGAATGTGTTCTCAGTCAACTTACCTGGTAAAACAAGGGTTAAATAAAAAATAAATTATCATTCCCCAAAACTAGGCCTGTGTGCGCACACACACGCCAGCTGACACGGAGGATGTTCAGGGGAGGGTTCTCTTTTGTGCGATTTTCAACACCAAAAAAAAAAGTTTTTTTTGTCACGTGCTTTGTCAACAACACGTGTAGACAAACAGTGAAATGCTGACTTACCAACAAAGCAGAGAGAAATAATAGAAAAGTAATAAAAGTAATGATAAATACACAATGAGTAACAATAAGTTGGTTATATTTAGAGGGTACCAGGTAATTGAGGTAGATATGTACTTGACTAGGAATAAAGTGACAGATAAACAGTAGCAGCAGCATATGTGATGAGTCAAAAAGGTTAGTGCAAAAAGGGCCGCTGATTTTGTTTGTGTGTGTATGTGTGTGTTCGAGCTAGAGAGCAACAGCACCCCAGCCACTTGCTCTCTCTCTCTCTCTAGACAATACAGCTTGTGGAGATACTCACTCGCCCCCAAATGGGGAAGGTGAGGGGGGGTCAAGGGAGTCCCCTGTCACAGAAGGAAGACAACCCTGCACCCCCCCCCCCATCTCTGTTCCCTCCCTTGCTCAGTGTCAGGCCGGGGCATTCGCGGTCACTGCTGAGCCAGACAGCTCTAAGCACGCAGACAGACAGCGGCACGAGGGGTGGGGGGGTGGGTGGGGGAAGGGTTAGCACTCCACTCTCTCATCTGTCTCTCCCTCCCTGTTACTGACTCGACACACTGTTAGTCTAGGGAATTTGGGAGTGGCCAGATAGCGGGGTGTGGGGAGGATGCGTGTGTAAGGAAAGGGGGATATATCAGTCTGTAAAACTGTCTGCTCACATGGGCAGGCAGGATGGGTGTGTGCGCTTGTGTGTGTGTGTGCCGGCGGCGGGTTGTAGGTCAGAGGTGCACAACATTTGCTTGCCAATTTCCATTAAAAAGGCTGGGTTGGAGGGGGTGCAATGCTCGGAGCAAACAGGGCAGGCCTGCATTGCGCAGAGTCACTGAGAAGGGCAGAGCAGGGAGAGACCGAGACAGTGGGGAGCAATAGTGAGACAGAAGGGGGTGGAGGACAAAGCAACCCCTTTTCATTGACTTTGGAGCCACGGTCATACAGCCACAACCAACAAGTGTGGGATCTTTAGATCGGGACACTCACACTATTGATACGGGTGGGGGAAAAACAAGGAGGGAAGGGGGAGCTAAGTGAATTATTAGCTTTACCTTATATGTTAAAATGATAGCACTAGATGCTAATGCTAAGCGGAGTAGGCTCAGCCTAAACGCTAGGAACTTTTAGTTAAACATAGTTTGATAGCAATGGGTGGTGAAGAACAGGAGGTGAGTAAGCGAGTTATTCGCTTTTGCTAACATGGTGTAGCACTGATGCTAAAACTAAGTGAAGTCTGTTCAGTGACAATTCTGAGACGGGTTTTTATTTTATTTAGCAGAGCAAATTTAACCACAAGCAAACCATGTACCACCCACCCAGTTTAGAACTGGAGCTTTGGTGAAGTTCAAGGGTGTTTGTGTGTTCACACATGTCTGGTGGGTTAAGGGGTGGGAGTGAGAGTGAGAGAGAGGGTGAGGAGAAGGCCCAAAGTAATGGGAAACCTTCCTGGAGTCTTTGTTTGAACAAGTCTTGGGGGAAGCAACTGTTCAATAAACAAAGCCGACTGCTTTAATCAAAATCAAGTTATAGTAATTATTTCAACCCAAACAACAGGGGCACACATGGAAGAGTCAAAAGGTAGATTTGATAGAATGAACGGCGAGTCCGGACAAGAGCTGTCGGAAAACAGGTCTAGTGGAAATATGGTTGTCATCTAGTCGGGAGGAAATCTAGACAAACAAAACCGGAATTGTTGCTCTTTAAAATCTCCACCTCTCTATATGTTGAGCTCTCAGGCGTAGCTTAACATCTCAGAGCAAGTTTCAATTGCTGCTCGGCGTGTCTCTAAAGCATTTCCAGACACAACAGCAGATGCTCAGGATGCTGCTCCCCCCCACAGAGATACACACAGTTTTGTAGAGATGCTGAATAGGAGACTCCTAGGCCAGGTTTGAGACATTCACAAATATATGTGCACATATGGGAATGCACACACACACACTAAGTGGACATAACACACACAAACACTATAAGAGAGATACACAGGCAGACTTGACAAAATGATATGTACAGTGCTATTTTAATTGTACCTTTATTTCACCAGTTTGTGCCATGAAGGGATGTAAAATGTATTTCAGAACAAAACACTTTAACAAGAGCAGCATTGCAAAAGAGAGAGAAAAAAAAAAAGTAACTGTAGTAAAGCACCAGGAAGGGACTCGAGGCATCATGCCATTAGTGTGTGTGGAGGACACTTGGATATTGAGATGCAGGGGTTGTACACTGAGCCTCATGCAACTCTGCCAAAGTACACCAGGCAACACAGAGTCCCAGCCCAATGTAGGACAATGAATTACCTCGAGAAGCAAATGAATTGCAGAAAGCAACTGTGCTCCAAACAGTGCAATGTAGTCCACTGTAGAGACATACAACTCTGAACTGATCTTACATCAGGGATGAAGGAAATGAATAATCTCACTGGAATGATGAGACAGGTCAACTGGGCACAAATTTGGTGACTAGTTAGATTGTTGACTGGGAGGTACACCTTGGAAAAATTAAAATAAATTAAAAAGCAGAATAAGCACAGCCAATGTTTGTCCCAGTGCACAGCTTGTGATAACCCACTTTCGATCTGCGACAGCGGCCGATGATGCTTCTCTAGAAGACTGGAGTGAATCTGACAGACTTTGAATATGTGCCATTATTTGGGGGGGGCTGGAGTCTCTTAGTAACCAGGTCAAGGTGCCAGGGGCCAAAAAACTAGAACCACGCCATCTTTACCAAGCCTGTGCCCCATTGAACTATGTTGAAATATGAAATATGACAGACATGAAATATGTTGCATGTCTGTCTGGGATTGACCACTCCCTGAACGTGTGTTGAGTCGCTCAATGTCATTTCAGCAAGCCATGACACCCACCATCTCAGATTGTTCCGAAATTATTTTGTTTAAATTAAAATGTACCTTCAAGAAAATTAAGCTAATTGATTGCACCCAAATTGGCCATTTAAATGTATAGGATTCAGATAATATTCAATAAATATAGTAACCTACATCCGATTTGGAACAAACTTCTTTCTACCAATGAGTAATTCATGAGGAATCCCCAAAAATTGGCAAAAGTCAACCACGGACCCCCACACCAATTGACCCCAACAACCAGTATGCAGTATCAGTTCTCTATTTGAATAGTATGAGGCTTGGAATATTTCTTCTCCATACTATGTAATGTATTCCTTGTGAATCTGGTGATGTTTCTCACCCACCGTGTTCAGAGAAATGTGTAATATAAGTTGGTTGCATTATTTATAGTACAATAGTATAAAAGTACCACATTTTGACCACTAGATGTCTACTGTTTCTACTGTTTCTTCTATGTCACCAGACTCTTTTATCCAGTTTGCTGGTCTCATGTTCATTAAATATACTGATATGCTGAACAATAATATAAATGCGACATGCAACAATTTAAAAGATGTTACTGAGTTACAGTTCATATAAATAAATTCATTAGGCCCTATGGATTTCACATGACTGGGAATACAGATACGCATCTGTTGGTCACAGATACCTTTAAAAAAAAGGTAGAGGTGTGGATCAGAAAACCAGTCAGTATCTGGTTTGACCACCATTTGCCTCATGTAGTGAAACATCTCCTTTAGATAATGTTAATCAGGCTGTTGATTGTGGCCTGTGGAATGTTGTCCCACTCGTCTTCAATGGCTATGCCATGTTGCTGGATATTGGCGGGAACTAGATCACGCTGTTGTAGACGTCAATCCAGCGCATCCCACTAATGCTCAATCTGGTGAGTATGCAGGCCATGGAAGAACTGGGCCATTTTCAGAATTGTGTACAGATCCTTGCATTATTATGCTGAAACATGAGGTGATGGTGGCGGATGAACGGCACGACAATGGGCATCAGCATCTCGTCACAGTATCACTGTGCATTCAAATTGCCATCGATAAAATGCAATTTTATTCATTGTCAATGGCTTATGCCTACTCATATCGTAACCCCACCAAGGGGCACTCTGTTCACAACATTGCCATGAGCTCGCCCACACAATGCCATACACGTGGTCTGCAGTTGTGAGGCCGGTTGGACGTATTGCCAAATTCTCTAAAACGACGTTGGAGGTGGGTTATGGTAGAGAAATTAACATTTAATTCTCTGGCAACAGCTATGGTGGACATTCCTGCAGTCACGCTCACTCAAAACTTGAGATCTGTGGCATTGTGTTGTGTGACAAAACAACATAATGGGTGGCCTTTTATTGTTCCCCGCACAAGGTGCACCTGTGTAATGATCATGTTGTTTAATCAGCTTCTTGGTATGTCACACCTGTCAGGTGGATGGATTATCTTGGCAAAGGCGAAATGCTCACTAACAGGAATGTAAATAACATTTGAGAGCTTTTTGTGTGTACGGAACATTTCTGGGATCTTTTATTTCAGCTCATGAAACATGGAACCAACACTTTACATATTGTGTTTATATTTTTGTTCAGTGTAGATCACAACATTTTCTTCGGAACTTTGGGTAGAAACCAATAGACTTGGCTCATGAATAAAAAACACATTTTGTGGTCATCCTCAGAATTCAAGCCAGTCCTCCATGAAAGCAAATCAGTTTGCCGCTCTTTTACGATAATATGTGTGCAGGAAACGGCCCCTTTGTGGTGGGTAAATTCCCTTCAAAAAAAGGTTGGGAATAGTAACTATTAGACCCTTCCTGGTGAATAAGCAAACCATTAGGCTACAGCAGTTCTACTCAGGAATGTAACTACATTGATCAATGCTCAGAGCGCTTATATCCTTGATCTGACCGAGTTCTAATCACACCTGCCTCTTTTCGAACTAGTGGAATCACGAACAGTGGTTTGTTTGTTATGTTCGCCTGCGTCCCCCTGGATTTGCAGCACATTCACCGCTCTCTCAAACAGCTGAGGCCCTGAGACGTGAAATGAACTACCCCAGCTTAGAGTCGGCTCAACTAGAGTTTATATTTGGTCCCATATTTCTAGCACGCAATGACTACATTAAGTTTAAGACTCTACAAACTTGGATGAATGTGTTTGTTTTGGTTGTGTTTCAGATTATTTTGTGCCCAATAGAAATGAATGGTACATAATGCATTGTCATAATTTTATTGGAAATAAGAATAGAATGTTTCTAAACACTTCTACATTAATGTGGATGCTATCATGAATAAGAATAAACACGATTCATTCAGGATTATCCGTAATCATGGTAGCATCCACATTAATGTAGAAGTGTTTAGAAACATTCTATTCTTATTTACAATACAATTATGACAATCATATGAGAACTGCATAAGGATAACCCTCTGACAGCGGCCACTTGTTGGACTATTCAAGGAGAGTTGGGTTGAAGCATTGGGTTGCTATTAGGACAAACTGAATTGCTTTCATGGAGGACTGTCTTGAATTGTGAGGATGACCACAATTGATTTTCATAATGAGACATATCTATTGGTTTTCTACCCAAAGTTGCCAAGGAAATGTGATATATTTGATAAACACAAGAGATGAGCATAACAGATAAGAGTGTGGCAGTATAGCAGGAACAGCGCCATCTAGGTGGTCAAAACCTGGTACTTTTCCACTACTTTATGGTAAATAAGCGATGCAAGCTATTTCAGTGGCTAATTTCTCTGAACAGATGGGGAGAAAAAACATCACCAGATTCACAGGAACTACATTACAGATTACGGAGAAGCAATACTTTAAGCCACAGAGTCCATACTTGTCAAACATAGAAAAATGAAACTGTATACTGGTTGTTGGGGTGTGATTCCTATAAATCCTATGTTAATCATATCAGTTACTAACTACATTATTTATTTCAGAACAATCTGATATGATGGGCATCGAAAACCTATTTCTTATGCTTTTTGAGGTGGAACGACCCTGTTAGAACATAAATAGAATAAACACACTCATTTTCTCGCTCATCTCGGATTCGTCCCAAGGGAGGGGGGTGACAGACATCGCCTCCTCCTTCTCCTCTCCCTGACTAGACAGAGCTGGCAGCTTCAGGGAATCCTAGACTACATCCCCCCCTCTACCACCCCACCTACTCTCGCCACTAAATCCCACCCCCACCTATTAGAACCCACAGGGGAGGCCTGGCTGGCGAATTACTGAAACAGACAAGTGAAGGGAAGAACAAAGGATGAGCAGGGCTACTGGATTAACTTGAGTACTTCCACATTGCTAGAAGAGTGTCCTAAAGCAAAGGAGTTGTATAGGTGAAGGAGCTTTGAAAATAGGAAGAACAGATCTGTTCGATTCTGTGGCTACATGACAGGAATGGGAGTTTCGAAAGGTCAGGTTTTGGCTAGAGATATCATGGGATGGGAGTGTGGGAGGTTGCAGGTTAACACCTTTACAGTGTGTGTGGCCTAAGGTATAGTCATACTGTACATACCCTCCTTGTGATTCACCACCCTTGAAACAATATGGAGGAAAAGTAAGCAACGTCACAATACGGAGCACAATAGTGGTGTTAAACACACAAAAATAAACATCCCTTCTAAAGATTGAAAAGGAAAGCCGGCAGAACAGCTTGAGAGCCGTCTGTCGAGTCTGTGCCCAGTGTTTTAAAAGAATCATGGCAGAATCTCAAATTGAGTTTCCTCCTCCGTGCCATCATTCACAGCTCAGCGGACGATTAGCGCACTGCTCACTGCGGGACTGAGCCTGCCTCACCCACTGGCATGTACCCCCAGACCTGACTGTCTGACTGTCTGAAGCTTATGAAAATCTAACCTTGTTATCAACTGGCCTGTCTGCGGGCCGAGCGGTGTGACGCTCATTGTTATTCTAGCCAGCGGGAGCTAGACCTAGACCTCGTCTCGCACTCCCCCGGTCCCTACCTTGCCACCTCATTTATCTGTTGTCACCAAGGGCACACAGCCACGCTCTCCTTCATTTGAATAAGAAAACATGAGGAGCCAGACTGGGGAGCAAAGAGCAAGTCATCCAGCGCTTGGCTAACTCCAATAAGGACGCACCTCTCGCTCTGTCTGACAGTCATTCCCGTTTTGAGCTGGAGTGGTGCTAGACATAATTATTATCTAGGCTACAGTCTGAATAGGGTGGGATGTGCTTTGTCTCCCCTAACAACATCCATATACACAGACATACAAACCTAGAAGCTGTCCACTGAATTTCTCCCTACAGTTAATCTTGCCAACGGGTGTCCAGACATAAGACATGACAGGCTTTTGTAGGGAAAACATACTCCAACTGTTAAATATAGCCTGGCCATATACAGGAAGGGATTCTAATGAGAATAGAAAGTTCAAGAGTTCAAGCGAAAATGTTTCACGTTCACCTTGATAATAAAAAAACAACAGTCTGCACCAGTGTTGACTTTAAGAGCTTGTGGGAACAGACGAAACGGCTAATGACTGCATGGGCCTTGGAGGCCGATAAAGAGAGGCCATTTCCAGGTGCTGGGTTTTATGTTCCAGGTCTGCGCTGTGTAAACTGTCTCTTGGAGGGAACACAGACGTTCCCCAACATGGCAGCCTCATCTATAAACAGATGGCTGCCAAGTTTTTCCAGAGCTGAAAACTTGCCATACCCATCAGCCGCAGCTGCAGACAGACTCAACACTTGTCCAGACATAACAGTGTCTGTCTAGAGAGAGAACACCACTTCCACCACCACCACAGTCAAACTTGTCGAACTACAAGAGCCCTGGCAGGAATCCGGTTCGTTTTCATCGGGGGAGGGAACTAGACAAAACAAACCCCAGCTACACAAATCCCACTTAATGAATGTATGCTCGGATGAGTGAGGTTGAATGAAGGACGATGAAGATCTGAATTGGGGTTGGAATCATAGACACTGCCCAGACATTGAAAGGAACAATGTATTTTTTCCTTAAACATAGACAAGAGATTAGAGGAGAAAAGTCCAGTAACCTCAGCATTTACTTTACTGAAATTATTCCCACAGCTCTGACGACTAAGGGCTCGCCCAATGGAAAAAATTATTTGGCTCAGGATGAGGCACGTTAGTCGGCTGGTTTCTCAAATCCAAAAAAGTGGACTTTGGCTCAACATCCGACACAATTTCCCCCTGGGCTCTGTAAAGTCAGTGTTTACACCATGACTCATCGATATTGTTTCGAACGTTAATTTTACGAGCTAAAGCTCTCTAGGTACATAATGAAACGTGTCTCAAATCCAGTCATTTCTGATGGTGTACTGCTGGGACTTGAATGTACTGCCGGGACTTGGATGGACTTCTCGTCTTTGCACATAATCAAACTTGGAGATCTACAAAACGGCCCTCCATGCTAGCGCTAACTGGGAAGGCTAAATGGTGCAGATGTGGAGGGAAAATAAAAGCAAAGTTGTTTGCTTTGGTCAGGAAACATAGCAAGCTGAACACATGTGGCAGGCAGCCACAAGGGCTGCTGAGACTCATAGGGCATTAGTCACAACATCAAAGCAACTAGCTTAACACCTAATGTGGAAACTAGTCATTATATGCCAAGGGCTTTACAACATTTATTCTACAGATTTATGGTAGCTTGAACAAGTCTAACATGTCTGAAATGTGTTTAGATTACAAGGTCAATGGTGTTAAAACTACACAACTGGTGTGGTTAAGCTTTGTTCAATGTTATGAAGAAATTTTTGGTATTTAGTTGGGGTTGTGTTGGTTCTTGAACGTAGCCCCATAAACCCCTTCTAATAACTGGTTGAACCTCGGCCGTGAAGCATGTTGCACTTCATTACGTGCTCTTGCCCAGCGCTGCGGAGGTCCAAATGAGTCATTTTAAGAGATGAAGACATCTGCCAGGATTGAGAAATAACAATAACAACAGCAAGAGCTCCATGTGCCAGGTTATAATTATGGCTGTAGGCGGGAGTAGGGGGGAGGAGCAGAACTGGAATGAATGGTGAAGGAAGCACAGCAGACCCCACTGCCAGCATGAAGTGAACACAGGTGCACAGGAGCCAGTGTGTGGCCAACACTCGTTCGTTCCCTCACTCCCTACGATCGCGTTCTCTCTTGGCTTCTGGTGGGAGTGCCAATACATGACCCCAGGAAAAAGGCAGCTCTCGAAAGGCACTTCCAAAAAGAGATTTGCTGTTCTGCAGAGGCCTGGATTGATGGTTTACAGCTGCTCTTAATTGCCCGTGCTGAATTCAGTCTAGGTGAGGCATTTCTTTGTCTGAGCCCTCATTTTTTGGGATTATGGAATCACATCCTTTTTCAACCCAAAAAGACAACCGGAAGCTGTTTGGCGGGTTTAGGCTCTCTGTTATGTCACAACATCCATTCCAAGGTTTTAGGTTGATGAACCTGCGGAAGCATTACAATCATCAGCAGGTGGTTATGATTTACCTCAGAAACAATGTGTCAAATATGTTCTGTGCGGGGACTAGGGATAACTATACAGGAATCAATAATGAGGACTTCTGAAGTTTCACTACGGGTGCTGCCTTTTCTTGCAAATAAGAGAGAAAGCTATGAAAAGAAAGGAAAGGACAAATTAACAAATTGCATTAAACATCTGCAAAGGGCACCCCTGCACCCTATAGACAAACAATAGTGAACAATTCAGATGAGTGTGTATGGTATTTAGACAGTCCCAGCTGTTTCCTATTTTGATGGTGGGAGGAGAGAGACACACCCCTTTCTCTAAATCCGTGTCAGCACATACATATATACACATATATATGTGTGTGTGTTCAGTTGTCCCCTGCCGGGCAGAGGGGGATTCCTTTATGGGGCACACACACACACACACAACATATTCAGCAGCTTGCCGCATTGTTTGCTGCCTGCATCAGCAAGTAAGCCCAGTCGGCAGCCAGTCTAGACAAGGCCACAAACAATGGCCACTTCAGACCAGACGGGAGCACACACCATCACCAACATAAAAATGTAACATGTGTTACTATGCTTAGCAGGCAAATTGTCTGCAGCCAAACTCTTATAAAAATATTTAAAGAAGCACTGTAGGAATCACTCTTTTCTTGGTTGTTCAAATTCTAATAGTTTGCCTAATTTCCATTTATGTGACAAAACAAGCAAGTATAGTGTAGAGAATCATTATCTAAACATGTGTGAAAAGCTACATATTGCAGCTTTAAATCAACAATGTTTGATCAAAGCATGAAGTGACATTTTTAACTTTACAGAGAGAATAGGAGTGACAGGCGTTGACTTGATTCAATTTACTTCAAATTCAAAATCCTACTCAACCACAATCGTCAGGAAAGCTAAAAGAACCCCCATCTAAATTTCTCTCCCATTGTGACTGTTTGGAAAGTCGACGGGCATTTCCATGTAAAAAGCCCCATGAGCACTAACATGTGAAGTTCATACGAGCGCATCAAGTTTGTTGTCAAATGAAAGCTAAGAGGATTTGACTTCTGTTCAAACAGATGGAATTTTAAGAAATATTGCCTAGTTTCTTGTCATGCTGATAGCAAAAACCAACACATCTAGGATATTTTCTAACTTCTCCCCCTCATGAGGGAGGATAATGAAAGTGCACAGAAGTAACGAGAAAAGGTAGACCAACCATTTACTTAGTGTTTTCACTGATAAATTTTTTATGATTTATTAAGTGATTAAAACACGTCATTATGTTACAAAATCGGTAACAGAATGAACAACTGGGAATTCATACTAGTCACAAACTTCAGTTGGGTCACCTGCTACGGTCCTCCCTTCCACTGGCATACTAGTTATGTTCAACTACCATCTTTCTCTTTGTCGCGTGGGGGTCAAAGCAAGAGTGTGAAAACAGGTCAACCATTCTCTCTCTCATTAATGTTACCTCTCCTGGCTCTCTCACCCCTCTCACCCACTGATCACCGGACGTCCATGGACCTTGAAAAGTAGTTATGGTCCTTCCAAATCTGAACCTACCATAGGTAGTTTCACAAGTTTGGACAGCACAGTAGAGTAAAGAAGAGCAAAGTATAGGTCAGCACAAAACAGTAGAGTTTAGTATAATACAAAAGAGCACACTAGAGGTACAATTTACTGTATTGCACTGTACTTTACTGTACTGAAATATGCTCAACTGTTTGTTTTACCCTACATCTGTCACTGTCTTTATCAATAAGTGCATCGAGGACTTCGTCCCCACACAGTGACTGTACGTACATACCCCAACCAGAAGCCATGGATTTACAGGCAACATTTGCACTGAGCTAAAGGGTAGAGCTGCCGCTTTCAAGGAGTGGGACTCTAACCCAGAAGCTTACAAGAAATCCTGCTATGCCCTACAACGAACCATCAAACAGGCAAAGCGTCAATACAGGGATAAGATTGAATTGTACTACACCGGCTCCGACACTCGTCTTATGTGGCAGGGCTTGCAAACTATTACAGATTACAAAGGGAAGCACACCTGTTAGCTGCCCAGTGACACGAGCCTACCAGAAGAGCTAAATCACTTCTATGCTCGCTTCGAGGCAAGCAACACTGAGCAATGCATGAGAGCATCAGCTATTCTGGACGACTGTGTGTGTGTGATCACGCTCTCTGTAGCCGATGCGAGTAAGACCTTTAAACAGGTCAACATACACAGGGCTGCAGGACCAGATGGATTACCAGGACGTGCGCTCCGGGCATGTGCTGACCAACTGGCAGGTGTCTTCACTGACATTTTCAACATGTCCCTGATTGAGTCTGTAATACCAACATGTTTCAAGCAGACCACCATTGTGTTCTTGGGCACAGAGACTAAGACAACCTGCCTAAACGACTACAGACCCGTAGCACTCACATCTGTAGCCATGAAGCTCTTTGAAAGGTTTGTACTCACATCAACACCATTATCCCAGAAACCGTAGACCCACTCCAATTTGCATACCGTTCAAACAGATCCACAGATGAAGCACTCTCTATTGCACTCTACAATGCCTTTTCACCCCTGGACTAAAGGAACCCCTATGTGAGAATGCTATTCATTGACTACAGCTCAAAGTTCAACACCATAGTACCCTCAAAGCTCATCACTAAGCTAAGGATGCTAGGACTAAACACCTCCCTCTGCAAATGGATCCAACACTTCCTGACGGGCCACCCCCAGGTGGTGAAGGTAGGTAGCAACATATCTGCCACGCTGATCATCAACACTGGAGCTCCACAGGGGTGTGTGCTCAGTCCCCTCCTGTACTCCCTGTTCACCCACGACTGAATGGCCAGGCACAACTCCAACACCATCATTAAGTTTGCAGACAACAACAGTGGTAGGCCTGATCACCGACAACGATGAGACAGCCTATAGGGAGGTCAGAGACCTGACCGGGTAGTGCCAGAATAACAACTTATCCCTCAACGTAACCAAGACTAAGGAGATGATTGTGGAGGAAAAGGAGGAACGAGCACACCCCCATTCTCATCGACGGGGCTGTAGTGGAGCAGGTTGAGAGCTTCAAGTTCCTTGGTGTCCATATCAACAACAAACTAAAATGCTCCAAACACACCAAGATAGTCGTGAAGAGGGCACGACAAAGCCTATTCCCCCTCAGGAAACTAAAAAGATTTGGCATGGGTCCTGAGATCCTCAAAAGGTTCTACAGCTGCAACATCGAGAGCATCCTGACTAGTTGCATCACTGCCTGGTACGGCAATTGCTCAGCCTCTAACCGCAAGGCACTACAGAGGGTAGTGTGTACGGCCCAGTACATCACTGGGGCTAAGCTGCCTGTCATCCAGGACCTCTACACCAGGCAGTGTCAGAGGAAGGCCCTAAAAAATTGTCAAAGACCCCAGCCACCCCAGTCATAGACTGTTCTCTCAACTACCGCATGGCAAGCGGTACAGGAGTGCCAAGTCTAGGACAAAAAGGAGTCTCAACAGTTTTTACCCCAAAGCCATAAGACTCCTGAACAGGTAATCAAATGGCTACCTGGACTATTTGCATTGTGTGCCCCCACAACCCCTTTTTTTACACTGCTGCTACTGTCTGTTTAGAATATATGCATAGTCACTTTAACTATACATTCATGTACATACTACCTCAAATTGGGCCGACCAACCAGTGCTCCCACACATTGGCTAACCGGGCTATCTGCATTGTGTCCCGCCACCCACCAACCCCTCTTTTACGCTACTGCTACTCTCTGTTGATCATATATGCATAGTCACTTTAACCATATCTACATGTACATACCACCTCAATTAGCCTGACTATCCGGTGTCTGTATGTAGCCTCGCTACTTTTACAGGTTTCGCTACTATATATAGCCTGTCTTTTTACTGTTGTTTTATTTCTTTACTTACCTATTGTTCATCTAACACCATTTCAGTCTGTAAGTAATCATTACACTGTAAGGTCTACACCTGTTGTATTCGGCTCACGTGACAAATAAACTTTGATTTGCTGTCCAAACCTGTGAAACATTTCACATCTATGATTGGTAGAGAGTTTGGTGCGGTCTAGAACAACTATATTTGGTCTTGTCTGGGAGCAGAGCTCATTAAAATAATAGCTAGTATGTAGAATAAAACCCAAAATAAGGATATTTCATTTTTCTACCTTTGTGTTCCTTTTCAGGATACATCACCATGAAGAGAATGACATCTCTGTGTAGTACAGATCAGGGCCCCATGATGTCATTCTGTTACCATCACTCTGTTACCGGGTGTTAATCCACTTCACTTACAGTAGTTCAATAACCAAAATATATTTTCCAAACTCAACGTGTCATATCATCGCTGACACCCCAATCATTCTGCAGACATCTTTGAATCTTAATTCAGAGTAGATATCTAAGAGTTTTTAGAAAACATGGTCACAAACCAAGGTAGAGTTTACAATCATTCTGTTACAAAACTTTACATCTGCCATGTTTATTGTAAAATGTTCTGTGAAAATTGTTCAAAGTAGTCCTTGTATAGTTTAACTTTGCAATCAATGGTTTTTGTTTGGCATACTTTTAAAGTGAAAAATCTGAGTCTTAGAATCATTCTCTTACAGTGGAATTGCCCCTATTCTAGTTGGAAGCAACATACTTACCGGCTTAAAAGGGAGGGGAAATAAGTCCTTAATACAATAAGCTTTAGGCCTTCGTTAAAACATAAAAGTCAAAATACATAAAACCAGGTAAAAATAACTTTGAGAGATCGTCTCCTAAATAAACTGTAGAATGCTATAAGAATTTGAAGTTTGAGGGGAAAAACAGACGGGGGAACTTTACCTCACTCTGACCTCTTTAGGCCGCACATTAGCCGCTGATGCTAACTGCAGACAGCCTAATGGTAATTAAAAAGGAAATTCATTTAGACAATTGCAAAGCCGGCTGTGCTAAAAAGCAATGCATAATACATGTCCAGTCGTCAAGCTAGGACCTTGGGGAGCCAGGTTTGTGCAAATATTATTACACTTGCCATTTAAGATTTCAGAGGACATTATCCTTGGGCGGTTGAACTAAACTTCATTAGGTTTGAACAGCCATGTTGCCCTTAATGAATAATGCAGGGATAAAGGTTTACGCATCCCTCTGCTTCGCTATTCTCCCATAGTTTTGGGCTATTATAAACAAGGCAATTTGATTGCAATATAAAGGGTTATGGTTTTGTCGCATCACTGGAAATAGTCAAAATCTCTGCAAATGGTCCATGTAAGCTACCCAAGTTAGTTACATAGGGCAGAGAATGCAGGAAGCGGATGTGTATGACTATGGTTAATGAGATTGATCCGTCACACTGGACACAGACAGCTAAGCGTTCTGTACTGTGCAGGATGGTCTGGGTGAGTCTGTTCAGCTGCACTCTGCACAATGCCCCAGCTGGGAGGTTAGGAGCTGGGACATACACACTCCCACACACACTGACATGGACACACACACATGAACGCACACACACAAACCTCTGCCAGCAGCCCCTCTGCTCCATACGGAAGCAAATCAAGCAGCCATGAGTCAGTTTCAGGAAGAGCACATCGGGCCCAGAGGGCTGCTTCCTGGGTTTAAACTTTTATAGCTCCGTTCGAGGGGAGGAGAGAAAGGGCTTTACTTTCAACTCTGTCAGCGCTTACTCATGCCTGAGCCTCAAGTTCAGATGACTTCCGTCTGGATGGTTCTGGGCGAGATGTTGGGGCAGGACAAAACTTGAGCAACTGAAACCATCTCTCGCAGACTAGTATCGAGGAACATTTGTCATGTATTCCTGGCAGCCACTGGGAGGAAAAAAATCGAAAGGAAATGCAGTGGGTTTTAAAACGGTTGTGGGGGATGTGGGAAAATACTTTTAAATTAGAGTATTTCTGAAATTATGGCTGCAATTGTGAGTGTAATATTAAAGAACAGGGGTAGAGAACGGAGGGGGTGGTAGGGCTGATAAAGCTAGCTCTGTGGTCTTAGGGCAACAGAACTACCATCACCACTCAAGCACTGCTCACCCCCAACCCCCAGTCATTCTGACAATGAACCCTTTGCTTTGATTTCAGGGGTGCCACCCCATAATAACCAATGACCTTCCCCCCAAGACACAGCCAGGTTGCCAGGAGACACCCTGTCCCCACCCTTTTTCAACTTCCCCCAGACCTTCCCATTTCCCCTCTGATGCACGACAACCTGGTTTCATATGCAAAACTTAATTTACATACATCAGAATTCCTAAGCCAATCATCATAGAGGGAAAGATGGATGGGACTGGGAGGTGGGACCTGGGGCCTCTTGCTCTGGTCTGTGTGACCAGTTGGGTTTTATTAAGTGACAGCCCTCACAGCCACACATAGGAGAAGAATGTTCACAGAAAATACAACCTATTACACAATATAAGAGGACTGGAAAACTGGATAGGCCTTACAACTCTCATCTATGTTACACGTGTTATTACTACCACTGAGTTACATGGAAAGAGGAATGTGACTTGTTCAGGCACACCCCTGTCCTATAGTGTATACAGTGCATTCTGAAAGTATTCAGACCCCTAGACTTTTCCCCTATTTTAACATTACAGCCTTGTTCTAAAATTGATAAAATAGTTTATTCCCCCTCAATCTACACACAATACCCCATAATCACAAAGCAAAAATGTTATAAAATGTTTGCAAATGCATAAAAAATTCAAACTGAAATGTCACATCTACATAAGTATTCATACCTGTTACTCAGTACTTTGTTGAAGCACCTTTAGCAGCGATTACAGTCTCGAGTCTTCTTGGGTATGACGCTACAAGCTTGGCACACCTGTATTTGGAGAGTTTCTACCATCCCTCTCTGCAGATCCTCTCAAGCTCTGTCGGGTTGGATGGGGAGCGTTGCTGCACAGCTATTTTCAGGTATCTCCAGAATTGTTCGATCGGATTTAAGTCCAGGCTCTGGCGGGGCCACTCAAGGACATTCAGAGACTTGTCCGGAAGCCACTCCTGCGTTGACTTGGCTGTGTGCCTTGGTTCGTTGTCCTGTTGGAAGGTGAACCTTTGCCCCAGTCTGAGTGCTCTAGAGCAGGTTTTCATCAAGGATCTGTCTATACTTTGCTCTGTTCATCTTTCCCTTGATCCTGACTAGGTACCCAGTCACTGCTGCTGAAAATCATCCACACAGCATGATGCTGCAACCACCATGCTTCAATGTAGGGATAGTGATAGGTTTCCAGAGATATGACGCTTGGCATTCAGGCCAAAGAGTTCAATCTTGGTTTCATTAGACCAGAGAATCTTGTTTCTCATGGACTAAGAGTCTTCAAATGCCTTTGGAAAACTCCAAGCGGAACGTTATGTGACTTTTACTGAAGAGTGGCTTCCGTCTGACCAGTCTACCATAAAGGCCTGATTTGTGGAGTGCTGCAGAGATGGTTGTCCTTCTGGAAGGTTCTCCCATCTCCACAGAGGAACTCTAGAGCTCTGTCAAATCAAATCAAATTTTATTGGCCACATACACTCACAATAACATCTGCTAACCATATGTAACGAAATGCTTGTCAGAGTGACGATCGGGTTCTTGTTCACCTCCCTGACCAAGGCCCGTCTACCCCGATTGCTCAGTTCGGCCAGGTGGCCAACTCTAGGAAGGGTCTTGGTGGTTCTAAACTTATTCCATTTAAGAATGATGGAAGCCACTGTGTTCTTGGGGACCTTCAATACTGCAGAAATGTTTTGATACCCTTCCCTAGATCTGTGCCAAAACAATCCTCCATTCAAATTGCAGAAACATCTCAAGGATGAGCTCAATATCGAGTCTCATAGCAAAGGGCCTGAATTATGGAGTATTGTGTGCACATTGCTGAAAAAAATGTTTTTTTAAATACATTTTAGAATAAGGCTGTAACGTAACAAAATGTAAAAAGTCAAGGGGTCTGAATACTTTCCGAAGGCACTGTGCCTTCTATTCATTCCTACAAAATTATATTAGTCACAAAACAGAATTGTAGTTCTGTGTGTGTAGCCATTGTAAAGTTATATTGAGAGTTATGACACAGAAACGCTTTTTACCTCAGTCGTTGCACTAACAATTTACCCATTTAATTGTGCAAAGGCTAAAATATCACACGGGCAGTAACAATAAACAAAACCTGAATGGCTGAACTTAATTTGTGTGAAAAACTTTGCTACACCACCAGTCCAGTGCTTGGAGCCCCTCTGTAACCTCATCTAGAATGCAGATTATGCATATCACATATACGGCCCAATTTCCCATGTCCCTGCCCCCTACACACATACATGCATATATTAGGCCCGGCCGACTTTTGGGAGTGACAGGCAAGGGGTTAGGAGGTCTCGGTGTCTGTCTGAGTCGTGGCACTGCTGTATTCCCTTTGCATCATGTCTAGACTGCTAAACAAAGGCCAGTTGAGAGCAGCTATGAAGGAGGAGACTCACTCACCGGTCGGACACCATTAACAGCTCAGATAACGGGAAATCTGTTTCAGGTTCACCTGCAGTGAGGTGCACTAGCTAGTTAGCCTCTAAGCTAGTGATAAAGCCAAATATGGCACTGGCTGAGCACTAAGCTACCATAGGGCTCAACATAAAATTGTAATAGACTAGAAATAGAGCTAACTACTGCAAAAAGCTTCAAGACTACTAAAAAAGCTAGGCCTAAATGGTGAAGGATCAACTTTGGAGCTAGCCATGGCGCAAGCTAAATAATACACTGTAATGCTAGGTTAGTCATGTTGCCTGGTGCTAATAGCTTGAGTCACCCTCCAAACTCCACTATGGCCAAGACCAAAGAGCTGTCAAAGGACACCAGAAACAAAATTGTAGACCTGCACCAGGCTGGGAAGACTGAATCTGCAATAGGTAAGCAGCTTGGTTTGAAGAAATCAACTGTGGGAGCAATTATTAGGAAATGGAAGACATACAAGACCACTGATAATCTCCCTCGATCTGGGGCTCCACGCAAGATCTCACCCCGTGGGGTCAAAATGATCACAAGAACGGTGAGCAAAAATCCCAGAAACACACGGGGGGACCTAGTGAATGACCTGCAGGGAGCTGGGACCAAAGTAACAAAGCCTACCATCAGTAACACACTACGCCGCCAGGGACTCGAATCCTGCAGTGCCTGACGTGTCCCCTGCTTAAGCCAGTACATGTCCAGGCCCATCTGAAGTTTGCTAGAGAATGTCATATGGTCAGATGAAACCAAAATATTTTGGTAAAAACTCAACTCGTCGTGTTTGGAGGACAAAGAATGCTGAGTTGCATCCAAAGAACACCATACCTACTGTGAAGCATGGCGGTGGAAACATCATGATTTGGGGCTGTTTTTCTGCAAAGGGACCAGGACGACTGATCCGTGTAAAGGAAAGAATGAATGGGGACATGTTATTTTGATTAAAGCAACAAAACTGGCCTTCTTCAGACTAGTTGAGTATCTGGAGCATCAGCATTTGTGGGTTCGATTACAGGCTCAAAAATAGCCAGAAACAAAGACCTTTCTTCTGAAACGTGTCAGTCTATTCTTGTTCTGAGAAATTAATGCTATTCCATGTCAGAAATTGCCAAGAAACTGAAGATCTCATACAACGCTGTGTACTACTCCCTTCACAGAACTGTCTCTAACCAGATTATAAAGGAGTGGGAGGCCCCAGTGCACAACTGAGCAAGAGGACAAGTACATTAGAGTGTCTAGTTTGAGAAACAGATGCCTCCCATGTCCTCAACTAGTAGCTTCAATAAATTGTAACCGCAAAAGATGCTGGCCTTCTAGGCAGAGTTGCAAAGAAAAAGCCACATCTCAAACTGGCCAATAAAAAGAAAATATTAACATGGGTGAAATAACAGACACGGGACAGAGGAATTCTGCCTAGAAGGCCAGCATTATGACACTTCCTGAATGTGATGTCATTCTGGGAAGGGGATATTTTTTTTTAAGTGGAATAAAAAATAAAAAACATGGTGGAAAGTGAAACCAGGGACACAGAAAATCTTAAATACAATAATCATGAACAAATACTTCCTGGGGACAGAAAAGGCACCGCATTGTAGAAATGATCGACCTGATGCAAAAAAAAAAAATATATATATATATATATATATATATTATATATATTTATTTATATTTATATATATTTATATAAATATAATATACATATATATAATATATATAAATATATAATATATAAATAAATAAATAAATAAATAAATAAATGGGCAAATCATTCAAACTAGCAAGGAATATCAACAACGGTGCACACGAGGCTACACGCAGCTCTGTGATTTGATCTCAAAGGGTAATTGAAAAAGACTGCTCATGCCCGTCAATGCAATCTGCAGAAATGGTAGAACACAGTGCAAAACATTGCATCTGGAGGACATTGATCCAATTCTGATCAGAGTAATTGTTTTATATTGCATGATATGTATTTACTTGCCCATTCGGAAAACTTAGACCTAAATTCTGCTTGCCCAACATTTTATTTTTTACTTGTCCCGGACAGGCGTTAATGTCTTGCCCTGCCGTACATTCAAATCAAATTAAAATGTATTGGTCACATACACATGGTTAGCAGATGTTGGTGAGTGTAGGAAAATGCTTGTGCTTCTAGTTCCGACAGTGCAGTAATATCTAACAATTCTCCAACAACTACCTAATACACACAAATCTAAAGGGATGGAAAAATAATATGTACATTAAAAAAAACTGCTTAAAAAATAAAGGTTAACACTAAAATAACACATCCTAGATCTGAATGAATGAAATATTCTTATTTCATGTGAAAGAGAAATCTTCTGCCGGAGTGCTGGACATTGTTCTCTGGGCTTTCCCAGAAGTGAACATATGCACTATTCAGGGCCAATATGGCTCAATACGACACAGAGTGTGAGAGAGAGGGAGACAGAGAATGAGGGACAGATAGCTACCCCACCCCACCCCACAGCCCAACCCCAAACTTTCTGCCACAGTGGGGGCAACCAGACATGGGTAGTGATTAGCAGAATGACTAATGAAGGCCTGTTAGGGGCTTTGGGTTGGTTTGTTCTGATGGGGAGTTGCCCTCTTCTGTGCCATCATATGTTCCTCCCATCTCCACTTATTCCCATGCCCCACTCCACTGTCCAGGCACTGCAGTGAATAACCCCTTTGTGAGGAGAAACTACTATGGTTTAAGATAATTTATTTAGATGTGAGACTCTTTAATATAATGTTTTCAATCAATAGAGTGAGTGCCCAAGATCGATTATGCCCTACAGCAAAAAATGTACATCTTCGCCAAAAGCCTTGCTAAAAAACTTCAAACTCTGTTTAGATGAACGGTATAACTTACAAAAGTCACTATACAAAAATTAGAACATCTGAGTTTAGTGTTCTATCAAATATGAATATCAAATAATATGTTGTCTTGTCTTTTTTAAACCATAGACAAAAAAAAGACCCCCCAACACCAGCCTGTAAAAACATACTGGGTTTGCCATCAAATTGACTTTGACTGTAAATCCATAGGCGGATGCCAACAGCCAGCTCAAAGTGCTGAATAGGTCAGAAACAAAGCTGATCTCCTTGGAGCTTTCACACTGGATGCCAAGAACCAAAGTCACTGGGAGAACAGCAAGGAGGATCTGCTACAGGGAGGGTAGAGGGAGACAGGACGGACACTGACAGAGAGAGAACAAGAGAGAGAATAAGAGAGGTGGTGTAATGAATGAGTGCTCAATGGTGATAGCACCACTGGGCTCTATTTGCAACACATGGTGTTCTGTTTATAGCAAGGCTAGCTTGACTCTGGGACCTGCAAACCACTGATTGAGAGCCATTGTGGCCGGCTAACATTCAAAAGAGGCAAGCTGGAGAGTGTAGCTACACTTAGCCTAGCCATGCTAGCTCTATGGAACCTACGGGTAAGGGCATAGTTTGTGAACACACAGTGCCTTTGGAAAGTATTCTGAACCCTTGACTTTTTCCACATTTTGTTACATTACAGCCTTATTAGATAATGGATTCAATTGTTTTTTTCCTGTCATCAATCTACACATTATACCCTATAATAGTTGACTGAAATTTCTGCAAATGTATTTAAAAAATAATCATAATATCACATTTACATGAGTATTCAGACTTTGGTTCGTGGCATCCAGTGTGAAAGCTCCAATGAGATCAGCTTTGTTTCTGAGCTATTCAGCACTGAGCTGGCTGCTGGCATCTGCCTATGGATTTACAGTCAGTCAATTTGAAGGCAAACCCAGTGGGTTTTTAGAGGCTGGAGTTGGGGTCTTTTTTGCCACTGGTTTTTGTTACTCAGTACTTTGTTGAAGCACTGTTGGCAGCGATTACAGCCTTGAGTCTTCTTGGATATGATGCTACAAGCTTGGCACACCTGTATTTCCAGTTTCCCATTCTTCTCTCTGCAGATCCTCTCAAGCTTTGTCAGGTTGGATGCAGAGCGTTGCTGCAAAGCGATTTTCAGGTCTCTCCAGATATGTTCGATCGGGTTCAAGTCCAGGCTCTGGCTGGGCCACTCAAGGACATTCAGAGACTTGTCCGGAAGCCACTCCTGCGTTGACTTGGCTGTGTGCTTAGGTTCGTTGTCTTGTTGGAAGGTGAACTTTTACCCCAGTCTGATGTCCTTAGAGCTCTGGAGCAGGGTTTCTTCAAAGGATATCTCTGCACTTTGCTCCATTCATCTTTACCTCGATCCGGACTAGTCTTCCAGTCCCTGTCACTGAAAAACATCCCCACAGCATGATGCCATCCCCACAGGGATGGTGCCAGGTTTCCACCAGACTTAAAGCTTGGTATTCAGACCAAAGAGTTCAATCAGACCAGAGAATACTGCTTCTCATTGTCTGAGAGTCCTTTAGGTGCCAACTCCAAACCGGCTGTCATGTGCCTTTTTACCGAGTAGTGGCTTCCGTCTGGCCACTCTACCATAAAGGCCTGATTGGTGGAGTGCTGCAGAGATGGTTGTCCTTCTGGAAGGTTCTTCTGGATGGTCACTCTGTCAGAGTCAGGTTCTTGGTCACCTCCCTGACCAAGGCCCTTCTCCCTTGATTGCTCAGTTTGGCTGGGCAGCGAGCTCTAGGAAGAGTCTTGGTGGTATGAAACTTCTTCACTGTGTTCTTGGGAACCTTCAATGCTGCAGACATTTTTTTGGTACCCTTCCCCAAATCTGTGCCCCGACACAATCCTGTCTCGGCGCTCTACAGATAATTCCCTTCAACCTCCTGGCTTGGTTTTGTTCTGACATGCACTGTCAACTGTGGGACCTTATATAGACAGGTGTGTGACGTTCCAAATGATGTCCAATCAAATTAATTTACCACAGATGGACGCCAATAAAGTTGTAGAAACATCTCAAGGATGATCAATGGAAACAGGATGCACATGAGCTCAATTTCGAGTCTCATAGCAAAGGGTCTGAATACTTCCATAAATAGGGTACGTTTTAGAACATCTACTCATTCAGGTTTTTCTTTATTTTTATTATTTTCTTCATTGTAAAAGAGTGAAGACATTAAAACTATGAAATAACACATACGGAATCATGTAAACCAAAAAAAGTGTTCAACAAATCAAAAATATTTTATATTTGAGATTCTTCAAATAGCCACTGTTTGCTTTGATGACAGGTGTGCCTTGTTAAAAGTTAATTTGTGGAATTGATATCCTTCTTAATGCGTTTGAGCCAATCAGTTGTGTTGTGACAAGGTAGGGGGGTATACAGAAGAAAGCCTTATTTGGTGAAAGACCAAGTCCATATTATGGCAAAAACAGCTCAAATAAGCAAAGAGAAACAACAGTCCATCATTACTTTAAGACATGAAGGTCAGTCAATACAGTTAAGAACTTCATTAGAGTTACCAGCCTCAGAAATTGCAGCCCAAATAAAAGCTTCACAGAGTTAGACACATCTCAACATCAACTGTTCAGAGGAGAATGTGTGAGTCAGGCCTTCATGGTCAAATTTCTGAAAAGAAACCTCTACTAAAGGACACCAATAATAAGAAGAGACTTACTTGGGCCAAGAAACGCAAGCAATGGACATTAGACTGGTGGAAATTTGTCCTTTGGTCTGGAGTCCAAATTGGAGATTTTTGGTAACAACCGCCGTGTCTTTGTGAGACGCGGTGTGGGGTGAACGGATGATCCCTGCATGTGTATTTTCCCCGGTAAAGCATGGAGGAGGTGGTGTTATGGTGTGGGGGTGCTTTGCTGGTGACACTGATTTATTTAGAATTCAAGGCTGTTTAACAGTCTTCACCCGCATGGCTACCACAGCATTCTACAGTGATATGCCAACCCATCTGGTTTGGGATTAGTAGGACTATCATTTGTTTTTCAACAGGACAATGACCCAACACACCTCCAGGCTGTGTAGGGGCGGGAGTGTGATGGGAGTGCTGCATTAGATGAATCTCAAATATAAAATATATTCGGATTTGTTTAACACTGTGTTATTTCATAGTTTTGATGTCTTTACTATTATTCTACAATGTAGAAAATAGTACAAATTTAAGAAAAAACCTTTGAATGAGTAGGTGTTCTAAAACGTTTGACCGGTAGTGTACATTTCCAAAAATTTCCAAAAGCTGTTTTCGCTTTATCATTATGGGGTATTGTTTGTAGACTGATGAGGATAAACATTTAATACATTTTAGTATAAGGCTGTAACGTAACAAAATGTGGAAAAAGTGAAGGGGTCTGAATACTTTCCAAAGGCACGGTACATGTAGAAAGGACCCTTCCAACAGATCTACAGTAGCCTACACTCAGTTCAGATCTATTCAATCCTAACCCTCACCACTAGGCCATAAAACTCTAACCTGAACTTAGATCAGCTCTTACGGGTCAGCTTTAGCCTTCATTGCTAAAGTAGTAGCCATTTGTCCGAGACAGTCTGGCTCAGTGTCAGACAAGAGCCCGGGGCTACTAGCCAGCCAGCCACTGTAGTTAATAATTCAATTACAAAGAGACACCACCTGTAAATGGGTATAAAAATAGAGAGGGCCCTCATGTGATCTAAGTTACTTTTACAATGGAATGCTCCGTTTGCCTTGGAGCATTGTGCAATTGCAGTGCGTTCTGTGTGGTGCATAATTTGGATGTATTGAACATACGCATGAAATTGTATGTGCAGACGGCTTGACAGAAAGAGGTAGCAGAAGGTGAATGTTGAACTTTTGTTGCACACATATCCAGATGATGCTGCATACCATTTTGAGCAATGACGCTGTAGGTGTGTTTGAGGCCTTAGGCTAACGAATACAAAGCAGAAAGACGGCCATTTCTAAATAATCTGGGGGACAACAAAAATATTTTCATCGCAAAGCTCAGTCTGAACGCCCACTCCCGCCCGCAGCATGAAAAATGCAGACCGTGTAGCAATGATCTCTATCAGGACCCGCAGGTCCTGTGGGCATCCCACGGGAATGCAGCCCTCTACCCCCATGTGATCTGTGACTTTTATACTGGGCGGCGGGAGAAGGTTAGTGTGACTGCAAGTGTATGCTGTAGAGGAGGTAGGGGTGGCAGGGAGGGGGCTTGGAGTGACAGAGGGAGTTTGTATTTATAGAGAGGGAGAACCTCTGCTTAACAAGTGTGAGAACTTGTGCCAGATGGGCAGTGAATGATCCTTTGGTTTTAAATGGGGAAGAGAAAGGGGTGGTCAGTCGTTTAACAAAGGGGTACCCGATTGAATACTCAGTGGGGTCTGAAAATACTGACATCCTTGATTAAGACTAGGAAAAATGAATGTATAAAATAAATGTTTCAAATACTGAACTACACTGCTCAAAATAAATAAAGGGAACACTAAAATGACACATCCTAGATCTGAATGAATGAAATATTCTTATTAAATACTTTTTTCTTTACCTAGTTGAATGTGCTGACAACAAAATCACAAAAATCATCAATGGAAATCAAATTTATCAACCCATGGAGGTCTGGATTTGGAGTCAAAATTAAAGTGGAAAACCACACTACAGGCTCATCCAACTTTTATGTAATGTCCTTAAAACAAGTCAAAATGAGGCTCAGTAGTGTGTGTGGCCTCCACATGCCTGTATGACCTCCCTACAACGCCTGGGCATGCTCCTGATGAGGTGGCGGATGGTCTCCTGAAGGATCTCCACCCAGACCTGGACTAAAGCATCCACCAACTAATGGACACTCTGTGGTGCAACGTGGCGTTGGTGGATGGAGCGAGACATGATGTCCCAGATGTGCTCAATTGGATTAAGGTCTGGGGAACGGGCGGGCCAGTCCATAGCATCAATGCCTTCCTCTTGCAGGAACTGCTGACACACTCCAGCCACATGAGGTCTAGCATTGTCTTGCATTAGGAGGAACCCAGGGCCAACCACACCAACATATGTCCTCACAAGGGGTCTGAGGATCTCATCTTGGTACCTAATGGCAGTCAGGCTACCTCTGGCGAGCACATGGAGGGCTGTGCGGCCCCCCAAAGAAATGCCACCCCACACCATGACTGACCCACCGCCAAACCGGTCATGCTGGAGGATGTTGCAGGCAGCAGAACGTTCTCCACGGCGTCTCCAGACTGTCACATGTGCTCAGCGTGAACCTGCTTTCGTCTGTGAAGAGCACAGGGTGCCAGTGGCGAATTTGCCAATCTTGGTGTTCTCTGGCAAATGCCAAACGTCCTGCACGGTGTTGGGCTGTAAGCACAACCCCCACCTGTGGACGTCGGGCCCTCATACCACCCTCATGGAGTCTGCTCAAACGGTCAGAAACAGACACATGCACATTTGTGGCCTGCTGGAGGTCATTTTGCAGGGCTCTGGCAGTGCTCCTCCTGCTCCTCCTTGCACAAAGGCGGAGGTAGCGGTCCTGCTGCTGGGTTGTTGCCCTCCTACGGCCTCCTCCACGTCTCCTGATGTACTGGCCTGTCTCCTGGTACCGCCTCCATGCTCTGGACACTACGCGGACAGACACAGCAAACATTCTTGCCACAGCTCGTATAATTTTCCATCCTGGATGAGCTGCACTACCGGAGCCACTTGTGTGGGTTGTAGACTCAGTCTCATGCTACCACTAGAGTGAAAGCACCGCCAGCATTCAAAAGTGACCAAAACATCAGCCAGGAAGCATAGGAACTGAGGAGTGGTCTGGTCACCACCTGCAGAACCACTCCTTTATTGGGGGTATCTTGCTAATTTCCTATAATTTCCACCTGTTGTCTATTCCATTTGCACAACAGCATGTGAAATTTATTGTCAATCAGTGTTGCTTCTTAAGTGGACAGTTTGATTTCACAGAAGTGTGATTGACTTGGAGTTACATTGTGTTGTTTAAGTGTTCCCTTCATTTTTTTGAGCAGTGTATATTGTATGCTCCAAAAAAATTGGCAAACTATATTATTTTATATAAATACAATTGCTCCGAGAAAGATTTGTATTACTTCTTAAACAAAATCTCTATCAAAAAAATGTAGGGGTCAAAATGATTGACACCCCTCACCTTGCGAGCATAACGACACTGAATGTTTAAATGTTTTAAAAAGTTGGAAAACACATTGGAAGGGATCGTTGACCATTCCACCATACATAATCCTTCCAGATCCTTGATCTCGTTTGTCTGGGCTTATGGACTACCCATGTCAATTGAAACCACAGGTTTTCAATGGGTTTGGAGTCTGGAGAGTGAAATGGCCATTTGCAAAATTTTGATTTTGTGGCCAATTAACCATTTCTTTGAGGATTTTGATGTGTGGTTGGGGTTATTGTCTTGCTGGAAGCTCCACTGGTAGCCAAGTTTTAGCCTAAAATATCCTGGTAATGAGGAAAGTTGATGCCGTTGCCATTGACCCTAACAAGGGTCCCAGGATTTTATTTTCTGCTCATGCATTCTCATTTCGATGCCAAACCCACCATTGGTGTGCGTGGCCAAAGAAATCTATTTTCATGTCATCCAACAAAAGTAAACACCTGGAGTTTGCCAAAAGTCATTCTCTCCTGCAGATAAATTCTCCAGGTGATTATGTTTTCAGTTGAAAATAGTGTTTCCATCAAGCATCTTTAAAAATATTGTTTGGGAATAATTGCAACCGAGTGATCGAAGAAACCCTTCCTTTAAAACATTGATATTTTCCAAATTGGCCAGATGTGCTGGTGGACCAATCTAACTTTCACAGAAGACTCGGGGGGAAGGAGAGAAACAAAACTCAAGCGGTTGATTCAATAACAGACAACTGCATTCGCTAATGCGAGCAGACATTTAGCCTCTACTCACCCAGGTTGCTCACATGCACATGCTCCTACACAAGCACCACTGTTATTAGTGCCAGACAGTGTCTGAGTCGCCTCCCACTGTCTGCAGGCTCCATTCATGCACCGCAGTCGTCAAACAGGGACGACCCAGTCACACTTAACGCATCGACTTCTCTCCTACATTATTTTAGGGGATCCGCCATGTTAATCCGCTTCTCTCACTGGGGTCTGGGTCACAAAGAGAGGAGCAACAGTCTCTTAATATTACTGATCTCTTCCAAACGGATTGGCGAGCTTCTTCGTAGTGTGTGTGTGTGTGTGTGTGTGTGTGTGTGTGTGTGTGTGTGTGTGTGTGTGCGCGTGTGTAGGCAGGCTAAATAAAGCCAGGGTTGCAGAGCAGAGAAGCTGTGTGCAGCAAGCAGAGGGCCTAGATACTGTCGCTGGGGTGAGTCTGCAAAAACCTGTGACGTGGTTTGCGCACGCATATTGCTATAAAAGTATATGAATCCAAAAATGAACATGGTAAAATGGATGCCCTCGTATAGAAGAACAATGAGGTGCCGTCTCCGTTGGGCTCCAGGCAGGTTGATATCTTTCATTCTGTTTTATCCTCCCTCTCACTCGCACTCTTGTTTGGATGGGAGATAACAGCTCTCTTCTCTATGTAGTTAAGGTGTTGAGTGGGCTATGTAAAATGGAAAGAGGGAGGGGCAGCTGGTGGAGCAGAGAAGCACACAGCCGTGCTTCTCATTGTTGCGGTTACAGTGGTACAGTCCTGTATCCCACAGACCCCCAAAGAATTTACAAAATGTTCCGAGTGGATAGGAATAAGCGAAACACAAAACAGAGGAGGGCGAGGGAGTGAGTGGTTTAGTGAAAGAGGAAATCGTGTTTTTGTTTGGGATAATTTGCTGAGCGGCAGAACACCTGTGCAGAACACCTGCACAGACAAGGCTCTACCTTTGCAGAGCACACGCCCCTTTGCCCTTCCTGTCTTCAAAGTGCCCTTTACGATGGTGGTATAATTTTCACCTAATGTTTTTTTAGGAGCATACATTTTTTGTTTTTGGTCTGAACTCACTGCCTGCAATCATTGTTAAATTTTCATCTATGCTTCAGAACCAAAAAGTTGCACATCTTGATTGTTGACCATTGACCAATCATCAGCATTGGCACGCAAAGGCGGGCTCACATATCCAGATTAGTGACCAGAAAGAACTTGTTAATTTCCCCCAGTTTTACCTGGCAACATTTATCATCTACTACTAGCCAATTTGATTGATCATTTTCAGATATGCCTAATTGGGGTGGCTACTGGCTATATGACTAAAGAAAAGCAGCTGTAAAATTGCACTGCCTTCAATATTATGGGAGGAAGATGTAACATATTCTGGCAAAGAACAGGGCTACCCGGCTGGCAACGAGCACTCTGCTGGCAGGGTGCCCTCCTGCAACCTCCACTTAGTTTGCTACAGGTAGGCCATACGATTTTGCTTGCTCTGGACTCCAAAGTGACACACACACACACCCCTTCAAATTAGTGGTATCGGCTATTTCAGCCACACCTGTTGCTGACAGGTGTATAAAAAAATTGTTTTAAATCGAGCACACAGACTTGCAATCTCCATAGACAAACATTGGCAGTAGAATGGTCTTGCTGAAGAGCTCAGTGACTTTCAAAGTGGCACCGTCATAGGATGCCACCTTTTCAACAAGTCATTTTGTCAAATGTCTGCCCTGCTAGAGCTGCCCCGGTCAACTGTAACTGCAGTTATTGTGAAGTGGAAACGTCTAGGAGCAACAACGGCTCGGCCGCCAAGTGGTAGGCCACACAAGGTCACAGAATGGGACCGCTTAGTGCTGATGCGTGTAGCGCGTAAACATTGTCTGTCATCAGTTGCAACACTCCCTACCGAGTTCCAAACTGCCTCTGGATACAATGTCAGCACAATAACTGTTAGTCGGGAACTTCATGAAATGGGTGTCCATGGCTGAGCAGCCACACACAAGCCAAAGATCACTGTGCGCAATGCCTTTCCTGTTTCAGCAAAACAAAACCCTCATGCACAAAGCGAGGTCCATAAAGAAATGGTTTGTCGAGATCGGTGTGGAACTTTACTCGCCTGCACAGAGCCCTGACCTGGGATGAAAGCCTAATTGCCCAACATCAGTGCCCGACCACACTAATGCTCATGGCTGAATGGAAGCAAGTCCCCGCAGCAATGTTCCAACATCTAGTGGAAAGCCTTCCCAGAAGAGTGGAGGCTCTTATAGCAGCAAATGGGACACCAACTCCACATTAATGCACATGATTTTGGAAGATGAGATGTTTGAAAAGAGCAGGTGTCCACATACTGTATATTACACACACTACATGATGAAAAGTATGTATATGACAGTAGGTATAAACAGTATAGGAATAGCAAAGGTGTACAGCAGTAGTTATACAGGATGAGCCTTGGCTAGAATACAGAATCAACATATGAAGTAATTAAAACAGTATGTAAAAATTGTCAAAGTGACCACTGTTCAATGGCTTTTCCACATTACCTTCAGAAAGTATTCATACCCCTCGACTTATTCAAAATGTTGTGTTTACAGCCTGAATTCAAAATGTATTAAATATATTTTTCCACCCATCTAAACACAATACTCCATAAAGACAAGGTGAATTTTTTCATTGCTGATATTTTAGCAAATTTATTGAAAATTAAATAAAGAAAAATATACATTTCTATAAGCATTTAACACACCCGAGTCAATGTGGAATCACCTTTGAAAGTGATTCGTCTTTAAGAGCTTTGCGCATCTGGATTGTACAATATTTGCCTATTATTCTTTCAAAAATTCTTCAAGCCCTGTCAAGTTGATTGCTGATCATTGCTAAACAGACATTTTCAAATCTTGCCATAGATTTTCCAGCTGATTTAAGTCAAAACTGTAACTACGCCACCCAGGAAGATTCACGGTCGTCTTGGTAAGCAACTCCAGATCTGGCCTTGTGTTTTAGGTTATTGTCCTACTGTCACATGCGCCAAATACAACAAGTGTTGACTTTACCGTGAAATTCTTACTTACAAGCCAATAACCAACAATGCAGTTCAAGATGAGTTAAGTAGACTAAAATAAAAACTAATAATAAAAAGTAACACAATGAGAATAACAATAACGAGGCTATGTACAGGGGGCACCGGTACCGAGTAAGTGTGCGGGGGTACCGGTTAGTTGAGTGACTATGCACAGATAATAAACAGCAAGTAGCAGCAGTGTACAAAAGGGAGGCGGGGTGTCAATATAAATTGTCCGTCTTATGGCTTGGGTGGGGGGGTGGAAGCTGTTGAGGCCAAGAATTCTTGTGAATTTGTCTCAAGGTGTTTGTTGGAAAACAAGTCTACCTCTAGGATTTTGCCTGTGCGTATAGCTATATTCTGTTTATTTTTATCCCCCAAAAACTCCCTGGTCCTTGCCAATGACAAGCATACCCATAGCATGATGCAGCCACCACCATGCTTGAAAATGAAGAGTTGTACTCAGCGATGTGTTGTGTTGGATTTGCCCCAAACATAACGCTTTGTTTTCAGGACAAAAAGCTCATTGCTTTGCCACATTTTTTTGCAGTTTTACTTTAGTCCTTTGTTACAAACAGGATGCATGTGTTGGAACATTTTTATTCTGTACAGTAACTTCAATGTTGTTGATCCATCCTCAGTTCTCTCCTTACACAGCCATTAAACTCTGCAACTGTTTAAAATCACCATTAGCCTCTTGGTGAAATCTCGGAGCAGTTTCCTTCCTCTCCGGCAACAGCGTTAGGAAGGACGCCTGTATCTTTCAATGTCTATTTATTTTACTTTAAAAAAATTTTTACCTACTGTATACCAAATCAGTGCACTTCTTTGCCAGGCATTGAAAAACCTCCCTGGTTTGTGGTTGAATCTGTGCTTGAAATTCACTTCTCGATTGTGGGACCTTCCAGATAATTGTATGTGTGGGGTACAGAGATAGGGTAGTCATTCAAAAATCATGTTAACCATTATTATTGAACACAGAACAGGTCTATGCATCTTATTGAATAGTTACTGACTCAAGACATTTCAGCTTTATTTGTTATTAATTTCAAAACATTTCTACAAACAAAACTCCACTTTGACATTATGGGGAATGGAGTGTAGATCAGTGACACAAAATCAGGCACTGTACATAGATAGAGACTGCTACCCTAAGGTGTAGGTTTGAGTACCGGATGTTGGCCGGCTAGTAACAGTAACTAAAGTTCAGGGCAGGGTGCTGGGCGGAGGCCAGCTAGTGGTGACTATTTAACAGTCGGGTGGCCTGGAGATAGAAGCTGTTTCAGTCTCTGTCCCAGCTTTGATGCACCTGTACTGTCTCTATCTTGTAGATGGTAGCGAGGTGAACAGGCTGTGGCTCGGGTGGCTGAGGTCCTTGATGATCTTCTTGGCCTTCCCGTGACACTGAGCGGTAGATGTCTCGGACGGCAGGCAGTGTGCCCCCGGTGAAGTGTTGGGCTGTCTGCCCCACCCTCTGGAGAGCCCTGCCGTTGCAGACCGTGCAGTTGCCGTACTAGGCAGTGATACAGCCCGACAGGATGCTCTCAATGGTGTATCTGTAAAAGTGCCTGAGGGTCTTAGGAGGCTGAAGAAATTCAGCTTAGCCCCTGAGGTTGAAGAGACGCTGCGGCGCCTTCACCACACTGTCTGTGTGAATGAATAATTTCAGGTTGTCAGTGATGAGCACGACGAGGAACTTGGAGCTTTTCACCCTCTCCACTGTGGCCCCGTTGATGTGGATTGGGTGTGTTCTCTCGGCTATCTACTGATGTCCATGAGCAGCTCCTTCGTTTTGTTGAGGGAGAGGTTATTTTCCGGGCACCACTCCGCGGGGGCCCTCACCTCCTCCTTGAAGGAGGTCTCATCGTTGTTGGTAATCAGGCCTACTCCTGTTGTGTCGTCTGCAAACTTGATTGAGTTGGAGACGTGTGTGGTCACGCAGTCATGGGTGAACAGAAGGGGGCTGAGCAAACACACTTGGGGTAGGCCTGTCAGGAAGTCCAGGACCTAGTTGCACAGGGCGGGGTTCAGACCCAGTGCCTCTAGTTTAGTGATGAGCTTGGAGGGCACTATGGTGTTGAAGGCTGGGCTATAGTCAATGAACAGCATTCTTACATAGGTATTACTCTTATCCAGAAGGGATGGGGCAATGTGCAGTGCGATGGCGTCATCCGTGGATCTGTTGGGGCGGATGCAAATTGTAGTGGGTCTAGGGTTAAGTGAGGTGGAGATGTTATGATTCTTAACTAGCCTCTCAAAGCACTTCATGATGATAGTCATTTAGTTCAGTTACTTTCGCTTTCTTCGGTACAGGAACAATGGTGGACATCTTGATGCAAGTGGGGACAACAGACTGGGAGAGATTGAATATGTTAGTAAACCCTCCAGGTACATGCTCTGAGAAGAAGGCTCGGGATGCCATCTGGACCGGCAGCCTTGCGAGGGTTAACACGCTTAAATGTCTTACTCACGTCAGCCACAGAGAACGAGAGCTCACAGTCCTCGTGAGCAGCAGTGGACCACGGCAGCTCAGTATTTTTTCCTCAAAGCTGGCAAAGAATCTGTTTAGGTTGTCCGGGAGCAAGGTGTCGGTATCCTCGATGTGGCTGTCTTTCCCTTTATAATCTGTGATTGTCCATGAGTCCCTGCCACATACTTCTCGTGTCTGAGCCAATTAATTTAGACTCCACTTTGTCCCTCTACTGTCGTTTTGCCTTCAATTGCCTTACGGAGGGCATAGCTGTTCTGTTTGTACCAACATTGAACAGTTTTTACCACGGGTATTTCCTAAAATTTGCATTCCTGCAGCGTTATTTTGTTGAAATATATTTTGATTACTGAGGAATTAGGCTAATTGATTGCACCCAAATTGGCAATTTTAAATTGTTAGTATTCATATATTCAATAAATATAGTATCCAACATTCAATTAGGGCTAAACCTCTTTTCTTTTTTACGAGTAAGACACGACGAATCCACAGATATTTTTTTTGCCACCCACAGACCCCCCACACCAAAAACATGTATATAGTATCAGTTTTCTATGTCTGGCAAGTAGTATAGAGCTGTGGCATGGAGTATTGTTTCTTTATCCTATGTAATGTATTCTCAAAGAATTTGGTGAGGGTTTTGTTCCCCCTGTTTGGAGAAATTTGTCATTGAAGTTGTCCTCACCACTAGATAGTTAATTGGCCACAGCTGAAGTTGGGTACTGCCCAGATTATGCATTAAGTTTGTTCCTAAGGAAACCCATAGATGAGAATACAATGGTGAATGTGCGAGCCTCTAATTTTCTACTTTTCTTCTATGATGATGAGTACTGGATTGGAATTGTGGAGGATGTGAATGATGAAAACATTGAAGGAAAGCATGCATCTAAGTAATCCAGCAAAGTGACTTTCTTGGCAAAACAAAGAGAACACACGTTTTCTACCAAAACAAGCATCATCTGCACCATTAGAGTACCAAACACTGCTACTTGGCCACCAAAATAATTTGGGATTTTAACGACATCACTGCAACAGGAGATGCACTGAAGACAGAAAAGAAAGTGAAAGAATTAAATTAATAATAAATAGTCCTGTTTTTTGTTTTCATATGATGTTTCTTTGAGATCTATTTGGACAAATACATTCTCCCAACTGTAGCTCTTAACTGTACGTATATAAATCATTATCATTTAAATATTAAGTTGAGTTAACATTGAGGGGAGGGGATTCTTCTTTTTTCACCTAACAGCAGGATCAGCACCATCTAGGGGTTAGAACCTGGTATTATCAGGTTGTGTGATGGGACATAGACAACTTCTCTGAAAAGGGAAAAATAAACAGCACCAAATTCGCTGAGAATACATTACATAGGTTGAATAAATATTTATCCAAGCCGCAGCGTCATACTACTTGTCAAACCATAGAGAACAGATACTGTATACTTGCTGTTGGGTGGGCTTGGTATGGGGTCTTGGAGGTCCGTGGCTGGCTTTTGAACATTTATTTTGATTCTTCACGTCTTAATCATTGTTAAGAAGAGGTTTGGTCGAAATCAGACGTTGGGTACTATATTTGCTGAATATTATATGAATCCTATAAATGATATGGCCAATTTGGGTGCATTCAATTAATTTCAAAGAGGCCAAATTGTCTTTGAACAAAATGTTGCAGGTATGCTTATCTTTATCTGTTTATAACGACAGAAACCATTTCAGAACAATTTGAGATGGTGGGTGTCATAGCTTGCTGAAATCACATGGAATGACCGAAAATGCTATTGAAATGTAATTTGCCATCGCGCGCATGTGGATTTTGTCCAGTCACACCAGATGTGGTCAGGACAAGCAGGTTGAAATATCAAAACGAACTCTGAACCAACAATATTAATTTGGGGACAAGGCAAAACATTATGAAGTATTCAGGGATATTCAGCTAGCTAGCTTGCTGTTGCTAGCTATTATGTCCTGGGATAAAAACATTGGGTTGTTATTTTACCTGAAATGTACACGGCCCTTTTTTCTTTTACTGGATCTTTGTAGAATTTTGAGCCATTTTCAGTCACACAAAATCGTGTGTTCCCTACTCCGACAATTCATCCACAGATAAAAGGGGAAACAAACGAGTAATCTCTCCTTGTTCAGTCTCCTTCTTCTTCTGTGGATTTTATATGGCGGTTGGCAACCAACTTTACGGTGCATTACTGCAACCAACTGGACTGGAATGTTCAACTTTCAATCACCCACATGGGTATATGCTCCTAAAAACCAATGAGGAGATGGAAGAGGCGGGACTTACAGTGCATCAAGCATCTAAAATAGAACCAAGGTCTATTTTAGAGCCTAGCTACGGAGATGATCGCTGACGCGCAAGCAGTTTGAATTCAATTATTGAATAACATGTATATGTAAATGTATTTTGCAACACTCACACATGCAAGGAGACTAGTGTGGTCAGCATGTAAGAGTTTCCTGCACCAGTGAGCTCGGGACAGACACAGCTGTAGGCTATCTGCGCAAGGGAGAAGAGGTAATCAGGTAGGCCTATTTTATGACATTACCATTGGATCAGAGCATGACGTTTTTCCCTTTCACGCTGAGTGATTATCGAAGGGAAAGAACTGGAAAGATTTTAGAAATATATTGAGGATCTATTGTCAATATCAATGGATGTAAAAACAGACTTGTTTGTTTGCTGTTTGAGGTGAAGAAAACATTACTTTGAGAATCTCCACAGCTCATTAGTGTTGGTGTATTAAACCAATCAGAAACACCATCAGATCCACAAGTGGCCACATTTATATGCATACATTTGCGTGCAAGCCAGGTAGCCTATAAACCTACTTCTATGCCTGGGATGCAAACTGGTGAGGGCCCAAAAAGGTGACACTTTTTTGTTGTTGCACTGAAACATGCAAAAAAAAAATCCCTGCTAGGGGGAAATGCAGGTTTTAACTAAGTAAAGAACAAAGAATATGATCTCTCTCTTTGTGTAAAAGAAAGTGGTTAATGTGAACCTAACACACAGCTAAAAAAAAAAATGTAAGAAAGCAAGCCAATGTTACTTGTTGCCTAGACTTTACTGCAAATGACACTCAAGTCTTGATAAAAAAACAATACACTAATATTGCAGTTAGGCATGACAGCCTCTATAATAGAATGCTTGTAACCAGACACAAACACTATAGGAAAAAAACATCTTAAAGTAGAAATAGAATGAAACAGGCATTCTATTTTTGCTCTATTATAGTGCCCACTATAGTAGACATTGATCAAGTGCACAAGGCTACATGTGTGCAAAAATAACAATCACTGACTAAATTTTTTTAATCCTCCCTCTCTCACACACACACACACACACACACACACACACACACACACACACACACACACACACACACACACACACACACACACACACACACACACACACACACACACACACACACACACACACACACACACACGTGTTACTGTCAAGTTCAACACAACAAAAACAATATCTTTGGGCTATACTTCACATTATTACATTGCACACTTTCTGTCTGTGGACATCTGTCCTACAATGTGCCAGCAGAGCCAGATACCCTTTGTTGGCATAATTGATCTCTTTCAGGCAGAGAGTACACCTGGCATACCCCTTGCCTCCGCAATGGATTAGTTCACTGAGCGTGCCATAAAAATATATATACATTTGTTACTGCTGGATAAAAAAATAAAAATCTCGTTGGACCAATAGCCTATCGACCAAACAATCACCAGTTGACTAGTTGACCATGCACGTACAGTGGGGCAAAAAAGTATTTAGTCAGCCATCAATTGTGCAAAAGTTCTCCCACTTAAAAAGATGAGGCCTATAATTTTCATCATAGGTACACTTCAACTATGACAGACAAAATGAGAAAAAAAATCCAGAAAATCACCTTGTAGGATTTTTTATGAATTTATTTGCAAATTATGGTGATTATGATTTTTCAATGCCGATACCGATTAAATCAGCCGATTTTTATTTATTTATAATAATGGCAATTACAACAATACTGAATGAACACTTATTTTAACTAATTATAATACATCAATAAAATCTATTTAGCCTCAAGTAGATAATGAAACATGTTCAATTTGGTTTAAATAATGCAAAAACAAAGTGTTGAAGAATGTAAAAGTGCAATATGTGCTAGGTAAGAAAGCTAACGTTTCAGTTCCTTGCTCAGAACATGAGAACATATGAAAGCTGGTGGTTCCTTTTAACATGAGTCTTCAATAGTCCCAGGTAAGAAGTTTTAGGTTGTACTTATTATAGGAATTATAGGACTATTTCCCTCTATACCATTTGTATTTCATTAACCTTTGACTATTGGATGTTCTTATAGGCACTTTAGTATTGCCAGTGTAACAGTATAGCTTCCGTCCCTCTCCTCGCTCCTCCCTGGGCTCAAACCAGCAACACAACGACAACAGCCACCATCAAAGCAGCGTTACCCATGCTGAGCAAGGGGAACAACTACTAGAAGGCTCAGAGCGAGTGACGTTTGAAACGCAATAAGCGCGCTAACTAGCTAGCCATTTCACTTCGGACAGCCTCGTCTCGTGAGTTGATAGGCTTGAAGTCATAAGAAGCGCAATGCATGACGCACAACGAAGAGCTGCTGGCAAAACGCCCGAAAGTGCTGTTTGAATGAATGTTTACGCACCGTTCCTAGGCCGTCATTGAAAATAATAATGTGTTCTTAACTGACTTGCCTAGTTAAATAAAGGTATAAAAATAAATAGGCGCCCAAAAATACCGATTTCCGATTTTCAAGTTTTTGTGACATCGGCCCTAATTAATCAGCCATTCCGATTAATCGGTCGACCTCTAATGCACACACTAATATCCTCCCTTTCTCTCGGTCACTCTTTTCCCAGAACTGAATAACCCAAATAAATTCTAAATTCCAAAAAAAGTCTCCCCAGTCTGGCATTCTGGCCAGCTTCAGACAACAAAGGACATGCATGTTAGTGCCTATCCCCCTAGGGCTGGGGGCGAGGGAGCAGGGGTAGAGGCAGGGGGGGTGACTGGATGGGAATGGAGCCCAGGACTACACTGATAACAACTGAAGGGGTGGGGAGATAAAGCATTATACAGCTCAGAGCTCGATCTGCTTGCTTGTGGACCCTTATTCCCTGTACTGTACACAGGCAAGTCCTCACAGGGGCCCAATGGTACCAACAAATAGAGCCGTAGGGGGAGAACTGAAGGGAGTTAAAGAATCGGATAGTCTTGATAAGTAGGGTGAGTGAGTAAGGTCTGTGGTCAGGACTCACTTTGTGATTTCTCCCGTGTTGCTGGCAGGTTTTGCCAGGTCTTGTGTCTTCCACCTCATTTCCAATGCAAATGGATGCCGGTTGGCTAGCTAGCTCACGCATAGCCGGTGTGTCAGAGCAGATGAGCAAGGACTTCAAAGGGAAGAGGCTTGTGTTTTTTCAATGACTGGGCAGTGTGTGGTACTGATGAGATCATTGGTTTTGGCTGTGGCCTAGTTCGGTAACCCATGGAGATGGGGTTAGGTGGGTGGGGATGGTGTACACACAGGGTTATAGAGTGACTAAAATAATCATACCCTGCAATTACTGTACATGCAGGATCCGGGGAGGGAGGTATGAGGGGAGGGAGGTAAATTTGAAGGTATGAGCAAATGGTAGACTCCCAAAGTTACATTCCTTCAACCTGAGTCAGAGATCTTGACTCCTGGTAACGGTTATGATATAATATAGAAATGAGGGTTTGATTAAAAATGGTTTCACATGAGCAGTCACACAAGGTCTGGAATGAAATGGTGCAACACTCTTACTTTCACCCTGACCCAAGTTCAGAAAGTATTGTACCTCCCCATTTCACATCTCCGTTTAAAAGTGTTTTTGTCCATTTCATGACCACTGAACATGACCCTGATGTTGCTACATTCGGGTAAATTATAATTAAACCCTCTATTAGGTCACTTTTGACCTAATGAAGAAAAAAAATATTCCTCCATTTACAAAAGAACAACATGTGTAGAAGGCATAAGAACTAAGGTAGCCTAACCGTTAACAGGTTACTGCCCACCTCATTTCATTGAAGTAAATTGTGTTGGATTAACGGTTCATTTTATCCGATTCTAAAATAATCTAAACACTAAATGGCATAATCAACCAACCATTGTCATTTTGCACCTGACTGAAAAAGAATGTAAAAAGGAGAATAGCACTGTGTGGGAACAAGTGATAGAGAGAAAGAAGAGTGAAGGAGGGAGGGAGTTACTGAACAAAACCTGTATCCTGTCCAATGGAATATTCCTCATGTTCTCTTGAATTAGTAGCAGATTTGATTCTCTGTTTTCTTGGGTATGAGGAGAGGGGGAGTTGGGGTAGGGGGGGCGATGTGAGCTAGACTTTCCTGGGTGGTCCGTCTTGTCACTGCCTGAGCCTGTTCTATGCCGGCCAGACGGTTACAAATCATAAATCATTTGTTCTTCAAAACAAGTAAATAGGAAGTGCTATTCCAATAAACATAAAATGGTGGGGATTGTGTTAGCGGCACTGAAAAGAAGGTGTCTGATAGTTGAAATAACGCTTAGGATGGCAATAGCTTCAGTATTCTATTTCACAAGACTGTATCCAATTAATCCTACTACATCCTATTTAGTACATGTTTAGTGTACCCTATGCAAGAATAAAAAGATGTGCAGTATATAAAAATGTGTCATAATTGGGGTATGCCTTGAATGACAGGATGTCATACTTAATTTAGCCTTTTCATGTAGTAGGAATTCACTGTACACTTTTCAGTAAGAGAATCACCCTTTTTAGACCAACAATTCAATGCAACCAGAAAAGGGGACGGCTGTAAGAGCAAAAGTTAACAAATTGTGGTCGATAACATGGAGCAATATAACATTTCCTTAATATGGACGAACAGTAGCATGTTGGCCTAGTGTGTAACTGTAGTATGTAGGAGCTTACTGCATACATTATACTAACAGTATGTTTTAAGTAGTAGGCTATATGTAGTACAAGGTAAATACTTTTAGTATGAGAATTCCGACACAGCAAATGGGGTGACGTTCCCCACGAGACACTGAAATGTATTTAGCCAGCATTTAAGAGATTTACAGCATGACAAGAAACACACCAAAATAGACCTAGTGGTTTCCAAAAACAGAGAGCGATGAAGGACAGTCTTTGTTGCTCACCCAAGTCCAATTTGATCACAATCAAGACTGTACTTCACAATAAGAAAGAGCAGAATAGATTTTAATTTAAAATCACCTCAACCTCTAAGCTGCTGCGATTCTGATTCCAACAAATCTGCCAACCTGCAGATGTGCTCTGTTCTCTAAAGAATGACAGTCACTTGAAATTCAGACCTATGAGAGCTAGTCAGACAGACTCTCTCCTTACCAACGAAAAGAGAACAGAGAAACAAGAGAATGCATGAACGAACACCTCTTTGGGGGAATATGGGCTCCTATGCAGATTGCTCAACTGAAGACCTGCTAAGACAGAGAGAAAGAGAGAGAAAATGTTGTCGAACGCAGAACATTCCACGGTCTGTGGTTGGTTATGTTCCCCGATGCCTGTTTTCCCAACTGTCTTCAGAGTAAGGATGCAGGAAAATTAAGTTGCGTGCCAGACTCCCAGCCTGGTTCACAGGTGTATGTGTGTGTAGGTGTACTGTGTGAATTCCCCTTTCAAAAGAAAAGCCCTTGCTCTTAAAAACAGTATACAACCCTAACTGCAAATTAAATTAGAGTGGGCACAATACTAGGCCTATTTAAAAATTACATTCTTTAGCGACAAATGATTAGGCCCATCTTGACTGCACTGGATCCCTCGTTTCTTCAAACTTTTGTGTGAATAGCAAGAATATGGACAGAACCCACACCGTATCATATTATTCATTATCAAATGTTACAATTGATTGAGAAATGAATTCCCCATGGAAATTAGTGAGACAACCATCCCTTGCCCAAGGCCCTTCCTTGTTTCCAATCCTTCTGAGAATTTAAGGTTGAATTAATGTTTGTAAGCCTCATTAGCTTTGGCGAGACTGACTGCTCTGTTGGTTTCACACCTCCAAGGCATTATTTTGACGTATACACCAAACTGCTATTAGTTAGTTGGTTGTAGAGCAGTGTTTACTGTGGCTTATACCCCAGAGGACATTGACATGCCTATTAGATTGTTTTCACATTGACAATAGCAAAGGGACATTTGAGAGGTTAGTCAAGAGGTATCAATTCTCGAGAGCCAATACTGTTGTATAAAGTCGTAAAATTATAACGTCTCAAGAGCTACCTCCGGAGGTTGTGCACGACACTCTCCCAACAGTTTCCCCCCTTCCGATCAGGGTAGTGTATTGTCTTAGTTGAGCTCAACACTCCTACAGTGTAAATGATAATAGCAGAGCAATGTCTTTGAAACAGCTGAAATGTATAGACATTTTGGTTATATTTTAGACTTGTTTTATTGAGTTTTTACCTGAAATTGCAGTAACAGCCTGTTACATTCTGAAATTGTCACAGTAGCTGCCGCCTGCCGGCTGCATTGAGCTTACGGGAAATCTATGGAAGCCCATTTCTCAACAGTTTTTTTTATGTCAATACTATATTTTTAAAAATGATAGTAAATCATACAAATCTGGGACCAGATTTTTTTCTAATCAGGACATTTTTTTTTTTTACTCCTGGAAAAACTCCTTAGCGAGGATGAAAACAAAAACCCGGTTAAACAAATCATGAGGTGAATCAGTCAAAATAACAGTACTTTGTCCCTCTTTTCAACGCTTGTGTAAATATTTTTTTATTAAATCAAATGAAAAGTGCTAGGGCAAATAGAGAGCAATAGTAATGGAGTCTTTTTGTAGACACTTACAGAGGCTAACTCCGCCATGGCTTGTTGGACAAAGCCTATGGAGAAATTGTTTGTTTTGGATAAACATAAAAAATAAGGTCTACAGTAAACCAAGGCTTAGATCTTATATATTTTGTTTTATGAGAATCTCATCAGCTAATATTACTGTGTGAATTTTGATACATTTATGTAATAAAAACAAGTAAAAAGGTTGCAGCCTGAAACAAACAATATAACATCCTTGCATTTTCCTTCGAGCTGGGAAGCAGAAAGCTCTCTAAGCTAACTAGCTTTTTGGTGGACTGTAGCGTAGACTAATCTGCGTGGTCGACATAGTTACGTGAAAAAATGTATGACTAATGTTGTAGTTCCATTTCTGACAGTTAGCGACTCATTAGCAACTCGTTAGCAACTGACATTTTGAGCACATAAAGGCTTCATAATTCATGTCACGTTAACTGACTAATATTATCTCATAGAACAAAATGAAACATATAAGATCTCCTAAACCTGTGTTAACCTCAGACCTTATTTTTAGCATATATCCCAAAGCTCCATTCCTTTCCCCATTCATTTCACCCATAGTAATGCTCAATGAACTAGAGGTAGAAAATGCTAACTAATGTCGTTTTTTTAGGACTACAAGCTGGCAAGTTTATTACACGTTTGTGGCAGCCCTGATGTGCTAATTTCTACAACGTGGACAGATGGAAATTGCCATACAATGCTACAAATGAAGAAACATAACCTATATGGATGATCTATATGTATTTTATTTTTGGGTGGTGGGAAAGGGCTTCCATATAAAACAGCTGAAGTCCCCAGTGAATTATACCCAAGTTCTCAGTAACAATTAGATTTTACCACAAAGCCTAATGATTTGCATGATATTGATAAAAATGATTGGTTGGTTGTAATGTTAAAAAGGTAGGACTACTGTACTTGTATATTCATATTAGAGGGGTAATTGTTCATTTTGATATGCTAACATTACTTGATGACATGCTGTTAGCTTTAGCTAGCAGTAACTCTGTGCTTTTGTCTTGAAGTAAAAATGTCTACAGTCAAAGAAAAAAAGTCTTGACAGGCTTGTGAATTGTTGCATTATTAAAGAGATTAATATGGTTTTGTTGCAATAATTAAGTGTAATATGGTAGACGCATGAAGAGTTGCTTGCATAACTTTAGCTAGTAGCTAGCTATGTGAATAGTTTGCTTGGCCTCCTGGCTAGTGGCTACTGTGACATTTACAGTACTTTTGAGCTGTGACGCAACAACGTATACCGAACCCTCTCTCGGCTAGTGACATTCCCGTCGCTAATGTAAATAGAAAAGTGTATAGTTGAAGTCGGAAATTTACATACACCTTAGCCAAAAACATTTAAACTCAGTTTTTCACAATTCCTGACATTTAATCCAAGTAAAAATGCCCCGTTTTAGGTCAGTTAGGATCACCACCTTATTTTAAGATCGTGAAATGTCAGAATATTAGAGAGAATGATTTATTTCAGCTTTTATTTCTTTCATCACATTCCCAGTGTGTCAGAAGTTTACATACACTCAATTAGTATTTGGTAGCATTGTCTTTAAATTGTTTAACTTGGGTCAAACATTTTGGATAGCCTTCCACAAGCCTCCCACAATAAGTTGGGTGAATTTTAGCCCATTCCTCGTGACAGAGCTGGTGTAACTAAGGCAGGTTTGCAGGCCTCCTTGCTCACACACACTTTTTCAGTTCTGCCCACAACTTTTCTATGGGATTGAGATCAGGGCTTTGTGATGGCCACTCCAATACCTTGACCTTGTTGTCCTTAAACTAAATTGCCTCAACCTTAGAAGTATGCTTGGGGTCACTGTCCATTTGGAAGACCCATTTGCGACCAAGCTTTAACTTCATGACTGATGTCATGAGATGTTGCTTCAATATATCCACATAATTTTCCTTTCAAGTGATGCCATCTATTTTGTGAAGTGCACCAGTCCCTCCTGCAGCTAAGCTTCCCCACAACACGATGCTGCCACCCCCATGCTTCACGGTTGGGATGCTGTTCTTCGGCTTGCAAGACTACCCCTTTTTCCTCAAAACATAATGGTCATTATGGCCAAACAGTTCTATTTTTATTTCAACAGACCAGAGGACATTTCTCCAAAAAGTGAGATCTTTGTCCCAATGTTCAGCTACAAACCGTAGTCTGGCTTTTTTATGCCGGTTTTGGAGCAGTGGCTTCTCCCTTGCTGAGCGGCCTTTCAAGTTATGTCGATATAGGACTCGTTTTACTGTGGATATGGATACTTTTGTACCCATTTCCTCCAGCATCTTCACAAGGTCCTTTGCTGTTGTTCTGGGATTGATTTGCACTTTTTGCACCAAAGTACATTCATCTCTAGGAGACAGATTGCGTCTCCTTCCTGAGCTGTATGACAGCTGCGTGGTCCCATGGTGTTTATACTTGCGTACTGCTGTTTGTATAGATGAACATGGTACATTCAGGCATTTGGAAATTGCTCCCAAGGATGAACCAGACTTGTGGAGGTCTACAATTTGTTTCAAGAGGTTTTGTATGATTTATTTTGATTTTCCCATGAAGTCAAGCAAATAGGCACTGAGTTTGAAGGTAGGCCTTGAAATACATCCTTAGGTCCACATCGAATTGACTCAAATTATGTAAATTAGCCTATCAGAAGCTTCTAAAGCCATGCATCATTTTATGGAATTTTCCAAGCTGTTTAAAGGCACAGTCAACTTAGTGTTTGTAAACTTCTGACCCACTGGAATTGTGATACAATGAATTATAAGTTAAATAATCTGTCTGTAAACAATTGCTGGAAAAATGACTTAGCTTGTTAACAAGAAATTTGTGGAGTGGTTGAAAAACGAGTTGTTGTCATCACTCCAACCTAAGTGTATGTAAACTTCTGACTTCAACTAGAGGACATATTATGTAAATAGACATTTCACCCCCATAACTCTATTCAGTGAGAATAAGCCCTTAAAAGACAAACTCATATTTCACTTTTTGGGGGACAGACCGAAACCGATTAAAAGAAAACCTAAACCTCTGCCTTTAGTGTTTGTATAATGGGAGAGTATCGTTTTACGATTAATTAAAGTATCACACTCGCTATCTCGAGCAGAGTAAAGTCTTTTCTGAATCCTCTTGGAGTCGGTCTTCAAAGCACTTGCTGGGAAGGAACCAGAGCCTAGACAGAATCAAACGATCATCAACAGGAATTCATCACAAATCAAGAAACAATTCAGCCCTCTAGTCTGGGCAGTGAAAAATAGCCATAGAAGGTCCGTTTTTATCAATTACTTTATTTAGGCTAGATAACTTGGTATAGTGCATCAAACGCTCTTTAAACACCAGTGTTTATTATCATTGCATCGAATAAATAGGGTACATTTGACATTTTTGTCATTTAGCAGACGCTCTTATCCAGAGCTACTCACAGGAGCAATTATGGTTAAATGCCTTGCTCAAGGGCACAACGACAGTTTTTCATCTAGCCGTCTGGCCTGCTCTGGGATTCAAACCAGCGACCTTTCGGTTATGGCCCAACGCTCTTAACCGTTTAAAGGCTACCTGCCATGAAATTGTTAAGCAGTATTTGGAAGCTTAGAAATATACAGCTTCACTGAAGAAATAGGGGGAAAAGAGGAGTGTGTGTACTGAATAAGTGCATTGTATAACGTTGTGACAAATATCATCTGAGATTGAGAGGAAGTGTGGGTTGTCAAATATCTTTCATTGGCTTTCTGCTCTTTAGAACACCAGACAGCACCAAATCGAAGCTTGAGATGAGCTCCCCACCACCACCCACACAGTCAGATAAGCGTTGAAATTGATTTCAACATATTCTTTTAAATGCTCAGAGAGATAGAGCATTCCCAAATAGGCTGCGTTTTTGAGAAACAGAGGCAAACAAAGTGAATAACCTCATTCTGGCCGTGGTATTTAGATTTTCCATTTATCTGATTTTGAAGCTTTGTCATCCACCACGTCTCATTCTTTCGGGGGGCTGTCTAGACAAAACGCAGTGGCTTCCTAATGCATTTGTTTCTGATAATGGAAACACTTTCAGACATGCACCTTTTACACTTCATCTTCAGTCAAGACTGCCCTACCACAGAGAAACAAAGCACTACAGACAGGATACAAGAAGGCACTTTTATTATGGGGAAACCAAGATCAGATCACGTTCAAAATTCCATAATTGCACCGGGGGGGAAAAAAATGAATTTTGTCTCTTTCCTGGCTAAAAATATTTTTGTGTGGAAAAGAGGAGACTGTATGCAGGAGACATGAGCTCACAGTCCATTACTTTAAGGAATTCAATATGTCCAGATCAGTCCCAAGATATCCAGACTGGTTGTCTCTTTGGGAAAACTCTTATCAAACCAGGGACCATCTCTCGCTCTTTTTTATCCCCTCCATCTCTAGACAAAACATCATGTAGTTCTTGCAGGCAGAGCTTAGCACAACTGTCATTATAGGAAATTCCACTTTACTCCTAAATTAGTTTGTGACTATATCGAATCTCTATTATAACTGAATGACATTTCCGAGTGGATTTAGAAGAGACGATACTAATACAATTATTGTTCATGTCTAATAATCACCTCTCTACTCTAATTAAACTATTTCATAAATAAATATAAATAAACATATTTCTATTTGTAAACCGATTTGTGTTTTATTAATTCATTATGAATCCCTGGTAGAATAATCAATCTACTGATTTAAATATGCAAAATGTTGTGATAAAGAAAGCCTCTCATGCCACCATTAAATATTTGGCCCACTGTCTGCCTGGTATGATCAAGATTTAGGTTTACAAGATCACTCCAATAACCAGAATTAATTCATTTGCTTTCATTGTCCATATACATACACAATACATGTACACGGTTTGTATTATAAAATGTCTTCACTGAGCCACCTTTTATGGAAGTATAATTGACCTTATTTAGAGCCAATTACTGGAAATCAGAGATAGCCAGACGTCTGGCCTGCACAAGAGTCAACTTTGTTATGACGACCAGATAAGCTTTCATTTCAGCATGTCAAACCACGGCAGACAGTCTAGACCTTTTTTAGTTGACAAAAATCCCCAAGACAAAAAGTAGCTGTGACATGTTATGGCTGAGAAACGTTGCACATAAAAACCAGGCAGTCAAGCCAGACATTTTGCTGAATTGAAAGCAGAAAGAGCTTGCATAGATAGCTAAGCTAGCTAGCCTACCAGCCACGCAATGGAAGTCTGCGAGACCTAACAGACAGCTTAGCTTGGTTGACAAGCTTGGTCATTCGAAGTGGGGAAGAAAAGTACAGAAAAGTAGCAGCTTGAACATAACAAAAAGTACTTACTGATCTCCATGCTTTGGAATGAAGTCGAGCGTTTGCAGTTACATGTACAGGATACATTGGTCTGGATGGCCGCTGTACCGTTTATTAGACCCATGAAGTTGAACATTTAAATCTGGAAATGTAGGAGAAAAACGTATCGAAGATCTCTCTCCAGTTCACTTCTCTAGCGCGCGCGACGGTGCAGAAATCACATAAAAACGATATTTTCTTTCTTAGTAAATTCTTTGCGGGTGGAAGTCAGGGGTCTGGGGTCACAGTTGCCTTCGTCCTCCCCCCCTCCCCGGGCCGCAGCCTGCCGTCGGTACTCCAGTATCTCCGATGTTTGTGAACAGCTTGTGCTACTTTGTATCCGTCTGTCTGACGGGCTTCTGAGCTCACCTCATTCAAGTCCAAGTCGGCTGAGCTCCTCTTGGGGCGGGGCTTAGAGGCAGACAAGATTACGTCAACACCAGACTTGAACTGGCAAGAGTGACAGGATGTCTGGCCACTCGAATCGCAGTCTGAATGCCCACACAGTTTATTGTAGCCAATGTGCATTGGAAGCTGCATATTAGATTCAGACAGTAATTTTCATTTCGTTTTGGAAAAGAAAATCAAACTGAAAAACCAATCATACACTGATCAATTTAATATATTTTAATTTTAGTGTTCAAAAAGAGTAGTAACATGCTCTATTTCAAGCATTTGAACTGCACATGGGTGGGCTTACTGGGCTATAATTAAAATGTTCTTGCATTTAATATTATCCAACGCAGTACATTTTGTTCTAACTTTACCACAGCCTCATTTGCTTGTCGTCTACTCTAATGCAAATAGATTAATGGTTTTAACGATGACATAACAATGTCTTGAAAGCCGCATGACTGTTCAGTGACCAAGAGAAAGAATAGCTTCTTCTATGTCTGAAGATATATAATAGCCTATATGATTTTCTACAATGTACATACATTTCAGACTATCATTGCAGATCTGTGTGATTCACATTTTTATTTCTCACATTTTCCAACGTAGCTAAACATTTGAGTGAGGTTTTTTCCTTGCCTGAGTAGCCTCGTTTCGGTGTCAAAATCAAATTTAACCATCTAGTGTTCAGCGAAATAACAACACAATGTCAAATACAGGTAGCCTAGTGAAATAATTAACATCCAATCACATTAACCGTTACTCTCTTGCGGGAATTCCACTAACAGGCCTTATGTAGCCAAACGTAGCTGCTGCTCATATTGGTATCTGTACTGATGGCGCAAAAGCCATGACAGAGAGACATAGTGGAGTGGTAAACGCGTGTGCAAGCAGTTGCTCCCGACGCAACTTGTTTACACTGCTGCATCCACCGAGAGGCTCTTGCAGCCAAGGGAATGCCTGACAGCTTGAAAGACGTTTTGGACACAACAGTGAAAATGGTTAACTTTGTTAAAGCAAGGCCCCTGAACTCTCTTGTATTTTCTACACTATGCAATGATATGGGCATCAACCATGTAACGCTTTTACAACATAGAGAAGTGCGCTGGTTATTAAGGATGCAAAGTATTGACACGTTTTTTTTTTAATGAGAGCTTAGTTTGTTTTACTGACCATAATTTTCACTTGTCTGACGGCTTGCATGATGACGAGTTTCTCACACGACTGGCCTATCTGGGTGAGGCAACTATATTCAATGTGCGGTACAAAATTGAGGCTATGGTTAAGAAGTTGGAGCTCTTCTCTGTCTGCATTAACAAGGACAACACAGGTCTTTCCATCATTGTATGTTTTTTTATGTGCAAATGAACGCAAGCTTACGGACAATGTCAAATGTGCTATAACAAAGCAGTTGAGTGAATTGGGAGTGCAATAACTGGATTTGTTATCCCTTAAATTTGATTTACATCAGAAGCCACTGCCAGATTTCTGGATTGGGCTGCGCTCAGAGTATCCTTCCTTGGCAAATCGCGCTGTTAAGACACTGATTCCCTTTTGCAACCACGTACCTATACGAGAGTGGATTCTCGGCCCTCACTAGCATGAAAACTAAATACAGGCACAGACTGTGTGGAAAATTATTTAAGACTGAGACTCTCTCCAATACAACCCAACATTGCAGAGTTATGTGCATCATTTCAAGCAAACCCTTCTCATTAACCTGTGGTTAATGTTATATGTAAGATGGTTAAGAGCAAAATTATTGATTATTATATTATTATTTGTGCCCTGGTCCTATAAGAGCTCTGTCACTTCCTACGAGCTGGGTTGTGACAAAAACTCACACTCATTCTTATGTTTAATAAATGTATCATACAGTGTGTTTGTGACAGGCTTACAATGATGGCAAAAAACATTTGAGAGTGCGCTGACCCTGGTGCTAGAGCGTTGGTACGCAGCTTGAGGTTGAATGTTTGAAGGAGTACGGGACTATAAAACATTTGGGAACCACTGGACTAGAGGAATAGCTGCCCTCCAAAAATATGGAAATACAAGGCAAGTTCGCATTGAACACCATTTTTTTCCAAGGGGGAAAAAAATTGTAGTATGATGCACTTGATTCTTTTTATGGATTTAAATGAAGTATGTAACATTTTGACTGCTGACAAAATTCACTTGGGGCATATTCACTAGGAACCAAATGTAAGAAAACAGGCAGGAATGGGGAGAGACTAACCAGAATTTGTCAAATAAGAAAAAAAATGTTTTCATTTGCAAAACATTTTGCTACGGTTTACAATTGTGTTCCCTAATGAATACACCCCAGCCCAGGGTCTAAAAGAATGGAACGGCCATGTCTTGGTTGTATAGTACTTCCCAATTGATGTATCTGTATTCCAATGCACTGGATGTCAAACCATCTCTGTCATGCCTTATTTATACACGCAACATATTTGCACATGTTGTATAAACAACCATTATCTTTTCTCTTTAAGGCCAGCAAGACCACAAGTGATGTCAACGTTGCTTCAACCGACATCAAATCTATATTTTTTGAATCTATATATTTTTTTAACAATTTAAATACCTCCGCCAAACCCTGCTATTAAGTACAATGTTAAATGTGTAGGTTTGGCCAGAGTTCCTCTGTTGCGATACGAGAACCTTCCAAAAGGACAACCATCTCTGCAGCACTCGACTAATCAGGCCTTTATGGTAGTGGCCAGACGGAAGCAACTCCCTCAGTAAAAGGCACACCAGCCCGCTTTGAGTTTGCCAAAAGGCACCTAAAGGACTCTCAGACCATGAGAAAAGAGAGAAAAGAGCCAATATTGAACTCTTTTTGCCTGTATGCCAAGCGTCATGTCTGGAGGAAACCTGGCACCATCCACTCTGTGAAGAATGGTGGTGGCAGCATCATGCTCTGGGGATGTTTTTCAGCAGCAGGGACTGAGACTAGTCAGGATCGAGGGGAGGATGAATGGAGCAAAGTAGAGAGATCCTTGATGAAAACCTGCTCCGGAGCGCTCAGGACCTCCGATTAGGGCGAAGGTTCACCTTCCAACAGGACAACGACCCTAAGCACACAGCCAAGACAACGCAGGAGTGCCTTCGGGACAAGTCTCTGAATGTCCTTGAGTGGTCCAGTCAGAGACCAGTCTAACATCTCTGGAGAGACCTGAAAATAGCTGTGCAGCGACGCTCCCCATCCAACCTGACAAAGCTTGAGAGGATCTGCAGAGAAGAATGGGAGAAACTCCCCAAATACAGGTGTGCCAAGCTTGTAGGGTCATACCCAAGAAGACTTGAGGCTGTAATCGCTGCCAACGGTGTTTCAACAAAGTACATTTCCAAAAATGTCTAAAAAAACTGTTTTTTGCTTTGTCATTATGGGGTATTGCGTGTAGATTGGTGAGGGTAAATCCTTTTTAGAATAAGGCTGTAACGTGGAAAAAGTGAAGCGGTCTGAATACTTTCAGAATGCAATGTATATAGCAATTGAGCCTGGAGACAAGGTTATGTTCCCCACTGTTTTCTGACCAGGTAATAGTAGTTCCTCCTGTGATGTCAACAAACACAACAAAAAGATGACATACATCAACATATTTTGATACGGTTTTAATCTGCGACCGGATTAAATTTCCCGGCCATCCTCACAATGTTGTTCCACTTCACGGTTTTCACCTATGGAGGGCATTTGATTGATTTGATGTATTGTGATGTGTCATTCATTTACAATGGTTTTCCACACCTTTTTAGCTATTTCCTGCCAAAGGATGTGTCCCTTTGCTCAGTTGGTGGATTGTGCAGCCATAGTGTGTGTGTCCCCGCATGAGCGTCTCTGCTGGGACAGCTTTAGAGATTCCTGCTTTTCTACAACCAAGACAGCCATGACTGCAATTATTTCACATAGAAGTATACTTCCAATGAAGAAGACTTTGTCAATAACGTACTAAATAAATCATGTGAAAGGATGTAATTCAAATAAGTTGACTTACCCACATAAGTATACCTGGATGCACATGTATCAACTTGGAAACATGGTTTGCTTTGTTTGGGCTAATGGCTATGGCTTCTATCTGAGCGTGTGGTAATTGTCTGCAATTCACACCTCCCAGTATAGATGGTGATGATTATCATAACGCTCGGTGCTCTGCCCCTCTTTTCCGCCAAACATTCCTTTGTTCTTTGAGCAGCTTTGCTGCGTGAGCCAGGCGGGGGAGAGGAAATATAGCGCTGCTCAATTCATGGCCATGTCGCCGACGCAGGCAGTATCTCCACTTCAGTCTGCGGCATCATTATTTTTGACAGCTTGGTTTAAATGTGGCTATGAAACCTGCGTTAACAGACAAGAATTTGCCATTGGCTGATGAGTTGCATTTCCTGAGTTCCGAATGGGCAGCAGAATGCGCCCATAGACCACGACGACGTATAACATCCTGGGCTCTATTTTAAACAAATCTAATGCAATGGTAAATCTTAGCACTAGCAGTAGTGTTACAGGTTCAGGGGTGTGTCAGAAATATTTGTGCTATTTTCACAACCGGAATTATGGGCTCATTATTTAAAAAATATTTTTATTTAACCAGGTAGTCTAACCAAGTTCTCATTTACAACTGTGACGTGGCCAAGAAAGCAAAGCAGTGCGACAAACAAAAAGAAAAAAAAGAGAGTTACACATGGATAAAAACAAAGACTTAGAGATGACCTGGAGCCAGTGGGTTTGGTGACGAATATGAAGCGAGGGCCAGCCGACGAGAGCATACAGTGGTGGGTACTATATGGGGCTTTGGTGACAAAACGGATGGCACTGTGATAGACTGCATCCAATTTGCTGACTCGTGAAGGAGGCTATTTTGTTAATGACGTCGCCAAAGTCGAGGATCGGTAGGATGGTCAGTTTTACGAGGGTATGTTTGGCAGCATGAGCGAAGGATGCTTTGTTGCGAAATAGGAAGCCGATTCAAGATTTAATTTTTTACTGGAGATAATAATGTGAGTGTTTAATAATGTGAGTCTGGAAGGAGAGTTTACAGTCTAACCAGACACCTAGGTATTTGTAGTTGTCCACATATTCTAAGTCAGAACCGTCCAGAGTAGTGATTCTGGACGGGTGGGCAGCGATCGGTTGAAGATCATACGTTTAGTTTTACTTGCATTTAAGAGCAGGAGTGTTGTATGGAATTGAAGTTCATCTGGAGGTTAGTTAACACAGTGTCCAAAGACGGGCCAGAAGTATACAGAATGGTGTCGTCTGCGTAGAGGTGGATCAGAGAATCACCAGCATGCAAGAGTGACATCATTGATGTAGACAGAGAAAAGAATCAGCCAGAGGATTGAACCCTGGGGCAACCCCATAGAGACTGCCAGAGGTCCGGACAGGCCCTCAAATTTGACACACTAAACTCTGAGAAGTAGTTGGTGAACCAGGCGAGGCAGTCATTTGAGAAACCAAGGCTGTTGAGTCTGCCAATAAGAATGTGGTGATTGACAGAGTCGAAAGCCTTGATCAGGTCAATGAATACAGCTGCACAGTACGGTCTCTTATCGATGGCGGTTATGATATCGTTTAGGACCTTGAGCTTGGCTGAGGTGCACCCATGATCAGCTCGGAAACCAGATTGCATAGCAGAGAAGGTACGGTGGGATTCGAAATGGTCGGTGATCTGTTTGTTAACTTGGCCTTCGAAGTCCTTAGAAAGGCAGGGTAGGATATATATAGGTCTGTAACAGTTTGGGTCTAGAGTGTCACCCCCTTTGAAGAGGGGGATGACCGCAGCAGCTTTCCAATCTTTAAAGATCTCAGACGATACGAAATAGGTTGAACGGGCTAGTAATAGGGGTTGCAACAATTTCTGCAGATCATTTTAGAAAGAGAGGGTCCAGATTGTCTAGCCCAGCTGATTTGTAGCATGTCCAGATTTTGAAGCTCTTTCAGAACATCAGCTATCTGGATGAAGAATAAATGGGGGAGGCTTGGGCAAGTTGCTGTGAGGGTGCAGAGCTGTTGACTGGGGTAGGTGTAGCCAGGTGGAAAGCATGGCCAGCCGTAGACAAATGCTTTTTGAAATGATGGATTATCGTAGAGTTATCGGTGGTGAGAGTGTTTCTTAGCCTGAGTGCAGTGGGGAGCTGGGAGGAGGTGCTCTTATTCCCCATGGACTTTAGTATCCCATAACCTTTTGGAATTTGTGCTACAGGATGCAAATTTCTGTTTGAAAAAGCTAGCCTTTGCATATTGGTTCCTAACTTCCCTGAAAAGTTGCATATCGCGGGGGCTATTCATTGCTAATGCAGAACGCCACAGGATGTTTTTGTGCTGGTCAAGGGCAGTCAGGTCTGGAGTGACCTGTGCTATATCTGTGCTATATCTGTTCCTGGTTCTAGTTTTTTTTTTGAATGGGGCACGCTTATTTAAGATTGTGAGGAAGCCACTTTTAAAAGAAAAACCAGGCATCCTCTACTGACGGGATGAGGTCAATATGCTTCCAGGATACCCAGGCCAGGTCGATTATAAAGGCCTGCTCGCTGAAGTGTTTGACAGTGATGAGGGGTGGTCGTTGACCGCAGACTCATTACGGACGCAGGCAATGAGATCCTGGTTAAAGACAGCAGAGGTGTATTTGGAGGGCAGGTTGGTTAGATGGCGTAGCAGTGAAGACGTGTTTTGTTCGTCCTCTCGTGTACTTTTGTATTTTTTCGTATTTTTGGAATATATATTTCAATTTTATTTTCAATCTCTTTTCAATTTTACCTTCCGGTAACCTGCCTCACCCAATGTGATACGGAATCGCTATTACTTTTAATTTTAGAACAAGAACCTCCAGAAGCTAACCAGCTAATTAGCTACAAGCTATTTAGTCATTGTTAGCCACTGCTAGTGGCTTTTACCTTCTGCACAGATACCAGCCCTGTTTTTAGCCTGGATAATACTCACCAGTCTACCAGTATCGGACTGTCTCTCCAGAACAACGCCGGATTCCTGCCGTAATCCCTGGACCACTACTTCTGATCCTCACAGCTAGCTTGCACCCAGTACCGAAGCTATCCCTGAGGCCCACCTCCCGGCCTACTCAGCTGCTCACGCGAACCCCACTCATACACGACTAGAGCCCAATACTCCACCGGATCCTTACTGCAAACTCTGGACCTTGGCACCGGATCACCGCTGCTACCGATTGGCTATAGTGGCTAACGCCACTGCCACGAAGCTAGCACCAGTTAGCCGTGAGCCAGGCACATCTCCCGGCTAGCAAACTAAATTCTACAATACCTCTTTCGCCATCTGGCTTGGGTTCTCTATCGACACGGCGCCCCGCCGCACCACCACGACTGGTCTGCCGACGAATACTCCATCCGCTGTGCCTTCAACCGGCCTCCATCGGAGCAGACGCTCCTACTAGCCCCGGGCTACTAACTTTAAACTCCGTGTCGCCCGCATGCTAGCGTAGTGGCGGCTTCCCTGTTCCATCTACTGCTGCCCCCTGGACACTATGATCACTTGGCTACAAAGCTGATGCCCGCTGGACTGTCCATTAATCACGGTACTCCATTCTGTTTATTATTATTTTTATTCTGTCAGCCCCAGCAGCAAACTCGGGCTCTGTGTGTAGTTAATCCGACCCTCTCTGCCTAGTCATCGCCATTTTACCTGCTGTTGTGTTGTTAGCTGATTAGCTGTTGTTGTCTCACCTGTTGTTTTAGCTAGCTCTCCCAATCAACACCTGCGATTACTTTATGCCTCGCTGTATGTCTCTCTCAAATATCAATAGGCCTTGTATACTGTTGTTCAGGTTAGTTATCATTGTTTGATTTTTTTACAATGGAGCTCCTAGTTCCACTCCTCATACCTCTGATACCTCCTTTGTCCCACCTCCAACACATGCGGTGACCTCACCATTATAACCAGCATGTCCAGAGATACAACCTCTCTTATCACCCAGTGCCTGGGCTTACCTCTGCTGTACCCGCACCCCACCATACCCCTGTCTGCACATTATGCCCTGAATATATTCTACCATGCCCAGAAATCTGCTCCTTTTATTCCTTGTCCCCAACGCTCTTGGCGACCAGTTTTGATAGCCTTTAGCCGCACCATCATCCTACTCCTGCTCGGTTCCGCGGGTGATGTGGAGGTAAACCCAGGCACCCTCATTTGTTGACTGTGATCGAAAAAGCCTTGGTTTCATGCATGTCAACATCAGAAGCCTCCTCCCCAAGTTTGTTTTACTCACTGCTTTAGCACACTCTGCCAACCCTGATGTCCTTGCCGTGTCTGAATCCTGGCTTAGGAAGGCCACCAAAAATTCGGAGATTTCCATACCCAACTATAACATTTTCCGTCAAGATAGAACTGCCAAAGGGGGAGGAGTTGCAATCTACTGCAGAGATAGCCTGCAAAGTTCTGTCATACTTTCCAGGTCTATACCCAAACAGTTTGAACTTCTAATTAAAAAATTTAACCTCTCCAGAAATAAGTCTCTCGCTGTTGCCGCCTGCTACCGACCCCCTTCAGCTCCCAACTGTGCCTCGGACACCATCTGTGAATTGATCGCCCCCCATCTAGCTTCAGAGTTTGTTCCGTTAGGTGACCTAAACTGGGATATGCTTAACACCCCGGCAGTCTTACAATCTAAGCTAGATGTCCTCAATCTCACACAAATCATCAAGGAACCCACCAGGTACAACCCTAAATCTGTAAATGGGGGCACCCTAATAGACATCATCCTGACCAACTTGCCCTCCAAATACACCTCCGCTGTCTTCAATCAGGATCTCAGCGATCACTGCCTCATTGCCTGTATCCGCTACGAGCCCGCGGTCAAACGACCACCCCTCATCACTGTCAAACGCTCCCTAAAACACTTCTGCGAGCAGGCCTTTCTTATCGACCTGGCCCGGGTATCTTGGAAGGATATTGACCTCATCCCGTCAGTTGAGGATGCCTGGTCATTCTTTAAAAGTAACTTCCTCACCATCCTAGATAAGCATGCTCCGTTCAAAAAATGCAGAACTAAGAACAGATATAGCCCTTGGTTCACTCCAGACCTGACTGCCCTCGACCAGCACAAAAACATCTTGTGGCGGACTGCAATAGAATCGAATAGCCCCCACGATATGCAACTGTTCAGGGAAGTCAGGAACCAATACACGCAGTCAGTCAGGAAAGCAAAGGCCAGCTTTTTCAAGCAGAAATTTGCATCCTGTAGCTCTAACTCCAAAAAGTTCTGGAACACTGTGAAGTCCATGGAGAACAAGAGCACCTTCGCCCAGCTGCCCACTGCACTGAGGCTAGGTAACACGGTCACCACCGATTAATCCATGATAATCGAAAACTTCAACAAGCATTTCTCAACGGCTGGCCATGCCTTCCTCTTGGCTACTCCAACCTCGGCCAAGAGCTCCCCCCCCACCCCCCCGCAGCTACTCGCCCAAGCCTCCCCAGCTTCTCCTTTACCCAAATCCAGATAGCAGATGTTCTGAAAGAGCTGCAAAACCTGGACCCATACAAATCAACTGGGCTTGTTAATCTGGACCCTCTATTTCTGAAACTATCCGCTGCCATTGTCGCAACCCCTATTACCAGCCTGTTCAACCTCTCTTCCGTATCATCTGAGATCCCCAAGGACTGGAAAGCTGCCTCGGTCATTCCCCTCTTCAATGGGGGAGACACCTTGGACCCAAACTGTTACAGACCTATATCCATCCTGCCCTGCCTATCTAAGGTCTTCGAAAGCCAAGTTAACAAACAGATAACCAACCATCTTGAATCCCACAGTACCTTCTCCGCTGTGCAATCCGGTTTCCAAGCCGGTCACGGGTGCACCTCAGCAAAGCTCAAGGTACTAAACGATATCATAACCGCCATCGATAAGACAGTACTGTGCAGCCATCTTCATCGACCTGGCCAAGGCTTTCGACTCTGTCAATTACCATTCTTATCGGCAGACTCATTAGCCTCGGTTTTTCTAATGACTGCCTTGCCTGGTTCACCAACTACTTTGCAGACAGAGTTCAGCGTGTCAAATCGGAGGGCTTGTTGTCCGGTCCTCTGGCAGTCTATGGGGGTGCCACAGGGTTAAATTCCCGGGCCGACTCTTTTCTCTGTATATATCAATGATGTTGCTCTTGCTGCGGGCGATTCCATGATCCACCTCTACGCAGACAACACCATTCTGTAAACTTCTGGCCATTCCTTGGACACTGTGCTATCTAACCTTCAAACGAGCTTCAATGCCATACAACACTCCTTCCGTGGCCTCCAACTGCTCTTAAACGCTAGTAAAACCAAATGCATGCTTTTCAACTGTTCGCTGCCTGCACCCGCACGCCCGACTGGCATCACCACCCTGCATGGTTCCGACCTAGAATATCGGGACATCTAAGTTCCTAGGTGTCTGGCTGGACTGTAAACTCTCCTTCCAGACTCATATCAAACATCTCCAATCGAAAATCAAATCTAGAGTCGGCTTTCTATTTCGCAACAAAGCCTCCACCACTCACGCTGCCAAACTTACCCTAGTAAAACTGACTATCCTACCGATCCTCGACTTCGGCGATGTCATCTACAAAATTGCTTCCAATACTCTACTCAGCAAACTGGATGCAGTTTATCACAGTGCCATCCGTTTTGTTACTAAAGCACCTTATACCACCCACCACTGCGACCTGTATGCTCTAGTTGGCTGGCCCTCGCTACATATTCGTCGCCAGACCCACTGGCTCCAGGTCATCTACAAGTCCATGCTAGGTAAAGCTCCGCCTTATCTCAGTTCACTGGTCACGATGGCAACACCCACCGGTAGCACGCGCTCCAGCAGGTGTATCTCACTGATCATCCCTAAAGCAAACATCTCATTTGGCCGCCTTTCGTTCCAGTTCTCTGCTGCCTGTGACTGGAACGAATTGCAAAAATCGCTGAAGTTAGAGACGTTTATCTCCCTCACCAACTTTAAACATCTGCTATCTGAGCAGCTAACCGATCGCTGCAGCTGTACATAGTCCATCGGTAAATAGCCCACCCAATTTACCTACCTCATCCCCATACTGTTTTTATTTATTTACTTTTCTGCTCTTTTGCACACCTGTATCTCTACCTGCACATGACTACCTGATCATTTATCAGTCCCGTGTTAATCTGCTAAATTGTAATTATTCACTCCTATGGCCTATTTATTGCCTACCTCCTCATACCTTTTGCACACAATGTAAATACTATTTTTTTCTACTGTGTTATTGACTTGTTTATTGTTTACTCCATGTGTAAATCTGTGTTATTGTCCGTTCACACTGCTATGCTTTATCTTGGCCAGGTTGCAGTTGTAAATGAGAACTTGTTCTCAAATAGCCTACCTGGTTAAATAAAGGTGAAATAAAAAAAATAAAGAGGATGATATCTATGAGGGTGCCCGTGTTTACACACTTGTGGTTGTACCTGGTGGGTTCATTGATCATTTGTGTGAAATTGAGGGCACCAAGCTTAGATTGTAGAATGGCCGGGGTGTTAAGCATGTCACAGTTTAGGTCAACTAACAGCACGAGCCCTGAAGATAGATGGGGGGCAATCAATTCACATATGGTGTCCAGGGCACAGCTGGGGGCAGAAGGTGGTCTATGGCAAGCAGCAAAGGTGAGAGACCTGTTTCTGTGAAGGTGGATTTTTAAAAGTAGAAGCTCAAATTGTTTGTGTACAAACCTGGATAGTAAGACAGAACTCTGCAGGCTAACGCCGCCCCCTTTGGCAGTTCTATTTTGTCGGAAAATGTTATATAGTTAGGGATGGAAATTTCAGGATTTTTTGTGGTCTTCCTAAGCTAGGATTCAGACACGGCTAGGACATCCGGATTGGCAGAGTGTGCTAAGGCAGTGAATATAATAAACTTAGGGAGGAGACCTCTAATGTTAACATGCATGAAACCAAGGCTTTTACGGTTACAGAAGTCAACAAATGAGAGTGCCTGGGGAATGCAATTGCTAACCAAAATAACAATGGACAAGGCATATTGACATTCGGGAGAGGCGTGTTTAGCCGTGTGATCATAGTGGTCCAGTGAATGGCTCGGTGGGCCGGAGACACGGCGATTCAGGCAGCTAGCAGGCTGGGGCTAGCAAATTATCAGAAGGGCCTTAGAGGGACGTCGCGACAAATTAAGTCTGTTGTAGCCCCCTCGTGCTGTTACGTCGGCAGACCAATCGTCGTGGATCAGAAGGGCTCTGTGTAGTAAAAGAGTCCAGGCCAATTGGCAAAATAGGTATAATGGCCAAAGAATTTGTCCGATGGGCCTCATAAGCTAACAGTCCGATATGCTCTAGACATCTAGCGGGCCGTGGATAGCAGGCTAGCAGATGGGCATTCAGAGAACGTGGTGACAGAGGAGCCAGATTGAGAAAAAAAACTTGGGCAAATTACATCAGTAGTCCAGTCGTGATGGGTCGGCGGGGGTTCAGGCCAATTGGCAAAATAGGTATTGTAGCACAAGGAGTGGCTGATTTACCTCTTCGGCTACCCGGGAGATGGGCCTAGCAAAGGCTAACTCCAGAGTAATTAGTTATTGCGTCGGGACAGAGACGTTAGCCAGGAGTGGCCACTCGGATAGCAGCTTGCTAGCTGCGATGATCCAGGGGAAAAGGTTCAGAGCTTGCGGTAGGAATCCGGAGAGATGGAGAAAAATAAGTCAGATTGCTCTGGTTTGAGTCACGCTGTGCAGACTGGCGAGAGTTGTCCAGGCTAAAAGTAGCTGATGACCGCAAGCAGTGGCTAGCTGACTACTAGTTAGTTAGCTGGCTAGCTTCTGTTGGGGTTCCAGTTCAAAAGTAAAGAAAATAGCAGATCCATTCCACATTGGGTGAGGCGGATTGCAGGAGAGTATGTTGAAGTTGAGGACAATCAGAATGTGCTCCATGGCTAAATATGTTGTTGCTTCAAGTTGTGTACTTAAGGTCTTTTATGTACTGCGTTGTTATCAACTCCAATTCCAATGTTAGTTGGTTATCACCGATTTGATTAAATAAGCTGCCCCATATTCAGAAAAACATTGTTAAACAGACTACAGAAATCTCAATGATAAGGGTTAGGCCTACTGTAAATTGCAGTCTGGACATGACAGTCAATAAGCAAGATTACATTTACTAGGCTGAAAAGGCCTAAAAAGAAGGTGTATACTTTTTTTGGATAAAATTCTAATAAAACATAAAAACTTGTTTAAATAGGCTGTCTAAATACAGTTACAGGAACCATAATTTCTCCCCTGGGTGTATAATATAGACAAGGCAACTTAGACTATACTATGGAGGGTTTTACGCACATCCAAACTTTTCATAGGAGCTGGATAAAGATTAAATATAAAGAGAATGGGGGAAATGTCCACTCACCGTTATTCTCCTCGCAAATGTAATGTTTCATAAACATAATGGAACCATCTTACAGATCATATTTGTACTTTTCCAGAAATAGCAGACAAAATTGCATTGCAATTGAGCTATGTAGCTTCTCACATGAGGGAGGACAGCTTATAATCTCTGGAAGGGAGTAAATGGAATGGTATCAAACACATGGAAACCATGTGTTTGATACCATACCATTAATTCCATTCAACCCCTTACTATTGTACAACATACATAGGGAGTCAGGAAGCAGGTGCAGAAGGTGAGATTAAGAACCATGACAATAATCAAACTAGGGGTAGCATACTGAACGTGAACAAAACCAACACTGCCTGAAGACTGAGGCTACTGAGGGCTAAATAAAGGAGATTAATCAGGGTGATGAAGTACAGGTGTGAGCAATGATTGTTGCCAGGTGTGCGCCGGTTGCCATTACCGGTGGTTACTAGCGGGAGTAGTGACAACTATGACCACATCCTCCCCAATTAAAGTGCCAGCAGCCACCTGTGGTGCACACGTTGGCTTAAATGTTTTTACGCATAACATTCACAATTCTATACAAAATACTAGGCTCATGTCTAATGTATCATTGCCTGTGTGCGAGACAGATTCTCAAAAAAAAAGTCTGTGGCATGCTTCCGAGTCAAAACAGTTTGTGCATATATGATGACAAAATGTTTTGATTATGTTTTTGTTCGTTTCGCCAGGTTTTTTTTCTGCTGTTTATACACACATTTTTATTGAGGCAAGTTGAAGTTCGGTAGCCGAAGTCTACGCCCATACTTCTGTGATTGGTCAACCATACAAATCAAATCAAATTGTATTTGTCACATGCTTTGTAACAGGTGTAGAATAACAATGAAATGCAAGTTAACGTGCAGTTGTATGAGGTAATTGAAGTAGATATGTACATATAGGTAGGGATAAAGTGACTAGGCAACAGGATAGATAATTAACAGTAGTAGCAGTGTATGTAATGAGTCAAAAGACAGATAGTCAGGGTAGCTATTTGTTAACTATTAAGCAATCTTATGGCTTGGGGGTAGAACCTGTTCAGGGTCCTGTTGGTTCCAGACTTGCTTCATTGGTACCACTTGATGTGCGGTAGCAGAGAGAAGAGACTATGAATTGGGTGGCTGGAGTCTTGGACAATTTTTAGGGCCTTCCTCTGACACTGCCTGGTATAGAGGTCCTGGATGACAGGCATCTCAGCCCCAGTGATGTACTGGGCCGTACGCACTACACTCTGTAGCAGCTTGCGATCAGAAGCAGTTGCCATACCAAGCGGTGATGCAGCCAGTCAAGATGCTCTCAATGGTGCAGCTGTAGAACTTTTTAGGATCTGGGCCCATACAAAATATTCAGCCTCTTGAGTGGGAAGAGGCCGTCGGGCCATCTTCATGGCTGCATTGGTGTGTGAGGACCATGATAATTCCTTAATGGTGTGGACACAGATGAACTTGAAGCTCTCAACCCACTAAAGCCCCGCCGATGTGGATGGGGATGTGCTCTGCCCTCCGTTCCCTGTAGTCCACGAATCAGCTCCTTTGTCTTGCTGACGTTGAGGGAGAGGTTGTTGTCCTGGCACCACACTGCCAAGTCACTGACCTCCTCGCTATAGGCTGTCTCATTGTTGTCAGTGATCAGGCCAACCACCGTCATGTCATCAGCAAGCTTAATGGTGTTGGAGTCGTGCACGGCCACGCACCCTCGTGGGTGAACATGCAGTACAGGAGGAGAATAAGCAAGCATGTGTTGCCAACCCTCACCACGTGGGAGCGGCCCGTCATGAAGTCCATGATCCAGTTGCAGTGGGAGGTGTTTAGTCCCTAGGTGCTGAGTTTAGTGATGAGCTTGGAGAGCACTATGGTGTTGAATACTGAGCTACAGTGCTTTCAGATAGTATTCACACCCCTTGACTTTTTCCACATTGCGTTACAGCCTGAATTTAAAATTTATTAAATTGAGTCACCGGCCTACACACAACTTCATAATGTCAAAGTTGTTACAAATGTAATAAAAAATAAGCTGAAATGTCTTGAGTCAATAAGTATTCAACCCCTTTTATGGCAAGCCTAAATAAGTTCAGGAGTATACATTTGCAGTCACATAAGTTGCATGGACTCACTGTCTGCAATAGTGTTTAACATGGGTTTTTAATGACTATCTCTGTACCCCACACATACAATTATTTGTAAGGTCCCTCAGTCGAGCAGTGAATTTCAATCACAGATTCGACCACAATAAACAGGGAGGTTTTCCAATTCCTCACTGTGACAAGGTAGAGTTGAACCCATGAGCAGAGAATGAACCTGACCAGGAATCAGCAACTTGGGAAAAACATAAACACTTTACTTGAATAATGGAGAACACAACGATACTTAAAACCAAAAACAACATCCTCTTGCACTCAAAACTCACATGGGGGAGACATACAGGGAACTGAATTCAAGAACTAACAAAGGGAAACAGAAAACACACCTCTCTTAAAGGGGAAACAATCATGAAATAATAAGACACATCTGAGTACAATAAAAGTCTCTAGGGCGTTCTCTACCGCCCTCTGGTGCCAGGAAGAACCATGACACTCGCAAAGAAGGCTACCTTTTGGTAAAAAAAAGCAGATATTGAATATCCCTTTTAACATGGTGAAGTTATTAATTACACTTTAGATGTTGTATCAATACACCCAGTCACTACAAAGATGCAGGTGTCCTTCCTAACTCAGTTGCCGGAGAGGAAGGAAACCACTCAGGGATTTCACCATGAGAACAATGGTAACTTTAAAACAGTTACAGAGTTTAATGGTTGTGATGGGAAAAAACTGAGAATGGATCAACAACATTGTAGTTACTCCACAATACTAACCTAAATGACAGAGTGAAAAGAAGGAAGCCAGTACATAATAAACAATATTCCAAAATATGCATCATGTTCGCAAAAATAAACTCAAGTAAAACTGCAAATAAATATGGCAACGAAATTAACTTTATGTTTTGAATACAAAGCATTATGGTTGGGGCAAATCCAACACAACACATCACTGAGTACCACTGAATACCATGCATGTTGGGGGTTGCATCATTTTATGGGTATGCTTGTCATCCGCAAGGACTAAGGAGTTTTTTTTAGGATAAAAATAAATGGAAAAAGAGTTAAGCACAGGCAAAATCCTAGAGGAAAACCTGGTTCAGTCTGCTTTTCAACAGACACCGGGACACAAATTGAGGTTTCAGCAGGACAATAACCGAAAACACAAGGCCAAATATACTTTGGAGTTGCTTACTAAAATGCCATTGAATGTTCCTGAGTGCCCTAGTTACAGTTTTGACTTAAATCGGCATGATAATCTATGGCCAGACTTGAAAATGGCTTTCTAGCAATGATCAACAACCAACATGAAGAGCTTGAAGAATAAAATAAAAGGTATAATGTGCAAATATTGTACAATACTCGTGTGCAAAGCTCTTAGAGACCAGAAAGACTCACAGCTGTAATCACTGCCAAATGTGATGCTAACATGTATTGACTCAGGGGTGTGAATGCTTAAGTAAATGAGATATTTGCAAACATTTCTATAAACATGTTTTCACTTTGTATTATGGGTATTGTGTGTTAAATCAATTTAATAAATTTTTAATTTAGGCTGTAACACATTTATAAAAAAAGAAGTCAAGGTGTATGAATAATTTCTGAAGGCACTAAGCATTCTCACATAGGTGTTCCTCTTTTCCAGGTGGGAGAGGGCAGTGTGGAGTGAAATAGAGATTTCGTCATCTGTGGATCCATGACCAGCCTTTCAAAGCATTTCATGTCTACAGATGTGAGTACCTCGGGGCGATAGTCATTTAGACAGGTTTCCTTGACGTTCTTGGGCACAGGGACTATGGTGGTCTGCTTGAAACATGTAGGCATTACAGAATAGGTCAGGGAGAGATTGAAAATGTCAGTGAAGACACTTGTCAGCTGGTCAGCACATTCTCTGAGTACGTGGTCTGGTTATCCGTATGTGAATGTTAACCTGTTTAAAGAAATTACATCAGCTACGGAGAGCGAGATCACACAGTCGTACGGAACAGCTGGTGCTCTCATGCATGGTTCAGGTTTGCTCGCCTCGAAGCGAGCATAGAAGGAATTTAGCTTGTCTGGTAGGCTTGTGTCAGTTGGCAGCTCATGGCTGGGTTTTCCTTTGTAATCTGTGATAGTTTGCAAGCCCTGCCACATCTGACGAGCGTCAGAGCTGGCATATTAGGATTTGATCTTTGTCCTGTATTGACGTTTTATTGGTTTGATGGCTTGTTGGAGGTTGTAGCAGAGTTTATTACACGTGTCCAGATCAGTATCCTCTCCTTGAAAGCGGCAGCTCTAGCCTTTAGCTCAGTGAAGATGTTGCCTGTAATCCATGGCTTCTGGTTTGGATATGTACGCATGGTCACTGTGGGGATGACGTCATCGATGCAGTTATTAATGAAGCCGGTGACTCATGTGGTAAACGCCTCAATGTTATCTGAACATATTCCAATCTGTGCTACTGAAACAGTCCTGTAGTTTAGCATCCACATCCTCAGACCACTTCACTGGTACTTCTTGTTTGAGTTTTTGCTTGTAAGTAGGAATCAGGAGGATAGAGTTAGGAGGGCGAGGGTGAGATTTCTATGTGTATGTGTGTGTGAATTAAAGGTGTTTTACAATTTTTTTGCCTCTAGTTGCACAGGTGACCAGTAAAAATTAAGTTTGACAGATTTCAGTTTCCCTGCATTATAATCAACGACCACTAGGACCGCTGCCTCTGGATGTGCATTTTCTAGATTGCTTATGGACCTATACAGCTCATTGAGTGTGGTCTTAGTGCTAGTATCAGTTTGTGGTGGTAAATAGACAGCTACGAAAAATATAGATGAAAACTCTCTCTGGTAAAAAGTATGGTCTGCAGCTTATCATAAGATATTCTAACTCAGCCGAGCAAAACCTTGAGACTTCCTTATTAAAATTAGAGATTGCTCACCAGCTATTGTTACCAAAGAGACACACACCTCTACTCTTAACCTTATCCGAAGCTGCCTTTCGGTCTTGACGATACAAAAAAACAGCTAGATGTTTAATATCCATATCTTTGTTCAGCCACGACTCCGGAACTCGTCCAGTTTGTTCTTTAAAGATTGTACGTTCGCCAATAGAACAGAGGGTAGAGGCGGATTACTTACTCTCGTCAGGGAGCCCATTAATTTTCCTCTCTTGCGCCATCTCTTCATCTTTCGAGGCCCAGGGATAGGGCCTGGTCCAGAATGAGCAGTACATCCAAAACTGCCTACTCGTTGAAGTAGAAATCTTCATCCAAATCGAGGTTAGTGATCGCTGATGTCCAGAAGCTGTTTCCGGTCATAGGAAATTATGGTGGAAACATTATGTACAGAAAAAGTTAAGATCAGTGTGAAAAAACACACCAAATAGCAGAATTGGTCAGGAGCCCGTAAAACGGCAGCTATCCATTGCAGCCCCATAATCTACTCTTACCCCTAGTAGCACGGGAACTAGGGATGGGATTCTTCAAGGAAGTGTTTGTTGTCATTGAACGAGATGACTAGTTTTCATGCAAATGTTTTCACTTGAGATAAACTGCACCAAACATCTTAGTTTGATGTAAAAACACTTCCTCTGCAAAAATGTCAAAATTAATGAGTGATTCTTGAGTTATCGTAGATTAATTTGGACTATTTTGAGGAAGTGTATACTGGCTATGTTGTTTCCACAGTGTCTCAAAAGGTAATATTGCCACTTTTGGATAGATAGCCTACTAAAAGCGAAATGCAGGTATGTGAATTGCAAATAATGAAAAGGCATGAGGGCAAAAACCGACAAAGACATTTCAACGCACACTCAGTTGACTATTTTAAACCCCTTCATTTATAGGGTACTTTTGGTTAGTGGCCAAGATAAAAAGATGCACCTACTGTATGTGATGCTGCTAAACCAGCCTTAATGAAGGTGAGGGTAGGCTACGCTTGGTTTTTAAATGGGGGGAAACCAATGCTTTTGTTTGTTTCTACAATAAATACGAGACTTATCAGGACAAAAGGCAAATCTCTCTTTCCATGGGCACTGTGCATCATGGCTGGATAGACTGCTTATGCCATTATCAACTGCATTATTGTTAAGACCTGTATTTGTGGGTCCTAAAACTTTCCACTAGCTCTGCATGAAATTGTCACTTTTGCGCTTGTTTTTAAGGAACCTCAAATATTGCCACCCCTCCCACCTCAGCACCAGCGAGCTGATGTTAGACAGGTAAATAGAACCTTGCTTTAGAGCTGGAAAATGCCAGTGCACCAGTTTTTACATGATGAAATTGAAAACTAGCGTGCGTTTGACAATTGCACCTCCATAGCGCCAGACGTAAATAGAGCCCCCTGTGTTGTTCCTGCTGTTTCTCACTTAATTTCTGTATGAAAAGGTCATAGGAGTAATGGTGTTGGGCTACTAACAGGCTGTTAAATGGCTCAGCTAAAGTATAATCTAAACAAGTAAAACATTCTCCTCATGCATTCTTAATCATGTTCGCAGTGCTCAGCGTGACAGAGAGGGAGTAGAGAGAGCCGAGAGAGAGATAGCCAGAACATGGTGGTTGGTGGCATCTAAGGTGTGTTCTCTTCTAGTCTCCGTTACACACATAACGATTTGCAGTCTTAAGACTGGCACAATATAATTTTCAAAAGAGGATTTGCAGAGATTTACCATGTTCCTCATGAAGGTAGACGGATTAACTGTAATCTGTCTTCAATTTTAACAAAATGTCAGTTGTGCAATTCCTATGTACTGTCGCCTAAAATGTTGGTTCATTAGAAGAGGAAATTCACTTGTTTCCTCCCTGGTTTGCAGTCACACAATAGACCTAGTGTCATCATCTTATCTCTTAATTGGCTTCATAGACCGCATGTTGTTTGGTTTTAGAAGAATTAGTACCCACTGGGCAAAACCTGGTTGCATCAACTTTGTTCCATGTCATCGGCCTCCCCAAAAATATCTGATGACGTGTGGATGTGGATTTTCAAAAAGTAATCAAAGTAAGGAAATGTCCTTTTTTTCACTAAACTTTTAACCAGTGACATGCTGACATTTGTTGTTCATTTGACATTGAATTCACGTTAGTTGATTTCTCAAACAAATGTACAGCAAAACTAGACGTTGAAATTCCATCTGTGCCCAGTGGGTAGTATGGTACAGGGCCCAGTTTCCAAAAAGCATCTTAAAGCTAAATTAATTGTTAGAACCACATGAGCATTGTTAAATCTCTGAGATGTTTCCCAAAAGCATCTTTACTTAAGTTGCACTTCAAAACACTCGTTATTTACGACTGCCTCAGACCACTAGAACAGCTAAGTGCGTCGTTAGATGCTTTTTTGCCCTTCAGCATCACATTATACACAGGAGATTTCCTCTAAATATAGAATTAAGGTGTTAATCTGTTTCTCTGCGACCACCCAGAACTTCAGAACAAAGTTTACTATAAATACAAAGTTGCCAGTGTATTTGCAATTGTTAGAAACAAGCGAAAGATTTTTAAAAATGTGCTTCAAATGAAAGCCAAGATGACAGCATGAAAAGACAAATACAGTAGGCTATAGGCTACATAGGCCTATATATTTTAATCATATTAACGTCAACGTAATCTTCAATCAGTTGAGTTCTATAGGTAACTGCCAAAATAATGGAAATACTTGAGTAAATGAGGGATACAAAGTATATTGAAAGCCGGTGCTTCCAGACAGGTGTGGTTCCTGAGTTAATTAAGCAATTAACATCCCACCATGCTTATTTAGGGTCATGTATAAAAATGTTGTGATATTTTTTGCTACCATGGTTATGCTCCCACAGGGTGACAATACCCCCATCCACAGGGTACGAGTGGTCACTGAAGGGTTTGATGAGCATGAAAACAATGTAAATGTCAATGACACATGTCATGGCCGTCTCAGTCACCCGATTTCAACCCAGTTGAACACTTATGGGAGATTCTGGATCGGCGCCTGAGACAGCGTTTTCCACCACCATCGACAAAACACAAAATTATTGAATTTGTCATGGAAGAATGGTGTCACATCCCTCCAATAGAGTTCTAGACACTTGTAGAATCTATGCCAAGGTGTATTGAAGCTGTTCTGGCTCGTGGTAAACCAAAGCCCTATTAAGACATCTTATGTTGGTGTTTTCTTTATTTAGGCAGTTACCTGTAATTTGTGAATTGTAGGCTTCTGTCTGTCATTTTTGCCTCAATATTTTTTTATGATGTGCAACAACATGTGTGCAATGATGTGCCAAATCTGTGATTTAGTACATCATTATAAGGTAAGCATTAGAATAAGCTGCCTCAATTGCAGCTATATAGTGATAATACACTACATGACCAAAGGTATGCGGACACATGCTTGTCAAAAATCTCATTCCAATATCATGGGCATTAATATGGAGCTGGTCCCCCCTTTGCTGCTATAACAGCCTCCACTCTTCTGGGAAGGCTTTCCACAAGATGTTGGAACATGGCAAACAGTTATTGTGCTGACGTTGCTTCCAGAGGCAGTTTCAAACTCAGTAGTAAGTGTTGCAACCAAGAACATGCGCTTCAGCTTGTGTGGCCTACCACTTCATGGCTGAGCCGTTGTTGCTCCGAGACGTTTTCACTTCACAATAACAGCACTTACAGTTGACCGGGGGCAGCTCTAGCATGGCAGAAATTTGGCGAACTGTGACGGTGCCACGTTGAAAGTCACTGAGCTCTCCAGTAAGGCCATTCTTCTGCCAATATCTATCTATGGAGATAATCTGTTTATTTGTTTATTTTTCCATGTTTCAGATTACCCCCATTTTTCCCCATTCCCCCAAAAGTAGATTCTCTGTGTTCACAGCAACGCTTAAACTGCATCAGAGGACCATTTTTGAGGTCTGGGAAAAATAGAAGAAACTTCGATTTTTGAGTGATGTTACCCTTTAATTACCTTTTAACACATGCACTGCTGTTTGGTTAGTGGTGTATCAGTAGCGGAGTAAACACACGTGATGGAATTTGCAAATCAAATGCCCACTTTTGGTGCCACTGGACAGCAAAAAATGTGTAAGTTTACCTTTTTTAAATTGTCATTTAAATGACTTTGTAGTAGTTAAGCATCGAGTTAGATTACATAGTTACCTCAATCGTTATTTCAAATCTTTTCGGTGACTTCAGAGCAATTGCTAGCCAGCTAACATTAGATAGCTAGCTCAACTAAAATAAATCCCCCTAGATATAGCCACGTCTCATAGTCATGTCATGAGATTTGTAAATGAAAGGGGAATATAATAATATGAATCGAAAGGAGTTTCCCATCTCCTCATTTATAGTATTTCTGGTGCAGCACAGACATTTCCTTATCCAGATGGTGTGACAAAAGCATTTCCTAACAGACCTGCTAACATTCTTTGTTATTACTTTTGAGGTTGGAACCAACATGCAGTACCTTTAGCAGGCAGAGAGGCAAGAACCATTAATTCACCAGCTCAGGTACAAACTACAGTATTCACAGGCCTGTGTAGTGTATTAAATGTAATTGCTGAACTTTTTGAAATTTAAAGCATGGGTATTGTTTAAAAATGCAAGAATAAAAGTATGGTTTAAACTTGTATTGAATTTGAATTTGTTTTAGCTGTTCCCTAAGTGTTAATACATTTGTGTTTACCATAAGCCTTTATGTATCTGTTATGAATGACCGAAGGTGTCTTTTAGTACGACTTACAGGAGTAATTAGAGTTAAGTGCCTTGCTCAAAGGCACATTGACAGATGTTGGCTTGGGGATTTGAACCGCACTCTTAACCCCTGGGCTAACTGCCGACCCTGCATTTATGTATGTGTTATAAATTACCAAAGGGGTCTGACTTTAAAGTAAGTACAGCGTCATGCGATATAGAGTCTTTATGGATGCGTTATGATTGACCGAAGGTGTCTCACTTCAAACTAAATATTACTAGACAATACATCAAGTGTCAATAAATAGGTTATCAACATTCTGCTAATTTATGAAGGTTTTCTCATGATCCACAGGTTACTGTATGGTGTGAGCGGTATTTAGATGGGTTGTTGGACCTGCAAAGCTTGCATTTGTGTGTGTCAGAGCCAAAATGTTTTAGAGTTGTCCTACCTGAGACTACCACATCAGCTTTTCCTTTTCTGTTCCCATGCTGGAAACCAGGGCATGATTACAACCTGTTACAATGGTACCAACATTTTTATGGCTGATCTTTCAGCGTGGGAGTGGGTGAATGTGTCAAAGATCTGACTGGGCACAGCAGTGCACAGCATGGCTTGTTATATTGTTGTGTGGGTGTTTGTGTACTGTAACTTGGTTCCAGAAAAAAGCCACTTTCAATTTACTTATGTTCAGTTTCCTTAAGTACAGTTGAAGTCGGAAGTTTACATACTCCTTAGCCAAATACATTTAAACTCAGTTTTTCACAATTCCTGGCATTTAATCCCAGTAAAAAAAATCCCTGTTTTAGGTCAGTTAGGATCACCACTTTATTTTAAGAATGTGAAATGTCAGAATAATAGTCGAGAGAATGATTTATTTCAGCTTTTATTTCTTTCATCACATTCCCAGTGGGTCAGAAGTTTACATACACTCAATTAGTATTTGGTAGCATTGTCTTTAAATTGTTTAACTTGGGTCAAATGTTTTGGGTAGCCTTCCACAAGCTTCCCACAATAAGTTGTGTGAATTTTGTCCCATTCCTCCTGATAGCTGGTGTAACTGAGTCAGGTTTGTAGGCCTCCTTGCTCACACACGCTTTTTCAGTTCTGCCCACAAATTTTCTATGACATTGAGGTCAAGGCTTTGTGATGACCACTCCAATACCTTGACTTTGTTGTCCTGAAGCCATTTTGCCAAATGGTCATTGTCCATTTGGAAGACCCATTTGCAACCAAGCTTTAACTTCCTGACTGATGTCTTGAGATGTTGCTTCAATATATCCACGTCATTTTCCTTCTCATGGTGCCATCTATTTTGTGAAGTGCACCAGTCCCTCCTGCAGCAAAGCACCCCCACGACATGATGCTGCCACCCCAGTGCTTCACGGTTGGGATGGCGTTCTTCGGATTGCAAGCTTCCCCCTTTTTTCCCCAAACATAGCAATGATCATTATGGCCAAACAGTTATATTTTTGTTTCATCAGACCAGAGGACATTTCTCCAAAAAGTACGATCATTGTCCTTTGTTGTTGTTCTGGGATTGATTTGCACTTTTTGCACCAAAGTACATTCATCTCCAGGAGACAGAATGCGTCTCCTTCCTGAGCGGTACGATGGCTGCGTGGTCTTCTGAGGTCTTGGCTGATTTCTTTTGATTTCCCCATGATGTCAAGCAAAGAGGCACTGAGTTTGAAGGTAGGCCTTGATATACATCTACAGGTACACTTCCAATTGACTCTAATGATGTCAATTAGCCTATCAGAAGCTTCTAAAGCCATGACATAATTTTCTGAAATTTCCAAGCTGTTTAAAGGCACAGTCAACTTAGTGTATGTAAACTTCTGAACCACCAGAATTGTGATACAGTGAATTATAAGTTAAATAATCTGTCTGTAAACAATTGATGGAAAATTACTTGTGTCATGCACAAAGTAGATGTCCGAACCAACTTGCCAAAACTATAGTTTGTTAACAAGAGATTTGTGGAGTGGTTGAAAAATGGGTTTTAACCTCTCTGTGCACAGAACCCAGGAGCGGAATGAAATTCGACAACATACGGCGATCGCTACATAAATAGTAATATTAAACATTCATGAAAACACAAGTGTCTCACATGTTTTGAAAGCCTAAAATCTTGCTAATCCAACTGCGCTGTCAGATTTAAAAAATGATTTACTGCGAAAGAATACGATGCGATTATCTGAGGATAGAGCCCCATAAAAAAAACTATTTCAACCAGCACAGGCATAACAAAATCACAAACTGCAATAAAATAAATTGTTTACCTTTGACGATCTTCCTCTGTTTGCAATCCCAATGCTCATTGTTACACAATGAATGGTCTTTTGTTTGATAAAATCCATTTTTATAGCCTAACACGAAACATTTTGTGAACCACTTGTGTCGTGAATTCCGTCTCATTCCATTTTTGACGACACATTCGAGGTAAATACACACACAAAACGTGACTTTTCCAGTCATGTTTGGTTTCATTGCAATCAACTGGTTTGTTTGTAACACAACCAAACCTGATGGGTCATTTCGCGGGACATATATATCATATAAGAAACCGATTTGAAGACAACAAGTAATGACATCATTGTGCACCAATGATATGACCGCTGTTTCGTTGATTGACTGTATTTTAACCCAATGACCACTGATCGTCTTGAAATCTAGCTGGGTAGATAGGCAATGAGCTGAGGTAAACGGCAATATGTAATGTGTATGTGTTGGAAGACCAACCCATGTAGTAAACTCCGGCGAAAGAGGTTCATTCGCCATTGACAATTCATACCGGAAGGAGCCACACATGTTGTGCACAGCATTGTTTTGGTAAAGCGCATATTCAGCTGTTTATATATCAATCAGTATGGCGACTAAGTCAGGGAAAGCTAAATCTAAGTCTCGATATACAGATGTACACACAATTTTAGAAGAAATGGATAGAGGACGTTTCATTTAGCGGGAGAGGATATCGTTTTGGACTGGTAAGTTCTTCTCATGCTAATGCCGTTGTTTGAAATTAATAATATAAAATATTATTTGTGAAATGAAATAGCCTATTTAAGGCTGTTGAAGGGGGGGCAGGCCCACAACAATGGCCAAAGTGAAATGGAGACAGTAGATACAGCTGGTCTGTTGTAATATACTAAAGACAGTAGATCTAGCTGGTCTGTCATAATATAATAGAGACAGTAGATCTAGCTGAAATAGCATAATATAAATGAGACAGTAGATCTAGCAGGTCTATAATAATATATTCAACCTTATGTTCCCTGTACTCACAAAATTATTCAGCCCCTTTACTTTCAGTGCAGCAAACTCTCTCCAGAAGTTCAGTGAGGATCTCTGAATGATCCAATGTTGACCTAAATGACTAATGATGATAAATACAATCCACCTGTGTGTAATCAAGTCTCCGTATAAATGCACCTGCACTGTGATAGTCTCAGAGGTCCGTTAAAAGCGCAGAGAGCATCATTAAGAACAAGGAACACACCAGGCAGGTCCGAGATACTGTTGTGAAGAAGTTTAAAGCCGGATTTGGATACAAAAAGATTTCCCAAGCTTTAAACATCCCAAGGAGCACTGTGCAAGCGATAATATTGAAATGGAAGGAGTATCAGACCACTGCAAATCTACCAAGACCTGTCCGTCCCTCTAAACTTTCAGCTCATACAAGGAGAAGACTGATCAGAGATGCAGCCAAGAGGCCCATGATCACTCTGGATGAACTGCAGAGATCTACAGCTGAGGTGGGAGACTCTGTCCATAGGACAACAATCAGTCGTATATTGCACAAATCTGGCCTTTATGGAAGAGTGGCAAGAAGAAAGCCATTTCTTAAAGATATCCATAAAAAGTGTTGTTTAAAGTTTGCCACAAGCCACCTGGGAGACACACCAAACATGTGGAAGAAGGTGCTCTGGTCAGATGAAACCAAAATTGAACTTTTTGGCAACAATGCAAAACGTTATGTTTGGCGTAAAAGCAACACAGCACATCATCCTGAACACACCATCCCCACTGTCAAACATGGTGGTGGCAGCATCATGGTTTGGGCCTGCTTTTCTTCAACAGGGACAGGGAAGATGGTTAAAATTGATGGGAAGATGGATGGAGCCAAATACAGGACCATTCTGGAAGAAAACCTGATGGAGTCTGCAAAAGACCTGAGACTGGGACGGAGATTTGTCTTCCAACAAGACTATGATCCAAAACATAAAGCAAAATCTACAATGGAATGGTTCAAAAATAAACACATCCAGGTGTTAGAATGGCCAAGTCAAAGTCCAGACCTGAATCCAATCGAGAATCTGTGGAAAGAACTGAAAACTGCTGTTCACAAATGCTCTCCATCCAACCTCACTGAGCTCGAGCTGTTTTGCAAGGAGGAATGGGAAAAAATGTCAGTGTCTCGATGTGCAAAACTGATAGAGACATACCCCAAGCGACTTACAGCTGTAATCGCAGCAAAAGGTGGCGCTACAAAGTATTAACTTAAGGGGGCTGAATAATTTTGCACGCCCAATTTTGTCAGTTTTTGATTTGTTAAAAAAGTTTGAAATATCCAATAAATGTCGTTCCACTTCATGATTGTGTCCCACTTGTTGTTGATTCTTCACAAAAAAATACAGTTTTATATCTTTATGTTTGAAGCCTGAAATGTGGCAAAAGGTCGCAAAGTTCAAGGGGGCCGAATACTTTCACAAGGCACTGTATATATCTGTTTATTATACCTGTTGATACAGGGCTCATATGTGAAACTATTCTAACTGAACATTTTCTTTCACAGTGGCACTGACTCCGAATGGGAGCCCCCAGTGTCAAGATGTCCATCCCCCACTGAAGCTTTATTTCTGCAGGCATGGGTGTGCCTCAGGGCCAAAAGGGCACAGCATGGAGGCGTCGCTGTGTTCTTTGCAAAATGAAGTCACCTGCACCACATGCTTGGTGACCCTCTGCTTTACCGCAGAAAGAGACTGCTATGGCACCTGGCATCAGCAGCACAATATTGTGTAGAGGACTGAGGGTATTCCAAATATTGAAAGTGTTATTTTGTAAATGTATATATATTTTTTTTCATGTTTTTTCTCCATTTTTTTGGGGGGTGTGTTAGAATACCATTTTGGTATTTTGTATATTGTTATTCCATTCCAAATGTATAACTTCACCAATTTGGCCACTTGGGTACATTTGGGCTACTTGTGTGGGACACCTGGATGACTTCATGATAAATGTCATGTAGCACACTCATTATGGAAGTTATCATTCTGAAACTTTGCACAAGTACTGTTGCCCTCTTACATTTTTCACTGAAATTGTCCCCATCATCCTATCTGAATGTTTGCATGTTCTTGTTCAGTTGAAAGATGATGCAGCAACAATAAAAACAGAAAACGTATGTTTATTTCCTTGTATTTTCTTCTACCAGATCTATGGTGTTATATTCTCCTACATTCAATTCACATTTACACAAACTTCAGAGTGTTTCCTTTCAAATGTCTTTCCAGGAGACTTACAGTGCAAACAAATCTTCTGCAAAAGGTCGAAGCAGTGGGTGTTGAAGAAAGTGCTGTCCACCTGGCTGTGGAGTGCAGAAAGGACCAGACGGTTGTCTACATAGAGCCAGAGTCACAGCCCCCTAAACCCAACATTCCTGTCAACATCGCCACAGCGGCAAAGCTTGCTAAACCAGCTGCCATTACCCAACGCAAGAAGAGGTTCATAATGGTGTTTTATATCATATTTTGGTAACACTTTACTTGACAACCAGCAGGTTAAACGCGTTACGACATGGTCATAACCATGTCATAGCAGTTGACATGACTTGTCATAACCTTTTGTAATATGGTAATAACACTGTCATGACACAAATATTTAGACCTGTTGTTACATATATTGCATTATTGTATGGCTAGTTATGGCACCTTAATAAGAGTGTAAAAACCCACAAAACCTTCCACACAAGGCAAAACATTCCATTACACCATAGCGTATGTGTCAAAAGTATGTTTATGGTATATATATATTAAATTGACCATATAAAATGATAATTGTCTTGCACACACATTGATGTCAGACATGCACCTACCCCAATGCTCTGTTGCTGATGACTGAGATGAATGCAGGAGTAGATTTCAGGAGCAGGACAAGGCACCCTCTTTTTGAATGATGACTCATATAAGGGCATGTACGTGATAGGGCTATCTGGCTTATATGGTTATGATGGTCATAATGCTTCTTGACAGTGTCATAGTGTATTTTCTTAGTCCAAGTTAAGTGACACAGGATGATCATAAGGCTTCTTAACAGTGGCATAAAGTGTATTTTCTCAGTCCAAGTAAGGGTGCGTTTGTAAATTCACTCTGGCTATCTACTCTGATTTCAGAGCACTCTCGTCTGAGTGTGCCAGAGTGCAGAATAACTGATGAATTTAACAAACACTCAGCACCCGTTGAATATGGTCGGAGTCAGTAAACGTTTGCAAAAAAGCGTCATTAAATTGTTGCCAGCAGCACAGTTACAGTCACCAAATCTCTGGATAACATGAAAACAGCCTAACCAACTCTGCTAGGTTGAGTAAATTGGTCAGAGTGAGGTTCTCTCATTTGTGTCTGGAAGTAGCTAGTAAGCTAGCCAGTTAGCTTGGGTGCTTGACTGCTGTTGTGACGTCAGAACTCTCAGATCAACTCTACTCTTCTGCCAGCACGTCCAGTGTGCACTCTGAACACTCAGAGAGTGAATGCTCTGAATTTAGGAATGGACAATCTGACAACCTCTGAATTTACTAACACCCAGAGCGCGCTCTGTGCGCACTCTGGCACCCCAGATTGAATTTACAAACACACTCTAATGTGGTACAGGATGGTCATAATGCTTCATGATAGTGTCAAGAAGTGCATTTTCTACAAGTTATTTAAAATATAATGAAAAAAAGGAGACTGTAAAGAATTATTTAAAACAACAAAGGATTCAAGTAACAAGCTTTCAAATGAAAGGGAACTTTCTTGGCAGGGATGAATTTTTGACACTTATGTAGGTGTAACGGTTCTCCTCTTTGTCTGATGATGAGGATTAGGAATCATGGGACCAACACGCAGCGTGATAAGTGTTCATAGTCAATTTAATTAAATAAACTGAACACTGAATGACAAAAAACAACAAAGCGAGTGAACGAAACAGTCCTGTAAGGTGAAAAAACACAAAACAGGAAACAACTACCCACAAAATCCCTGTGGGCAAGAGCTACTAAGCATGGTTCTCAATCAGAGACAACGATAGACAGCTGTCCCTGATTGAGAACCATACCCGGCCAAAAACAAAGAAATACAAAAAACATAGAAAAAAGAACATAGAATGCCCATCCTAGTCACACCCTGGCCTAACCAAAATAGAGAATAAAAACCTCTCTATGGCCAGGGGGTGACAGTAGGTGTCATAACTAGCCATAACATAATGCAATATATTATTGTGTTGGAAGAACGAGACTTTGTTCTTTATCAACGACACAAAGTTTATTCGCTATCACTCTAACATGCCCACTGTCCTGAGCTCGCATAACAACCCTGTTTTGCCAAAGTATGGTGGCTCTTCAGGATAACAATACAGTGAGTCAAAAGACTCAAAAGACCCACAACAAACTCACAGGAGCCCCCCCTGGTAGTATCAAAGTCCTGGAGTGCATGAGCCCTGACATGGTTCAGGGGCAGACAGAGCTGGCTGTTGTTCAGGAGGCTGGGCAGGTTGCATGGCAACAGGTTTTTCCTGACTGACCACTGGAGCAGTGGGCAAGTTTGGTGTGTTCACAGGAGCAGGAACCCTGCGTAGACAGCTGGCGTGCCAATGAGATTTATCTGCCAGATGAAATGTCACTGGGCCCAGTTGACGACTGACCTGACTTGGAGAGGACCAGAACGTGCTCATTTTGTTGGCCTGATAAGGTCGACGGGCTCTGAACTCGGGGGAGACTCATGTAGTGGGGTGAGAAGCAAAGCAGTAGTGAAGAAGGGTCTGGGAGAGTGCAGTCCCCAGAGAGTAACCTTCGGCAATGTGCGTGCGCAGCACATTTTTCAGGACTGATTAAATCATTTTTTTTTATGTTGGGGGGGGGATCAGCTTTCATATTGCAGATAGATTGTGGTTCCATCAATGTAATTGTCTGCATCATTTCCAATCCCCCATATATTTCGGGGTAAATATATACAGTACCAGTCAAAAGTTTGGACACACCTACTCATTCAAGGGTTTTTCTTTCTTTTGACTATTTTCTACATTGTAGAATAATAGTGAAGACATCAAAACTATGAAATAGCACATATGGAATCATGTAGTAACCAAAAAAGTGTTAAACAAATTAAAATATATTTTAGATTCTTCAAATTAGTCACCCTTTGCCTTGATGACTGTCACGTTTTGACCTTAGTTCCTTTGTTTTGTCTTTTCTTTTAGTATGGTCAAGGCGTGAGTTGGGTGGTTTGTCTATCTTAATTTTTCTATGATTTTCTATTTCTGTGTTTGGTCTGGTATGGTTCTCAATCAGAGGCCGCTGTCAATCGTTGTCCCTGATTGAGAACCATATTTAGGTAGCCTGTTTTCTATTGTGTTTCGTGGGTGGTTGTTTTCAGTCTTTGTGTGTCTGCACCAGACATAACTGTTTTGGTTGTTTCTTTGTTGTTTTGTTATTCAGTGTTACATTTACTTTATTAAAAAGATGAACATGTACAACGCTGCGCATTGGTCCTCACCTTCTTCCCACGACAGCCATTACAATGACCGCTTTGCATGCTCTCCATATTGGTCAAATAGCCCTTACACAGCCTGGAGTTCTGTTGGGTCATCGTCCTGTTGAAATACAAATGATAGTCCCACTAAAGCGCAAACTAGATGGGATGGTGATTTGCTGCAGAATGATGTGGTAGCTATGTTGGTTAAGTGTGGCTTAAATATTGAATAAATCACAGACAATGTCACCAGCAAAGCACCCCCACACCATCACACTCCTCCACATCCTCCTCCTCCACATGCGGAGATAATCCGTTCACCTACTCTAAGTCTCACAAAGACACGGCGGTTGGAACCAAAAATCTCAAATTTGGACTCATCAGACCAAAGGACAGATTTCCACCGGTCTCATGTCCATTGCTCGTGTTTCTTGGCACAACCATGTTTCTTCTTCTTTTTGGTGTTTCTAGTAGTGGTTTCCTTGCAGCAATTTGACCATGAAGGCCTGATTCACACAGTCTGCTCTGAACAGTTAATGTTGAAATGTGCCTGTTACTTGAACTCTGTGAAGAATTTATTTGGGCTGCAATTTCTGAGGCTGGTAACTCAAATGAAATTATCCTCTGCAGCAGTTACTCTGGGTCTTCCTTTCCTGTACTCATAAGAGCCAGTTTGATCATAGTTTTTGATGGTTTTTGAAACTGCCTCGAAGGCCAGCATCCCGGAATCATCTCTTCACTGTTGATGTTGAGACTTATGTTTTGCGGGTACATTTTAATGAAGCTGGCAGTTGAGGACTTGTGAGGTGTCTGTTTCTCAAACTAGACACTCTAATGTACTTGACATCTTGCTCAGTTGTGCAACGGGGCCTCCCACTCCTCTTTCTTTTCTGGTTAGAGCCTGTTTGCGCTGTTCTGTGAATGGAGTAGTCACAGTGTTGTACGAGATTTTCAGTTTCTTTGCAATTTCTGACATGGAACAAGAATAGAACCAGAATAGACTGATGAGTTTCAGAAGAAGGTCCTTTGTTTCTGGCCATTTTGAGCCTGTAATCGAACCCACAAATTATGATGCTCCAGATACTCAACTGGTCCATAGAGGCCAGTTATTATTATTTATTGTTTATTTAATCAGCACAACAGTTTTCAGCTGTGCTAACATATTTGCAAAAGGGTTTTCTAATGACAAATTAGCCTTTTAAACTTGGATTAGCTAACACAACGTGCCATTGGAACACTGGAGTGATGGTTGCTGATTAAAAAATAAAAAATAAAAAAATATTTCACCTTTACTTAACCAGGTAGGCTAGTTGAGAACAAGTTCTCCTTTACAACTGCGACCTGGCCAAGATAAAGCAAAGCAGTTCGACACATACAACAACAACATACAACAACAGAGTTCACATGGAATAAACAGACATACAATCAATAATACGGTAGAAAAATCTATATACAGCATGTGCAAATGAGGTAGGATAAGAGAGGAAATGCAATAAATAGGCCATGGTGGCGAAGTAATTACAAAATAGCAATTAAACACTGGAATGGCAAAACGTGCAGAAGATGAATGTGCAAGTAGAGATACTGGGGTGCAGAGGAGCAAGATAAATTAATAAATACAGTATGGAGATGAGGTAGATTGGATGGGCTATTTACAGATGAGCTATGTACAGGTGCAGTTAGTGAGGTAGGAGTCTCCAGCTTTAGTGATGTTTGCAGTTCAGTCATTAGCAGCAGAGAACTGGAAGGAGAGGAGGCTGAAGGAACAATTTGCTTTGGGGGTGACCAGTGAGATATACCTGCTGGAGCGAGTGTTACGGGTGGGTGCTGCTATGGTGACCAGTGAGCTGAGATAAGACAGGGCTTTAACTAGCAGAGACATGTAGATGACCTGGAGCCAGTGGGTTTGACGACGAGTATGAAGCGAGGGCCAGCCAACGAGAGCGTACAGGTCACAGTGTTGGGTAGTATATGGGGCTTTGGTGACAAAACGGATGGCACTGTGGTAGACTGCATCCAATTTGTTGAGTAGAGTGTTGGAGGCTATTTTGTAAATGACATTGCAGAAGTTGAGGATCGGTAGGATGGTCAGTTTTACAAGGGTATGTTTGGAAGCATGAGCGAAGGATGCTTTGTTGCGAAATAGGAAGCCGATTCTAGATTTAATTTTGGATTTGAGATGTTTAATGTAAGTCTGGAAGGAGAGTTTAGTCTAACCAGACACCTAGGTATTTGTAGTTGTCCACATATTCTAAGTCAGAACTGTCCAGAGTAGTGATGCTGGATGGGAGGGCAGGTGCGGGCAGCGATCGGTTGAAAAGCATGCATTTAGTTTTACTTGCATTTAAGAGCAGTTGGAGGCCACAGAAGGAGAGTTGTGTGGCATTGAATCTCATCCGGAGGTTAGTTAACACAGTGTCCAAAGAAGGGCCAGAGGTATACAGAATGGTGTCGTCTGCGTAGAGGTGGATCAAAGAATCACCAGCAGCAAGAGGGACATCATTGATGTATACAGAGAAGAGAGTCGGCCCGAGAATTGAACCCTGTGGAACCCCCATAGAGACTGCCAGAGGTCCGGACAACAGGCTATCCGATTTGACATACTGAACTCTATCAGAGAAGTAGTTGGTGAACCAGCTGAGGCAATCATTTGAGAAACCAAGGCTGTTGAGTCTGCCAATAAGAATGTTGTGATTGACAGAGTCGAAAGCCTTAGCCAGTTCGATGAATACAGCTGCACAGTCATGTCTCTTATCGATGGCAGTTATGATGTCGTTTAGGACCTTGAGCGTGGCTGAGGTGCACCCATGATCAGCTCTGAAACCAGATTGCATCGCGGAGAAGGTATGGTGGGATTCGAAATGGTTAACTTGGCTTTCGAAGACCTTAGAAAGGCAGGGTAGAATCGATATAGGTCTGTAGCAGTATGGGTCTAGAGTGTCTCCCCCTTTGAAGAGGGGGATGACCCGGCAGCTTTCCAACCTATGGGAATCTCAGACGAAGAGAGGTTAAACAGGCTAGTAATAGGGGTTGCAACAATTTCGGCAGATCATTTTAGAAAGAGAGGGTCCAGATTGTCTAGCCCGGCTGATTTGTAGGGGTCCAGATTTTGCTGCTCTTTCAGAACATCAGCTATCTGGATTTGGGTGAAGGAAAGGTGGGGGAGGTTTTGGCGAGTTGCTGTGGGGAGCGCAGGGCTGTTGACCGGGGTAGGGGTAGCCAGGTAGAAAGTATGGCCAGCCTTAGAAAAATGCTTATTGAAATTCTCAATTATAGTGGATTTATCGGTGGTAACAGTGTTTCATAGCCTCAGTGCAGTGGGCAGCTGGGACGAGGTGCTCTTATTCTCCATAGACTTTACAGTGTCCCAGAACTTTTTTGAGTTTGTGCTACAGGATGCAAATTTCTGCTTGAAAAAGCTAGCCTAGCTTTCCTAACTGCCTGTGTATATTTGTTCCTAACTTCCCTGAAAAGCTGCATATCACAGGGGCTGTTCGATGCTAATGCAGAATGCCATAGGATGTTTTTGTGCTGGTCAAGGGCAGTCAGGTCTGGAGAGAACCAAGGGCTATATCGGTTCCTGGTTCAATTCTTTTTAAATGTGGCATGCTAATTTAAGATAATTTAAGATCCTCTACTGACAGGATGAGGTCAATATCCTTCCAGGATACCCGGGCCAGGTCGATTATAAAGGCCTGCTCGCTGTGTTTTAGGGAGTGTTTGACAGTGATGAGGTGTGGTCGTTTGACGGCAGACCCATTACGGATGCAGGCAATGAGGCAGTGATCGCTGAGATCCTGGTTGAAAACAGCAGAGGTGTATTTGGAGGGCAAGTTGGTTGGGATGATATCTATGAGGGTGCCTGTGTTTACGGATTTGGGATTGTACCTGGTGGGTTCATTTATCATTTGTGTGAGATTGAGGGCATCAGGCTTAGATTGTAGGACGGCCAGGGTGTTAAGCATGTCACAGTTTATGTCACCTAGCATCACAAGCTCTGAAGATATATCGGGGGCAATCAATTCACATATGGTGTCCAGGGCACAGCTGGGGCAGCTATAGCAAGTGGCAACAGTGAGAAACTTGTTTCTGGAAAGATGGATTTTTAAAAGTAGATGTTCAAATTGCTTGGGTACAGAGCTGGATAGTAAGACAGTAGATTGCAACACCACCCCCTAAGGCAGTTCTATCTTGTCAGAAAATGTTATAGTTAGGATGGTTTTTGGTGGACTTCCTAAGCCAGGATTCAGACATGGCTAGGACATCCGGGTTGGCAGAGTGTGCTAAGGCAGTGAATAAAACAAACTTAGGGAGGAGGCTTCTAATGTTAACATGCATGAAACCAAGGCTTTTACGGTTACAGAAGTCAACAAATGAGAGCACCTGGGGAGTAGGATTGGAGCTAGGCACTGCAGGGCCTGGATTAACCTCCTCATCACCAGAGGACCAGAGGAGGAGTAGGATGAGGGTACTGCTTTAGGCTATCAGGACTGGTCATCTAGTGCGTTCGGAGCAGAGAGTAAAATAAGCAGGTTTCTGGGCGCGATAGAATAGATTCAAGGCATAATGTACAGACAGAGGTATGGTAGGATGTGAGTACATTGAAGGTAAACCTAGGCATTGAGTAATGATGAGAGAGATATTGTCTCTAGAGACAATACCAGGTGATGTCACCGCATATGTGGGAGGTGGAATTAAATGGTAGGTTAAGGCATATTGAGCAGGGCTAGAGGCTCTACAGTGAAATAACACAATAATCACTAACCAGGATGGATAGTAATGGACAAGGCATATTGATATTATAGAGAGGTATGCGTAGCCAGGTGTCAATAGGGTCCAGTGAGTGGTTGGGCTGGCTGGAGACACGGCGATTCAGACAGCTAGCAGACAGGGCCTAGCAAGCTAGCAGACCGGGGCTAAGGGGCCACTATACCTATCTAGATAGTCCATTCAAAATCAGCTGTTTCCAGCTACAATTGTCATTTACATTAACAATGTCTACACTGTATTTCTGATCAATTTGATGTTATTTTAATGTACAAAAATGTGCTTTTCAGCAGACTCGGACCAGCTCCGCGATGCCATCTCCTCCCAAGAAGCCACCATCGGAAGGCACAAGGAGTTACTTCGTGGTCTTATGGAAGGATTCCAGACTTTGGCCAAATGCCACGACCAAGTGTTGAAGACATTGCTGGAGCAATTCCGCGGGTTGTCTGTTAGGCAGCCTACCATGACGGTAAACTCCCAGCCCCTCAGTAACCTGGCTGTTAGCAGCACCGCCTCCCCGGTTTCCCGGGAACCCCGCTTACCTCCCCCGGAACACTTGGAGAGTGGAGAGTCGGGCACCTGTCGGCGTTTCTCGCTCAATGTTCCCTCATCATCAATCTGCAGCCATCCTCCTTCCCCTCGGACCGCTCTAAGATAGCGTACCTCATCACGCTGATGTCCGGGAGGGCTCTCGCCTGGACTACGGCAGTATGGGAACAAAAGTCGGCCATATGCTTCAGTCTGGAAGAGTTTGTGGTGGAGGTAAAGAATGTTTTCGATGCTCCACTGTCCTGGAAAGAGGCTGCCTGGAAGTTACTCCAGCTTCGGCAAGATTCCCACAGAGTGGCAGACTATGATGGATTTCCGCATGTTGGCAGCTGAGAGAGTGCCTGGAACCCGTAAGCGCTGTCCAACATGCTCCTGCAGTATCGGAGGAAGTAAAGGACGAGCTTGCAGCCTGGGAACTACTGACGGATCTCGACTCGCTCATCGCCTTGACCATTCGGATCGATGGGCGACTCGAGGATTCCACCTCGCCTTTGTGGCATCCCAGAAGTCCCTGACGGCTCCATTGCCGAGAGAACCCGAGTTCCCCCGAGAGTCTCCGAAGACTGCCGATTCACCTCTTCCCGAGCCTATGCAACTAGGCAGAGCTAGGCTGTCTCCAGCTGAACGGCTATACAGGCTTCACACTAAGAGTTGCCTGTATTGTGAGACTACTGGTTATTTCGTCTTCACCTGTCCACTAAAAGACCAGACTCACCAGTAGAAGCGAGTACTCTGGTGGGCCATTCGGATAACTTTTCCTCTCCCCATACTCGCACTCCTTTTCATGCCATTTTTGCTGTGGGGGAACCAGTCGAAATCTCTCCGGGTACTCATCGACTCTGGGGCCGATGAGAGCTTGATGGACGCTACCCTGGCTTCAGAGCTGGACATCCCCACTCAGCCCCTCTCCATTCCCATGGACATTAGAGCACTGGACAGGCGTCCTTATAGGCTGGGTCACCCACAATACCACCCCCATCAACCTACATGTGTCAGGGAGCCATAGCGAGATGATCCAATTCCTGCTCATTAAGTCTCCTTAGGTTCCCGTGGTATTGGATTCTCTTGGCTCCAGCGACACAAATCCCCTCATTGACCTGTCTGCTGGTGCCATCATGGCTGGAGCCCGTTCTGCCACACCCATTGCCTGAAGTCAGCACAGCCTGCCCCGGGACGTCTTCCTGGGGGCTCGGAAGTTGCCCTGGACCTCTCCGCCATACCCATGGAGTACCAGGAACTGAGGGAGGTGTTCAGTAAGACACGGGCCACTTCGCTTCTACCGCACCGACCATATGACTACGGGATTGAACTTCTCCCAGGCACCACTCCGCCCCGGGGATGACTGTATTCTCTGTCAGATCTGGAGACCAAGGCTATGGAGAAGTACATTAAGGACTCCCTTGCTGCAGGGTTCATCCGTCCTTCTGCCTCTCCTGTCGACTCAGGGCTCTTCTTTGTGGAAAAGAAGGACAAAACCCTGCGTCTACTACACAAGAATGACAAAACCCTGCATCTACTACACCGGTCTCAACGACATCATGGTGAAGAACCATTACCCGTTACCCCTCATAGTCTGCAACCTGGGAGTTCAGCAGGGATTTAGCAAATGTCAGGCAGCTCCCGTCTGCTCTCCAAGGACATGATTCCGAGGGTATCGAGGGGTGCCCGGTAGCTGGTGTACGACGTCCAGAATTATTCTGCAGGCTCTCTTTTGGACACACTCCAGCTGAGCTGTCAGGGTTTGAGTGAGGCCAGAGTACCAGGCAGGGACAGCATACTCCAAAACTGGTCTTTTGTAGCCAATGCAGATGGTCTGCTGTGGTTACAGAAGCGCTTAATGCGCTTTTTATTCAGAGAAAAACTAAAATACACTTTATTGCCTACATAAAACATCCATTAATACATTTGAAGTCCTTCAGTGTAGAGACTACATATCCTCTGAGTGTGGGGTAGGCAAAATTATTACAACCGAATATGCCTAATTGAAAGAATAGTGATAAAGGAAACGAAAAATGCTGGGCAGAGCATTGCCAGAGCAAATTTGAAGCAGGAGTGAAGGCAGACAGCATTTTTCTAATCTGCTCGAGTTACGCACTGCTCCTCGCTCCACACTTGACCACTTACATGCTCTGGAATTCAAAAACAGCCCTGTTTATTTTATTTATCTTGGCAAGTCAGTTAAGAACAAATTCTTATTTACAATGACGGTCTATCCATTAATTATATCAATGGATGGAATCAGTGAATGAAAGGCTGCAGCAACAATTACATGGTCTGACAAATAATTAAGTCATACAAATGAGATAATAACTCATTCAAACAACTTAGTGTCTCGTTTGAACAACTTAGTATGTCATTTGAACGAGTTGTTCAAACTAGATAATTTCAAAAGTTTTTTTTTTGCCTTGGGCTTTAATACCGTACAATAATGTCTTGGTAATTGATTTTATCCATCTTTCAAACTTTACATACGTCAAAGTGTTTTAACCGAGAGCAATATAGGCCTCCCGGGTGGTGCAGTGGTTAAGGGCACTGCACTGCAGTGCCAGCTGTGCCATCAGAGTCCCTGGGTTCGCGCCCAGGCTCTGTCGTAACCGGCCACGACCGGGAGGTCTGTGGGGCGACGCACAATTGGCCTAGTGTTGTTAGGGAGGGCTTGGTCGGTAGGGATGTCCTTGTTTCATCACGCACCAGCGACTCCTGTGGCGGGCCGGGTGCAGTGCGCGCTAACCAAGGTTGCCAGGTGCACGGTGTACCCTCCGACACATTGGTGCGAATGGCTTCTGGGTTGGATGTGTGCTGTGTTAAGAAGCAGTACAGCTGGAGTTGTAGCGATGAGACAAGATAGTAGCTACTACAACAATTGGATACCATGAAAAAGGGGTAAAAATAAATGAATTTTAAAAAAAGTGTCTTGTGACCAGTTCATGAGGGAACTGTTCAAAGCTCATTGGGTGAAATCTGCTAACATACAGTAAGCCATTCTTTACCATATTTACTCTGTCTTTGAACATCTATTTTGACCCAATTTCTCTTCCCCTTGCTTTCCTCAATTTATTACCTCCTTTAATTAGCTTTCCCTCCCTTTTCCTTTTCTCATTTTCTCAAAACCAGATTGTATACTTGTCTCAGTTAATAAAGAAACAAGCACAGCAATCTGAATCTCAGGGATCCTTTTGGATCTAATTACAAGGTGCCAATATGTCTGCTTTTACAGTAATATCCGTATTTAAAATCATCAAGTCCCTCTCTCTCTCACACACACACACACACACACACACACACACACACACACAGGGTGGCAGGTAGCCTAGCGGTTAGACCCTTGGGCCAGTAACCGAAAGGTTGCTTGTTCGAAACCCTAATTTGGAACAAGGGAAACGTACTACTATGGCTGACCCTGTAAAACAACACATTTTACTGCACCTATCCGGTGTACAGTATGTGACAATAAAACATGTTTAAAAAGACATACCCACAAAAGCTGCGGCTACACATTAAACCATAATAGTTCTCAAAATGGTTATGACGTTGGGCAGAACTGAAGGAAAGGGGGATAGCTAGTAGAATCACAGAATGACAGAGTGACTGATAGATAGAGAGACAGAACTAGAGGCAGCAGTGCCAGCCTCTGTGCACGAGCACTGAGAGCGTGGGGGTGCCTGCATGCCACTGCAGGCATGAGGTAACGTCTGGCTTTGACGCCAAACTGCGGAGCCAGTCTAGCACACCCTGCAAGAATAATAACACATCACCCTCCTCTCCTCTCATCTCACACCTCCTCTCCATCCCTGACTCCTTCACTCTGACTTTCAGGGAAAAAAGTACCAGTCGATCCTCCTCTTCTTCACTCTCACCTCTCCCATCTCCACTTTCTTCTCCTGTGCATTTGTTTCTCTCTCTCTCTCTCACACACACACATCCCCTCTTTCTGTGTTGCTAAGTGTAGGTGGATATCGTGGAGAGAGACACTCTTATCAAATAAATACTTGATTCATTCTGGGGCTGGGCTTGTCCATAATGCTGTTACAATGTTTCTGTCATTGGTGCATGAGCAAGATCTGGTTATTTGAAGACAAAAGACTGGCACCTGTTCCAGAGGCATGATTGTAAATGAACTGTGAACTGCCTCTTGAGCTGTCATTGCATTGGTTCTTTGTTTTTTTTATTAGGAAAGAGGGAAAGCTGAGGATGCAGCAGAGGATAAAATAGTCTGATAAAATTGGCCAGACTTAGTATGTCATCACTTTCCACACTCAAAGTGCACTCTATCAAACTAGTCTACGGAAATCCCTGTAAAACCCTACCATAAACTGAATTGCTAAAAACATTTACAGTCTCGAAATGCAGTTTTGTGGTATGCTTATGCCACACATGCCATCTCTCGTCTCTCCTCTCTCTGCCTCTCCCTCCCCTCTCCCTCTCTCTCTCCCTCTCTCTCTCTCTCTCCCTCTCTCTCTCCCATTCTCTCTTTCTAGCACACACACAGACACACTATGAAATACTCAGAAGAGACATTAGGATCTTTCCTAAAGTCCCCTGGCAACACAACAACAGAGACTAATAATTCCAGACTGCCAGCTCTATCTCCTGCATATTTTGATCATTTAATGGTAGAGGGTAATCATCATAATCTGATTTGGCCATGACAGCTTTAGTTCCTCAGAACTTCCTGCGCAACCCCCTCCAACACAAATCCCACACACACCATCCACCACACTCTCACACACTGTGTACAATGAGAACCCTGGCAACGGAAAAGGAACCAGCTCCAATTTCCTGCTAAACCTGGAACTTTCCCCAGTAAGTGTGAAGTTCTCTCTGCCTGTGTATGTTTCTCACTAGCCTCCTATAAACCAGCGAGGTCTCAGAGAATTTCATATTATTCTGTACATAAATCCAAAACACTCCATTTAGTATGATTACCTTCCAAATGGTAGGTATTCATTTGTGGATCTCCATCATCCATTTCGTATGATATGTTACAAATTTCAATTTGCACAATATGTTACAAATTGCAATTCGTACAACATGTTATGAATTTACTAAACGTACTGTATGATATGTTATGAATTCCAATTTGTTGGCGCTAATGTTAGCTAGGTGGCTAGGTGGCTAACGCTAATGTTAGCTAGCTCTAGGGGTTATGGGTTAAAGTTAGGGTTAAGGTTAGGAGCTAGCTAAAGGGTTAAGGTTATGGGAAGGGTTAGCTAAAAGGGTTAGGGGAAGGGGTTAACTAAGATGCTAAGTGTACTGAACAAAAATATAAATGCAACATGCAACAATTTCAAATATTTTACAAAGTTACAGTTCATATAAGGAAATCAGTCAATTGAAATAAATGAATTAGGCCCTAATCTATGGATTTCACATGACTAGGAAAACAGATATGCATCTGTTGGTCATAGATACCTTTAAAGAAAAGTAGGGGCGTGGTTTAGAAAACCAGTCAGTATCTGGTGTGACCACCATTTGCCTGATGCAGCACGACACATATCCTTCGCATAGAGTTGATCAGGCTGTTGATTGTGGTCTGTTGAATGTTGTCCCACTCCTCTTCAATAGATGTGAGAAGTTGCTGGGTATTGGCGGGAACTGGAACACACTATTGTAAATGTTGATCCAGAGCATCCCAAACATTCTCAATGGGTGACATGTCTGGTGAGTATGCAGGCCATGGAAGAACTGGGACATTTTCCGCTTCGAGGAATTGTATACAGATCCTTGCAACATGGAGCCATGGCATTATCATGCTAAAACATGAGATGATGGCGGTGGATAATTGCCAAGACAATGGGCCTCAGGATCTCATCACGGTATGCCTGTGCATTGAAATTGCCAATGATAAAATACAATTGTGTTAATTGTCTGTATGTTATGCCTGCCCATACCATAACCCCACCGTCACCATGGGGCACTCTGTTCACAATGTTGACATCAGTAAACCGCTCGCCCACCCTACGCCATACATGTGGTCTGTGTTTGTGAGGTTGGACATACTGCCAAATTCTATAAAATGACGTTGGATGCAGCTTATGGTATAGAAATGAACATTCAATTCTCTGGCAACAGCTCTGGTGGACATTCCTGTAGTCAGCATGCCAACTGCACACTCCCTCAAAACTTGAGACATCTGTGGCAATGTGTTGTGTGTCAAAACTGCACATTTTAGAGTGACCTTTTATTTTTCCCAGCATTTTATTTACCTTTATTTTAACTAGGCAAGTCAGTTAAGAACAAATTCTTATTTACAATGACGGCCTAGGAACAGTGGGTTAACTGCCTGTTCAGGGGCAGAACGACAGATTTGTACCTTGTCGGCTCGGGGATATGAACTTGCAACCTTTCAGTTACTAGCACTCTAACCACTAGGCTACCCTGCCACCCCAAGGCGAACCTGTGTAAGGTGAAGCTGTGTAATGATCATGCTGTTTAATCATCTTGTTGATATGCCACACCTGTCAGGTGGATGGGTTATCTTGGCCAAGGGGAAATGCGCACTAACAGGGAAGTAAACAAATTTGTGCACAAATTCTAAGAGAAATAAGCTTTTTGTGCAGATTGGAAATTCATGGGATCTTTTATTTCAGCTCATGAGACATGGGACCAACACTTTACATGTTGCACTTATATTTTTGTTCAGTTTAGTTTTAAAGAAGTTAAAAAGTAGTAAGTAGTTGCGACGTTGCTAATTAGCTAAAGTTGTCCGTGATGAGATTCAAACATGCAACCTTTGGGTTGCTAGACATTCACATTATACATCCACCCACCCACCCTGACCAACCACCCTATTGCCTTTTAAGTAACCTTCTGTCTTACGTAACCACACCAAACGTAACATATACTAATTTGAGCATCCCGGATTTACGTTTACTATGTTACATGTAGTCTATGAAACCAGTCTGTATGAACACCTGCGGGGCTAAACAAAATGGAGATAAGTGCAGTAAAAAGCTCTCCAAACCAGCGCTAGTCTTAATATTTTAGTGCTTAGTAAAATTGCCCACGTAAAATAGTGCAGTTATTCTTCCGAAAGCATCCATAATCAGCGTGGGTTTGAGAAGACGGCACTCGAGCTGAACCAGCATTTAATTATGAATTCAATTTGAGGGTGTTCATTATATCCATTAGACAGTGTTGTTATTTTTGTCGGAGTCTGACAGCCTTTCAAGGCGAGTGAAACCATTTTCGAAGGCCTCAGAGATATTCCATTCAGTCCAGTTCCCAGAAAATATTTGTCATTGCCAGGACATATTCATCACTGGTATGACAAAACGAAACAGTTCAACCATTTCACAGAACAACAACAAGCCACTGACAATGCTGATTGAGGGATGATTGGAGTTCAAGTGGGAAAAGTTGGCTCATTGAATGCTTTGCTTTGTATTGAGCTGTTTTTCATTTAACCCTGTTGTTCTGGTTGGTCAAGGGTGTGACACCTTCTGTAACAGACAGTCACAGATAGTATGACCTGAGTCTGACCTTGCCTCTGCTACAGACAAAACTTTGCTTCAGAGACTGTGAGAGATGCTAGCCTGCCTGATCTGCGACCCACGTGACGAGAAAGCATAGAGAGGATGGTCTTAGCAAGACTAGAGCGATGCCTGATTGGTGATGTCATTTGGACTATATCCTGCATTCAGTTAGGGCACTACAACAAAAACAAACAAAAGTTGTTTTGTCTGGCGAAGAACAGACAGCCTTTGATGAAGTTGTACTGCCAAATATAAAGGGACATAAAAGGGAAACATGCAAATGAAAGGGACATTTTGAAATGTGACCTCTTCCAGAAAAAACATGAAGATTGGGGACATTTTGAAACAGCTAATGGTATGCTCACATGAGGTTCATACAGCCACTGGCGGTTTTAGCATGTAAATCTTGGTGGGGTAAAAAAAAAGTGGGATGCATGCCAGCAAAGCCACTACACAACACAACTCTAAACAATACATTAAGTGCAGTATAACGGTGACAAACGGTGCCCACAAACTGTTAGGGCCTACATAAAGCTGTCCCAACAGCAGAGTCCCAACAGCAGTCCCAACACCTTACCACTAGTACACCTGGCTATCAGCAGAGCCTTGTCTGGCAGCGAAACAGTTCCTTCAGCCTCATTTACTGCCTTTTAAAAAAACATAGCTGATATGGCTGACTTGCTTAAACAAATGTGATTTCTACTGACAATTGAGATGTACAAACTATGGCATAAGGGGACGACAAGTGGATAAGAGGCAATCCATAATTTCGATTAAGACATTCATGAGCGAGCTAGGACGGACGTAGTCAATATAACTATTTGTTCAGCACTTTTGAATGTACAGCGACAGAATTCAGAACATGGGACGTGCTTACAGTGTTCTCCCTGTACACCAAATCAGAACGGTAGGATAAATAAAGGGGGCATATAAGCAGACAATGAAAGCTCTTACAATATTCAATGATTACATTGGTCAAAAAACAGGTTATAGGCTAAATGTGCACCACCAAGTCAGAACAGTAGGCAAAATTAAGAGGTGAAAATCGACCAAATTATTAGGGGGAGACACATGAGCTACTAATAGCTTACTTCACTTAGTACTACTTTCTTAGCAACAGTATGCAGTATGCATATCTCCCTGGCATATTACATCATTTTTGGACTCACCTTGTGCTGTGCTCACATGAACAGGAAGGTGGCGCGGTGGTCCTTCGTGGGCAAATTTTGTCATCAAACGTTGTCATCAAAGTCTGGAATTCTCTGGATTCGTGGTGCTTTCAAGACATCTAGGAACTCGAAAGAAAAAAAGGTAATCATGATGACGTCGGTATTCTTCGGGTCGTAGCTCTAGAAAGAGGCCCGAGTTCCCAATTTACAATTCCGAGTTCGATGAAAGTTCAAAACGTATTTTCCAAGTCGTTTTTCCTGAGTTCCCAGTTGTCTTGAATTTTGCAGTTCCGAGTTAACAATTGTTTTAAGCGCGGCACAAAACATGCTTCATTTACAGCATGGCCAATGTTGAATGTTTATTATTTTTAACTAGAGAAAGAGACCCTTAATCTTAGACTTGGGACCACACAACCACTCCACTGAATAGCAGGCTAATTATTACTTTGCAATGCTTGTGTTAGCCACTGATTTCTTCCAAACCACTCATTGTTGAATTTGCAATTTCCAACTTGTTGTGTAATGTCTATGTCCAATGGCCGATGAGCACCGATACGTTTTATACATCATTTCTATCAATTATGTATATTCATATGACAAAGATTAAAAAGGATTTGCCAGTAGATTATCGACTTGATTCATGATGATGACTGCTAGCTAAGAGTTTAAAAGTATGATGTCCAATCAAAGCTACTGTTGAAATAATGTGATTTGACGTAATTTTGTCTGTGGCCAATGACCTTGATTCTTCTTGGATCAGCACTTCTAATGTAACTCCATGGCAGCACCCAAGGGTCTTACATTTTCGAGCTCTACCCCTAGACTTCGTGGTGACATAGTGTCCCCATGAGTGACAGAACACTGAGCCAATAACGTCGCAATGCTTCGTATTTTCTGCTGGCTTGTCCCACCATCACAGAAAGCACTGCACACCTGCATTTTGAAAACAAAAAAGAGACAATATTTGTATGTAGCTTTATTAACTCAATGATATATATATTTTTACATTGTTTGTAAACTGATATGTGACACGTATTAATGCCAAAATAACATGTAAAACAGGCAAGCCCCAACAACAACAAAAATATTTTTATTTATTTTTTGCTAAAAATGTGGGGCTCAAAACAGGTGGGGCTCTGCATTATGATATGATTATGTGATATTATTATGATATGATAAGTTACCTACAGTACTATCTGAACTGAGAAGCAATAGGATCTTAAGGAATGTCTGGATTCCCGAAGAGAAGTTAACATCTCATGTCATCAGACTTGTAATTTACTTCATGCAAACCAAGAACAATCCCTCATTCATTAGATAGAAGAGGAATTTATTCACCCAACAGCTATGAATCATAAAGCCTTAATCAAAGCTTAGATTACTCAAGTGCCCCATTTATTTATTCAATTTATTATACAGTACAAGGTTAATGAGAACAACTGAACATAAAGTATCTCTTTCTCCTTTTCAGTGGCTGTACGGATACTTATTATACGTTGTTAAATCAATGCTAAATGATTACTTCAATAGTCTAAATAAATTCTGTTGAGAGCCATTGATGCACATGGAGTATTCCACCAGCCTATTTATTATCTAAAAGAATCCTTTGCTTTTCTATGATCTCAAATGCCATAGGGAAATAAGGATAAGAGTGACAATGTGCTGGCGTGTGAATTCATGTCACATTGCAAGGCTCTCTAAATGGTTATGAATGACATGAATAGGTTTCAGCCCTGACAATGTAATTGATATATGACATTATGAGTGACAGTAGGACATTGATACAATGTTAACATGAATCTACCTTGCAATGTAAATGTTCACTGTTTCCTTAAACACCCATGACGATGAGAAGTCAAAAACTGAAAAGAAGGACACTAGATTCAAAACGTTCTATTTAGATTTTTTTACGTGATGAGGTCATTAACTAAAATAGACACAATTTATTCTAACTTTCTTAACTTACTAAAATAGCAAATCTTGACTTGAAATATGTGTGCGCAATATTGGAAGTTGTGTAGATATGCCCATGCAAGAAAATATAGCTGCGAGCAGCAATGAACTGGGTTCACAGGATGACAGAAAGGACACAAGATCAGTTGGATAACAAAGCAAGCACTATCATGTAGAAACTATCTTCCTTTATGTGCAATCAGTGAAAGCATTACCAAGTTTATCTCTCAATACCACAAGGAAGATGCAAGTGAAGTTTAGTCTAGTGTTGTAGGTTGGTCATCTTTGAATGCAGCACCGTAATCATTCTTAAAGTCATGACTTGATTAAATTGTCATTTTTTTGTCAAAGATCTACACATAATGCCCCATAATGTCCAATGTTAAATGTGTACATATTAATTAAAAACTAAAATCTGAAATGTCTTGAGTCAATAAGCATTCAACCTCTTTGTTATGGCAAGTCTAAATAAGTTCAACAGTAAAAATGTGCTTAACAAGTCACATAATAGGTTGGTGTTTAAGATGATTGGCGTTTAACATGATTTTTGAATGACTACCTCATCTCCGTACCCCACACATACATTTATCTGTAAGGTCCCTCAGTCGAGCATTTCGAATTTCAAACACAGATTTAACCACAAAGACCAGGGAGGTTTTCCAATGCCTCCAAAGAAGGGCACTTATTGGTAGATGGATAAAAAAAGCAGACATTTAATATCCATTTGAGCATGCTGAAGTTATTGATTACACTTTGGATGGTGTATCACTATAGCCAGTCACTAAAAGATACAGTTAATAAAACTCAGTTGCCGGAGAGGAAGGAAACTGCTCAGGGAATTCACCATGAGGCCAATTGTGACTTTGAAACAGTTACAGAGTTTAATGTCTGTGATAAGAGAAAATTGAGGAGAGATCAATAACATTGTGGTTATTCCACAATACTAACCTAATTAACAGAGTGAAAAGAAGTAAACCTGTAGAGAATAAAAATGTTCAAAATCATGCATCTTGTTTGCAAATAAGGCACTAAAGTAATACTGCAAAAAATGTGGCAAAGCAATTAACTTTTTGTTCTGAATACAAAGTGTTACGTTTGGGGCAAATCCAATACAACACATTACTGAGTCCCGCTCTCATATTTTCAAACATAGTCGTGGCTGCATCATGTTATGGGTGCGTTTGTAGTCATTAAGGACTGGGAGGTTTTTCAGGATAAAAAAAATTAATGGAATGGAGGAAAACCTGGTTTAGTCTGCTTTCCACCCCACACCGAGAGATGAATTTACCTTTCTTCAGGACAATAAGCTAAAACACAAGGACAAATCTACACTGGAGTTGCTTACCAAGAAGACAATGAATGTTCCTGTGTGGCCTAGTTACGGTTTCAATTTAAATCGGATTGAAAATCTACGGCAAGACCTGAAAATGGTTGTCTAGCAATGACCAACAACCAATTTGACAGAGCTTGAATAATTTTGAAAAGAGTATGGGTAAATGTTGCACAATCCAGGTGTGGAAATCTCTTAGAAACTTACCCAGACTGATTCACAGCTGAAATCACTGCCAAAGGGGATTCTAACATGTATTGACTCTGGGGTTGAATACTTATCTAATCGATATATATTAGTGTTTTATTTTTCATAAATGTTTTACATATGTTACAATTTTTCTTCCACTTTGACATTACAGAGTATTTTGTGTAGATCGTTGACAAAAAATAACAATCAAATCCACTTTAATCACACTTTGTAATACAACAAAAAGTCAACGGGTGTGAATACTTTCTGGAAGCACTGTATATATCATGTTTTAGGGAAGACCCAGATGCTGGAAACTGGAGACAAAAGGCTGTGAGACGTGTTTTATTTTAGACACATGAAAAGTAGGATGTTTACGGAGGGTACGGGCCAACAGAAGATGAACAGCAGAGGGGCTAATGACCTTGGAGATGGGGAAAAATCAGGGGGAAAGTTTGTGGGACTCCACTCGGCAGATCCTGGTTGGACAGCCATACCCTCTGTCCGAGACGATACTGGGGAGCTGGGGTCCGGTGGCGGTCCGCTTGTCGTTGATACCTGGAGGTGGTCTTGAGAAAGGCCAACCGGGCTCTCTTCCAGGTACGACGACAGCGGCGGACAAACTTCTGGGCTGAAGGTATGCCGTCCTCTTACTCAGGGAAGAGCGGGGGCTGATAGCCCAGGGCACACTCTAAGGGCGAGAGACCCGCGGCAGAGCAAGGAAGGGTGTTGCGGGTGTATTCGACCCATACTAGTTGCTGCCTCCAGGTGGTGGGGTTGGCGGAGACCAGCCCTCGTTTCCAAGTCTTGGTTGGCTCGCTCCAACTGCCCGTTGGACTGGGCGTAGAACTCGGAGCACAGGCTGGCCGATGACCCAATGAGTGTGCAGAACACCTTCCAGAACCAGGTCGAGAACTGAGGTCCCCTTTTTGGAGACCATGTCTACTTGGAGTCCATGGATCCGGAAAACGTGCTGCACCATGAGCTGGGCCGTCTCTTCGGCAGAAGGTAGTTTGGGGAGAGGAATGAAGTGAGCGGCTTTGGATAACCGATCCACTATCCAGTGTTGCCATCAGATGGGGGGAGACCCATGACAAAGTCCAGGGCTATGTGAGACCAGGGACAGTGAGGGACAGGCAGAGGTTGAAGGAGACCAGCCAGAGCTTGCTGAGGAGTCTTGTTCTGCTCACAGACCGTGCATGCGGCGACAAAGGAATCATGGTAGGCCACCAAAAGCGTTGTCGCTCAAAGGCCAGGGTCCGACGGGAGCCCGGGTGGCAGGCAAGCCTGGAGGAGTGGGCCCACTCCAGAACGGAGGAGCAGTCCGTGTCAGGAACAAACAACAGGGGTTCGGCTGGGAATGCTGCGCCTCACAAACTTGCTTCCCTATCCCCCAGCTGAGTCCCGTCGCCAGGCACGAGGTGGGAAGGATGCTCTCGGGTTCCAGTGTTGTAGCCATGGGGATATAGCGGCACGACAGCGCATCTGGCTTGACATTCTTGGATCCTGTTCGGTATGAGAGGGAGAAGGTGAACCTGGTTAAAAGCAGGACCCATCTAGCTTGCCTGGAATTGAGCCGCCTGGCGGTGCGGCGATATTCCAGGTTCTTGTTGTTGGTCCACACAATGAACGAATGTTCCGCCCCTTCCAGCCAGTGCCTCCACTCTCCCAACACCATCTTCGCCGCGAGAAGCTCACGATTCCCACAACGTAGTTCCTCTCTGTAGCGATGAAGCAATGGCAGAAGGCAGCACAGGGAAGTAACTTGAGGTCCAGGGAAGAATGCTGGGACAGAACAGCCCCCCACTCCGACATCTGAAGCATTGGCCTCCACCACGAACTGGCGGGATGAGTCAGGACGAACCAAGATGGGAGCTGTGGTGAAATGGTGTTTGAGATCCAGGAACACCCGTTCAGCAGCTGGTGACCATGTGAACGGAACCTTGGGAGAGGTGAGTGCAGGCAGGGTGAAGCCAGGGGGCTGTAACCCTGGATAAAGCAGCGATAAAAGTTGCCGAATCCCAGGAAACTTTGTAGCTTAACCCTGGACGTAGGCTGGTGCCAATCCACCACCACTCTCACCTTCCCAGGATCCATCTGTACACTCCCTTCAGTAATGATGTAACCCAGGAAGGGGAGGGTGGAGCGATGGATTTCGCACTTCCCAGCTTTCACAAAAAGCTGGTTGTCCAAGAGGCGTTGGAGAACCTGTCGGACGTGTAGCACGTGTTCTTGGGCGGAGCGGGAGAAGATGAAGGTAGATGAAGATGAACCGGTTCAACATGGCGGAGAACATCATTAACCAGAGCCTGGAACACAGCAGGGGTGTTGGCAAGCCTAAATGGCATGACCAGATCCTCGCAGGGACCGCTGGTCATGTTGAAGGCAGTCTTCCACTTGTCCCTTTCCCGTATCCGCACCAGATGGTAGGCGTTCCATACATCCAGCTTGGAGAACACGGTGGCCCCATGAAGCAGCTCAAAGGCCAAGGAGATGAGTGGTAGCGGGTAGCGGTTCTTCACCGTGATGTCGTTGAGACCCCGGTAGTCGATGCACGGGTGTAGGGTTTTGTCCTTCTCCACAAAGATGAACCCTGCGCCGGCAGAGGGACGGCTGAACCCTGCAGCTAGGGAATACCCCAGGAAGACGTCCCGGGGCAGGCTGTGCTGACTTCAGGCAATGAGCGTGGCAGAACGGGTACCAGCCCATGATGGCATTGGCATGACCAGTTAATAAGGAGATTGTGTCGCTGGAGCCAAAAGAATCACAATACCACAGGAACCTGAGGAAATTTAATGAGCAGGAATTGGATCGTCTCACTGTGGTTCCCTGACACCATAGGATGATGGGGGTGGTACTGGGGGTGACCTGGCCTATAGAGCGCCTATCCAGTGCTCTAACGTCCATGGGAATGGAGAGGGGCTGAGTGGGGATGCCTAACTCAGACGCCACGGTAGCGTCCATAAATCTCTCATCGGCCCCAGAGTCGATGAGTACCCAGAGAGGTTTCAACTGGTTTCCCCACAGCAAAATGGCATGAAAAGGGGTGCGAGTAAGGGAAGGTAAAAGTCTTCCATTTGCCCCAGCAGAGTACTCACTCCTACTGGTGAGTCTGATCTTTTAGTGGACAGGTGGAGACGAAATGACCAGTAGTCCCGCAATATAGGCAACTCTTAGTGTGAATCCTGTATAGCCGTTCGGCTAGAGACAGCCTATCTCTGCCTAGTTGCATTGGCTCGGGAAGAGGTGAATCAGTGGTCTTCGCAGACTCTCGGGGGAACTTGGGTAGTCTCGGATTCTCTCGGCAATGGAGCTGTCGGGGACATCCAGAATGCCTCAGAGGCGAGGTGGAATCCTTGGACGGGCAAGTGAAATCAAATCTCCTTTCCTTCCTTCGTTCCCGTACTCGCCCATCGATCCGAATGGTCAAGGCAATGAGCCAGTCAAGATCCATCAGTAGTCCCCGGGCTGCAAGCTCATCCTTTACTTCCTCCGATACTCCATGCAGGAACATGTCAAACAGCGCTTCCGGGATCCAGGCACTCTCAGTTGCCAACGTGCGGAAAGCCACCGCACGAGCTTGGAGGGTACTATGGTGTTGAATGCCGAGCTCATCGACTACAGCTCGGCATTCAACACCATAGTACCCTCCAAGCTCGTCATCAAGCTCGAGACCCTGGGTCTCGACCCCGCCCTGTGCAACTGGGTACTGGACTTCCTGACGGGCCGCCCCCAGGTGGTGAGGGTAGGCAACAACATCTCCTCCCCGCTGATCCTCAACACTGGGGCCCCACAAGGGTGCGTTCTGAGCCCTCTCCTGTACTCCCTGTTCACACACGACTGCGTGGCCATGCACGCCTCCAACTCAATCATCAAGTTTGCGGACGACACAACAGTGGTAGGCTTGATTACCAACAACGACGAGACGGCCTACAGGGAGGAGGTGAGGGCCCTCGGAGTGTGGTGTCAGGAAAATAACCTCACACTCAACGTCAACAAAACTAAGGAGATGATTGTGGACTTCAGGAAACAGCAGAGGGAACACCCCCATCCACATCGATGGAACAGTAGTGGAGAGGGTAGCAAGTTTTAAGTTCCTCGACATACACATCACAGACAAACTGAATTGGTCCACTCACACAGACAGCATCGTGAGGAAGGCGCAGCAGCGCCTCTTCAACCTCAGGAGGCTGAAGAAATTCGGCTTGTCACCAAAAGCACTCACAAACTTCTACAGATGCACAATCGAGAGCATCCTGGCGGGCTGTATCACCGCCTGGTATGGCAACTGCACCGCCCTCAACCGTAAGGCTCTCCAGAGGGTAGTGAGGTCTGCACAACGCATCACCGGGGGCAAACTACCTGCCCTCCAGGACACCTACACCACCCGATGCTACAGGAAGGCCATAAAGATCATCAAGGACATCAACCACCCGAGCCACTGCCTGTTCACCCCGCTGCCATCCAGAAGGCGAGGTCAGTACAGGTGCATCAAAGCTGGGACCGAGAGACTGAAAAACAGCTTCTATCTCAAGGCCATCAGACTGTTAAACAGCCACCACTAACATTGAGTGGCTACTGCCAACACACTGTCAATGACACTGACTCTACTCCAGCCACTTTAATCATGGGAATTGATGGGAAATGATGTAAATATATCACTAGCCACTTTAAACAATGCTACCTTATATAATGTTACTTACCCTACATTGTTCATCTCATATGCATACGTTGATACTGTACTCTATATCATCGACTGCATCCTTATGTAATACATGTATCACTAGCCACTTTAACTATGCCACTTGGTTTACATACTTATCTCATATGTATATACTGTACTCGATATCATCTACTGTATCTTGCCTATGCTGCTCTGTACCATCACTCATTCATATATCCTTATGTACATATTCTTTATCCCCTTACACTGTGTATGACAGTAGTTTTTTTTGGAATTGTTAGTTAGATTACTTGCTCGTTATTACTGCATTGTCGGAACTAGAAGCACAAGCATTTCGCTACACTCGCATTAACATCTGCTAACCATGTGTATGTGACAAATAAAAATTTGATTTGATTTGATTTTGATTTGATTTAGTCTGCCACACTGCGGAGTCTTGTCGAAGCTCGTGTAACTTCCGGGCAGCCTCTCTCCCAAACAATGGAGCATCGAAAACTTTCTTTACCTCTGCTATGAACTTCTCCCAACTGAAATATACCGTGACTGCTGTTCCCACACTGCCATAGCCCAGGTGAGAGCCCTCCCGGACATAAGCGTAATGAGGTACGCTATCTTAGAGCGGCTATCTTAGAGCGGCTATCTTAGAGCGGCTATCTTAGCGCAGTCTGAAGGGAAGGAGGAAGGCTGCAGATTGATGATGAAGGAACACTGAGCGAGAAACCCCCAACAGGTGCCCGACTCTCCATTGAAGCGTTCCGGGGGAGGTAAGTGGGTTTCCAGGGAAACCAGGGTGGCTGGGGAGGTGGCAATACTAACAGCCGGGTTACTGAGGGGCTGGGAGGTTACCGCTGTGGTAGGCTGCCTAACAGACAAACTGTGGAATTGCTCCAGCAATGTGTTCAATGCTCAGTCATGGCGTTTGGCGAAAGTCTGGAACTCTTCCATAAGACCATGAAGCAACTCCTTGTGCCTTCCGATGGTGGCTTCTTGGGAGGAGATGGTATCGCGGAGCTGGTCCGAGTCTGCTGGGTCAGTCATGGCCAGTTCGTACTATCACGTTTTAGGGAAGACCCAGATGCAGACAGTGTCAAAGCAACAAAAATGTATTACTAGAACAGGGGCAGTCAAAACGACAGGTCAAGGGTAGGCAGAGGTCAGTAATCCATATCAGAGTCAAAAGGTAAAGAACGGCAGGCAGTCTCAGGGTCAGGGCAGGCAGAGGTCAATAATCCTGGGTGGTGTGACAAGATACAGATCGGCAGGCAGGCTCAGGGTTAGGGCAGGCAGAAATGGTCAAAACCGGGAAAACTAGAAAATAGGAACTATAGAAAAGACAGGAGCAAGGGGGAAAACACTGGTAGGCTTGACGTACAAAACAAACTGGCAACAGACAAACAGAGAGCACAGGTATAAATACACTGGGGATAATGGGGAAGATGGGTGACACCTGGAGGGGGGTGGAGACAAGGACAAAGACAAGTGAAACAGATCAGGGTGTGACAGTATATACCAAATCTGGAGTCAATTTGACTTCTGGTTCATGAGAAGATGATTGCTGACAATTTTGAGCATTACATGGAACCCAAACCGTCCGCGCGCGTGCGCCATCGTGCATAGATGTATTTTGTCCCCCTACACCAAACGCAATCATGACACGCAGGTTAAAATATCAGAACAAACTCTGAACCAATGAAATTAATTTGGGGACAGGACGAAAAGCATTAAACATTTATGGTAATTTAGCTAGTTATCTTGCATTTGCTAGCTAAGTTGTCCTATTTAGCTAGCTTGTTGTTGCTAGCTAATTTGTCCTGGGATATAAACATTGGGTTGTTATTTTACCTGAAATGCACAAGGTCCTCTACTCCGACAATTAATCCACACATAAAAACCGTCAACCGAATTGTTTCTAGTCATCTCTCCTCCTTCCAGGCTTTTACATCGTTTAACTTATATGGTGATTGGCATCTAAACTTTCATAGTATTACCACGACAACCGGCAACAGTTCGTCTTTTAATCACCAACGTGGGTATAACCAATGAGAAGATGGCACGTGGGTATCTGCTTCTATAAACCAATGAGGAGATGGGAGGGGCAGGAATTGCTGTGCAATCTGCGTCAGAAATAGTAATGACTTCTATTTTAGCCCTTGGCAACGCAGACGCTCGTTGACGCGCGCGAGCAGTGTAGTAAGGGTATTAGCATTACATATGCAAAGATGTTTTCGCATTAGCATATGTGCTAATGTGCATTTATGGTTACAGTGCAACTATATATGAATATAGCAATAAATTATTCTCACAACCATTAAAGACTAGTCTAAATACAACATCTTGAGCAGTGGTGTAAAGTAAAAATACTTTAAAGTACTACTTAAATTTTTTTGGGGGGGGTATCTGTACTTTACTATTCATATTTTTGACAACTTTTACTTTTACTTCACTACATTCCAAAAGAAAGTAATGTACTTTTTACTCCATACATTTTCCCTGACACACAAAAGTACTTGTTACATTTTTATTGGCTAGCAGGACAGGGAAATGGTCCAATTCATGCACTTATCAAGAGAACATCCCTGGTCATCCCTTTTGCCTCTGATCTGGCAGACTCACTAAACACTGCTTCTTTTGTAAATTATGTCTGAGTGTTGGAGTGGGCCCCTCGTTATCCGTAAATAAAAAAACAAGAAAATGGATCCACCTAGGTTGTTTAATATAGGGAATTTGAAATTATTCATACTTTTACTTTCAATACAGTGAAGAGGCCACTCCGGGATGCTGGCCTTCTAGGCAGAGTTCCTTTGTCTGTGTTCTTTTGCCCATCTTATTGGCCAGTCTGAGATATGGCTTTTTCTTCGCAACTCTGCCTAGAAGGCCAGCCTCTTCACTGTTGACATTGAGACTGGTGTTTTGCGGATACTATTTAATGAAGGTGCCAGTTGAAGACTTGTGAGGCGTCTGTTTCTCAAACTAGACACTCTAATGTGCTTGTCCTCTTGCTCAGTTGTGCAGAGGGGCCTCCCACTCCTCTTTCTATTCTGGTTAGAGACAGTTTGCGATGTTCTGTGAATGGAGTAATAAACAGGGTTGTATGAGATCTTCAGTTTCTTGGCAATTTCTCACATGGAATAGCCTTCATTTATCAGAACAAGAATAGATTGACGAGTTTCAGAAGAAAGTCCTTTGTTTCTGGCCATTTTGAGCCTGTAATCGAACCCACAAATGCTGATGCTCCAGATACTCAACTAGTCTAAAGAAGGCCAGTTTTATTGCTTCTTTAATCAGGACAACAGTTTTCATCTGTGCTGACAAAATTGCAAAAGGGTTTTCTAATGATCAATTAGCCTTTTAAAATTAGAAACTTGGATTAGCTAACACAACGTGCCATTGGAACACAGGAGTGATGGTTGCTGATAATGGGCCTCTGTACGCCTATGTAGATATTCCATTAAAAACTCAGCCATTCCCAGCTACAGGTAGTCATTTACAACATTAACAAAGTCTACACTGTATTTCTGATCAATTTGATGTTATTTTAATGGACAAAAAATTTGCTTTTCTTTCAAACTTTTGAACGGTAGTGTACATACAAAGTTTCAAGTCTCTAGGTCAAACGGGGCGACGGATATGAGGGTTTAAGGGAGACTGCTTATAACAGCGGCCCCTATAGGCCAATCAGTGCCATTATTAAGTTACTCGTGGCCTCTAGTTTCTGTGTGTTAAGTAAGAAAAAAAGTTACCAATCTATGCTTGAGTTATTTGACCATGTCAAGGCTGTGAACCCTTAAAAAGGTGATTGCACAGGATCTCCTTTTCAAATCAAACACTCTTCATTCCTTGAACTGCTCTCCGTTTCTTCCCGGTCAACTTCTGTGACAGCACGTGATGAATATGTAAATCTCGGTGAGAACGTCATCTTCCCACTTAATTACCTCGCAAGCAACTCGCTAATTCGCCATAAGAGTCTCACCCTGAAACTATTATTGTTAGCCCCATCTTCGAAATCACTGTTGACTGATGACTAATGTCTAGTGGTGGAGGAAATGAGGCTACGAACCCTCTGATGGACGGGATTATCACACCCTGTCAATCATCACTGCATTTAGTTCAGATGAAGCATCAGAATGTGGAGAAGAGGCATGATCTCCCATGAGTTGCATGAGTCAGTCAATCATACGGGCAGAGGGCATAAGCCTGCTACTCATCGTAGGGCAAAGTCAGGCTTAACTTGATAGGTCACTGTCGAGTGCTGCTGAACGTAATAACCACGCAGTGTCCCAAAACTCTTCAACTGGCATCCTTTCCTCGTCTCCTTTTGAAAAAGATGTTAAATCAAGTCAATTTATTTCAGTATTTATTTAGGGCAGGTTATTACAAAAACCAACCCATAGAGTAGGGATGGGTAACTTCAGTCCTCGGGGACCTTATTACTGTCACACTTTTGCCCCAGCCCCAGCTAACACACCTGACTCCAATCAACTAATCATGATCTTAATTTTAGAATTCAATTAGATGAATCAGCTGTGTTTGCTGGAGTTGCCCATCCCTGCCCTATAGAGTCTACACTAGTGTTTCCCAAACTCCAGGAAACCCTGTGAAGAACTAGTTTTGGTTGCAGTTAAAAACCCTTTTGGGTTCAGGTAGAACCCTTTTCGGTTCCATGCGGAACCCTTTCCACAAAGGGTTGTACATGGAACTCAAAAGGGTTCTACCTGAAACCGAAAAGGGTTATACCTGGAACCAAATGTGGTTCTCAGATGGGGACAACTGAAGAACCCTTTTGGAATCCATTTTTCTAAGAGTGTAGACCAGGGGTACTCAAATCTTATCAAACGAGGTCTGGAGTATTACTGGTTCTCTGTTCTACCTGATAATTAATTGCACCCACCTGGTGTCCCAGCTCTAAGCTTGTCCCTGATTGGGGGGGAACAATGAAAAAAGCAGTGCAACTGGCTTCAAGGTCCAAATTATAATTTGATGGGTCTAGACCCTACTCCCCAGTCACTCTTAGATTTAAGAAATATGGTGATTGCTTTGCCTTGCCTTCTGATAGGCTAGGTGGAACTTATGCCATACTGATAATTGATGTCTACCCAATCTATTCAGGTCTACAAGAGGGTCTAGTGTCTAGGTCAATTTGAGTTTAGTCTCTAGAGAATTTTCCTTCATCCCATCAGTGTGGTGCAGTAGCAGGGTCATACTGTAATAGAAGTGTATAGGATCTATGAAACACATAGGATGCATCCCAGAGCCCTGGTCAAAAACAGTGCACTATATAGGAAATAGGGTGCCATTTGGGACACAACATAGTAGGAGGGTTTTGGTCTTATTCACAGTATAACAGAATGTTCATTTTATTCTGCTGAATGTGCTGTAAGTTCATTATGATTTACCAAGCAAATCTAAATTGCATTTGCCCAAATACACAGGGAAAGATATGTGCAAATATAAATAATTGTTTCATTTGCACCCCAGCATCAAGGTCCATTTTGCCAATTGAGGGACATATATGCTCCAGAAGCCCTGAAAACTAAGTGTTCCAAAATCCATAATTCCAATAGACTGTCTTAGAACCTCAGTTTGATTCAGACCACTTTATAATATACACCATTTAGAAGGGCTTATACAGGGGATAGTTCCTAAGTTCTGAGCTTTGAATAGGCTATGCATCAGCAGAAAAATAAAAGCACGTTAGAGGAGTGAGATATGGAATTATTGGAGACCTGAACAGAAGAAAGATGAATTGGAGGGAAGCGTTGGATACAAACCAAAAGTGTTAAGGAAGAAAGAAAGTGACAAGGACCCCAAATCTAATTTCCACGGCAATATTTTCACCTTTCAACATCCTTTTACTATGCACAGAAAATGTCAAATTTACTGACTTAAGCTGCTTTCTCTTATTATTTTAGTCAGTCTAAGAGGAACAGAAGCTTTGAACTTTGCTTAAGAGATAATTATTTATTCTTACTTAATGCAATGTTGGGTGAGTCATGTTCACCAAAGCCTCCATGACTGATTACAGTGTAGCACAGGGCCCTACTGATACTACTGTATTCCAATGCTGATACCTGTGGATCTCACTCCCTCTCTCTCTAACTTTTTCCTAACGCTCTCTCCTCTGTTTACACATTTTATTTTTCACTCATTCTCTGTCTCACTTGCCCTATTTCTTCTCTTTCTTTCTCCCTCTTTCTTTAATTATTTCAGTCTACCTCTGCCTGTGTTGCTTTCCCTCTATCTCCCTGCTCTCCCTCTCTGCTCCCCTCTCCCTTTTATTTAGCATAATCAGCTGTCTAGACAGTAACCTCTGCAGACAGATCAACAGGAATACCTGAGAGAGCCAGTTATATTGTGTTAACAGACAGATGAGGTCCAGAGACTGTGAATGCATTATTATGAACACTTCATTTTCACAAATGAATCTTCATTTATCCCGCTGACATCTTCATAAGACAATGCAAACTTTGTAATTCATTATTTCCCCTCGACGAAGTTAGATTTTTTTCTGTCAGTGTTTTTACATTGCACTTTGGAAAGTACAATGGGGCAAAAAAGTATTTAGTCAGCCACCAATTGTGCAAATTCTCCCACTTAAAAAGATGAGGGAGGCCTGTCATTTTCATCATAAATACACTTCAACTATGACAGACAAAATGAGAGAAAAAATCCAGAAAATCACATTTTTTATTAATTTATTGGCAAATTATGGTGGAAAATAAGTATTTGGTCAATAACAAAAGTTTATCTCAATACTTTGTTATATACCCTTTGTTGGCAATGACAGAGGCCAAACGTTTTCTGTAAGTCTTCACAAGGTTTTCACACACGGTTGCTGGTATTTTGGCCCATTCCTCCATGCAGATCTCCTCTAAAGCAGTGATGTTTTGGGGCTGTTGCTGGGCAACTCCCTCCAAAGATTTTCTATGGGGTTGAGATCTGGAGACTGGCTAGGCCACTCCAGGACCTTGAAATGCTTCTTACGAAGCCACTCCTTCATTGCCCGGGCGGTGTGTTTGAGATCATTGTCATGCTGAAAAACCCAGCCACGTTTCATCTTCAATGCCCTTACTGATGGAAGGAGGTTTTCACTCAAAATCTCACGATACATGGCCCCATTCATTATTTTCTTTACACGGATCAGTCGTCCTGGTCCCTTTGCTGAAAAACAGCCCCAAAGCATGATGTTTCCACCCCCATGCTTCACAGTAGGTATGGAGTTCTTTGGATGCAACTCAGCATTCTTTGTCCTCCAAACACGACGAGTTGAGTTTTTACCAAAAGTTATATTTTGGTTTCATCTGACCATATGACATTCTCCCAATCTTCTTCTGGATCATCCAAATGCTCTCTAGCAAACTTCAGACGGGCTTGGACATGTACTGGCTTAAGCAGGGGGACACGTCTGGCACTGCAGGATTTCAGTCCCTGGCGGCGTAGTGTGTTACTGATAGTAGGCTTTGTTACTTTGGTCCCAGCTCTCTGCAGGTCATTCACTAGGTCCCCTCGTGTGGTTCTGGGATTTTTGCTCACCGTTCTTGTGATCATTTTGACCCCACGGGGTTAGATCTTGCGTGGAGCCCCAGATCGAGGGAGATTATCAGTGGTCTTGTATGTCTTCCATTTCCTAATAATTGCTCCCACAGTTGATTTCTTCAAACCAAGCTGCTTACCTATTGCAGATTCAGTCTTCCCAGCCTGGTGCAGGTCTACAATTTTGTTTCTGGTGTCCTTTGACAGCTCTTTGGTCTTGGCCATAGTGGAGTTTGGAGTGTGACTGTTTGAGGTTGTGGACAGGTGTCTTTTATACTGATAACAAGTTCAAACAGGTGCCATTAATACAGGTTAATGGAGGACAGAGGAGCCTCTTAAAGAAGTTACAGGTCTGTGAGAGCCAGAAATCTTGCTTGTTTGTAGGTGACCAAATACTTATTTTCCACCATAATTTGCAAATAAATTCATTAGAAATCCTACAATGTGATTTTCTGGATTTTTTTCATCTCATTTTGTCTGTCATAGTTGAAGTGTACCTATGATGAAAATGACAGGCCTCTCTCATCTTTTTAAGTGGGAGAACTTGCACAATTGTTGGCTGACTAAATACTTTTTTGCCCCACTGTATGTCTGGACATGTTTGAGCTAAAACTGAAGAAAGTGTTAGAGATGGCATCTCTAACATAGAAGAGGCTCATACCATGTAACTTATATGCTGTCGTGGACATATGTAACACAGTTGTAACTTCTGTCCCAGGACTGTGAGATTTGATGAGTAACAAGGAACAATTGTTCCGGGGTGTGCTGGTTTTATGTCACTGTATAACGGTTTTCCTGCACTTCTGAAGAGGAGTAAGAAGGATCGGACCAATATGCAGCGTGGTAAGTGTTCGTCATTTTATTAAACTGAACTGAACACTACAATACAAAGTAAACAAAAAGAACAACCGAAACAGTTCCGTCTGGTAACTAAAACAAAGACAGAAAACAACTACCCACAACCCATAGTGGGAAAACAGGATGCCTAAGTATGGTTCTCAATCAGCGACAACGATAAACAGCTGCCTCTGATTGGAAACCATACCAGGCCAAACACAGAAATACATAGAACAACACATAGAATGCCCACGCCTACTCACGCCCTGACCAAACTAAAATAGAGAAATAAAAAAGGAACTAAGGTCAGGACGTGACACACTGGTTAATTTCGTGGGAGTGCGCCTACACCCGGCATCTTTGAATTTGGACCTGGTTCCCGCCACTCACACTTGTTTCATATCTCATACCTTTCCCCGAGAACCTAATCGAGTAAGTGTTTGTCAGTGTTTGTGAGATTTTGATTCCGCCAGTATTGCTTAGATGCTATAGTGATGCTGAGGATGTGTGATCCAAGGTGTGAAGTTTGCCATAGATGGTGTTGGAGCAAGTTTTATGGATGAAGACAAAACAGTAAAAAAGTGGATTGGTCCTTCGAGCCGAATGTACTAACTTTGTATTTCATATTTTAGCAGAGGAACAAAAGTAAAGATGTAGAAGCACTGACTTACAATAATCACTGTTCCAATTAATCTAAACTCTATTACATTCTGACACAACTTTTTGAGTGCACTTAAATAATGTAATGATTGTAGCAGTCTTTGAGTTGCTTGCTTACAGCTGAGGGCAATAAGATCTCATCAACTCACTGCATTATTAGACGTTTGTCCAACATGCCTATAACGTCAGATTTGGACTTTGACAGAGATATGGAATTATAACTTGAGTGATTTATCTTGTCAAAATCCTGACTTTAGCCGTCATATAACCAAACCAACCAAAAACAAAAATAGCCGCTTTTCACATGGGGCTTGAACTAGCGATGTTCAGGTTACACCACCTTCCAAAACAAATCTAGCCAAAAACAATGAATATAGGGACAAAATAACACCAAATTCCTGTACATGCAAATGTGTTTGGTAAATACAAAACAAAAAAAATCTATTACCAGCCCAGGCGTTTATTTGCTTAAATCACTGAACACAACAGGCGTAGAGACAGCCTTCCATTTGAGCCAGGTGTCTACTTCCTTAATGCACAAAGCTTTTTGGTCACGTATACTCCCTCTCCGGCCTCTAGGTCATCAGGCTGCTGATTATCCCGCACACCTGTCACCATCGTCAAGCGCACCAGCGCCTCATGACACTCACCTGGACTCCATCACCTCCTTGATTATCTTCCCTATATCTGTCACTCCCCTTGGTTCTTTCCTCAGGTGTAATTGCGTTGTTTGTGTTTCATGTTTATTGGTTTGTTTATTTATTAAAACACTCACTCCCTGTACTTGCTTCCTGACTCTCAGCGCACTCGTTACACAATTGTTAATTGTTTAATTCCAACATCCACTTCCAGCATTTTAGTCAATTTATTAATTTCCTGCACCATGTGTAATAATTTTCACACTGTCACTTTATAAAAACATTTAAAAACTTTTCCTTGACAGAATAATTATTATCCTCTTTTGACTGTGCCCTTTTAACCCGTTCTTACTATAGGACGATATTACAGTTTTTAGGGGTCGGTACTCCTGAACTTGTTGACTGTTTTTGTACTTGCCGGTTAGCTAGCAGTTGTTAGCTGCTAATGGCTAGCAGTTTCTTACTGGCGATACAAACGCATGATTGACATAATTTATTGAGTCATTACTGAATTATTTAATGTAACAAATCAAACATTAAACCTCAAACAATTCATGGTACCCTTGTAAACAATTCATTTAGACCAGGCGTTTATTTTTACCTGAAATGTGTGACATTGTCCGGCTATTAAAAGGGACAGGCGGCTATTTGAGACTACGCGTTTTTGAAGTTTTAAGGTAAAGCTGATTCTGAGATTACTAAACACTTGTGATGTTCTGTCTTATTAGTAATCACTTTTTGTCCCTTCTGAGGTGTTTGCTAGCGGCAGTACATCCAGGCCCCTCTCATCACAGATACTAGTCATGAAGGAGTCTGACTTAAAGATCCAACCCAGCTCCTATCACAGAGAAAGAGAGGGAGAGAGAGAGAAAGACTGTCACCATACAGTCTTGGAAGCCAACAGTAAATACACGGTTGAGATTATGATTCACAGCTATTTCACAATGGACCAGTGCCAGCATGGTACTGACTGGTTGACATTACTCACCCTGGTCCAGGAGTAGTCCATTGCGGCACCATGGATGGGGGGGGTGGGGCACCTCCTTACAACATACAAGACAAACACACACAGTACTGATTACATTATCAATGGTGGTTGTGTCCTCCATTACTCTGAAAAGAGACTTGTGTTTTGCCCCAGCCTCCTTCTTTGGTGATTTGTTGTCGTTTTTTTTACATAGAAAATACACAATAATGTTGTTGTTTGTTGGCATATTTTTGGGGGTCAGCTGAAGTCCTCAAATGCTAGCTACCCACTGGGCACAGACACCAACGTCTATTTCACGTTGGTTCAACATAATTTAAAGGACATGGAAACAACATTGATTCAACCAGTGTGCCCAGTGGGTAGCTAGTTTGCTTGATTATTTAGCAGGGATCTTACAGTTGCTAGCCTGTTCGAGTTGAAACATTACTGAAAGCAAGCTGGCGACATGCATCAAACATGTTGTCAGGTTTGCTTGATTATGAGCTATCTAGCTACCTCTAGTTGGCAGGGATCAAACCTGTCTTCAGGTACAATGTTAGCTATGCAAATCTTCCTCTCACATTACATGTTAGGTATAGGCTATGTATTTAGCTAGTTAGGTACATCACAGTATCATAGGCTATGCCGCTATGATACTAGGCTATCAAATAATGACATGTAGCTAGCTAACAAAACATAGCAACACACCAGTTTCAGGTTTGACAGTTGACAGTCCATGTAGAAGTTAGTCAGATGTAACGCTAATCCATATCCTGGCCATCTGCCCTAAATCGCCAGTAAACCGTGACGAACTCACGTACAAAACTCAGGTTTGGACCAGACTGACTTTATGACCAAAGTTATCCTATATACACTTTGTAGTCCATTTTGACACTACAATTAATGTTTCTGACTCATATCGATGTGACATAGGCTGTTTAAAACCACAGAAGTTGGTTCTAAGGAGCAGTTAACCTTAAATGTACAAATTTACAACCAATAGAGTCTGGCTCTTAACTTTGCCTAGTCATGTCCTGAACAAACCCACTGCACTGCAGTCTGTCTCCTTAACACCCAGATCCTGTGGTGACCTTCACAACACCCAGGGGTAATTGAGTTGGAGGGTGGGGGCTCTAAGTCTGTCTGTGTCCCAAATGGCACCCTATTCCCTACATAGTTCACTACATTTGACCAGGGCCCATAGGGCTCTGTAATGCACTATATAGGGAATAGGGTCCCATTTGGGACACCACTTCTTGAGTTTCCTCGTGACGAGCCAGGCCCAGGCAGCTGATGGGATTAATGTGATTTTGGTGTTTTTTACTCCCTGTGCAGACAGACAGACAGACCTGCCTCTGTTTGGTGGATGTTTTGGGTGAGCGTCGCTCCCTTGTTTGTCGCAGACAGAGACCCCAAGCAACCCTGTGTTTCAGAGTAGAGGGAGCCGCAGGACGCATGATGCATCGGTGGTGGACGGATAGAGAGAGATAGAGGGAGGGATGGAGAGAAAGGGAGGCAGAGGGAAATGAAGGGGGGAAGGGGAGGGGGTGGAAATAACAGTGGGAAAGCAGAAGGAGAGGGAGATAAATTGTGGTGTTGGTGTTGAGTAAAAACAGCATTTTCGTCTCTCCCCTTGAAGCCAAGGGATAAAGGGAGGGTATTATCAGGTGAAAGCTGAGACTGGAAAATTTAATTGGAGTGAACAGCTGATAGATACATAAAGTATGGAGGCTTTTTAAGGAGAAATAAAGACTCTCTGTTTGTCTTTCTTCATGTGGTCAGAATCAGTTGACCCACATGAGACTGTCGGTGGTCCGGAGCATCAGACAAGAGCGTGTGATGTGGCAGTGTGTGTGACTGAGTGAGCTAATGCATTTATGCAGACAGAGACATTGTCTAGACAGTAGGGCCCCCAAAAAAGGAAAGTACAAATTTAATGAATGTTTGTCAGATTGCCTGACTCTGCGTGGATTATAAAAGGTGCCTTGTGTCTCGGTGCGTGGGTAGATGCTTGAAAAGGTTTTCTGAAGACTTTTGTCTGTCTGCCGCTTTCAGGTGGTTAAATTAACTTTTATTTAACTAGGCAAGTCAGTTAAGAACAAATTCTTATTTATAATGATGGCCTACCAGGGAACAGTAGGTTAACTGCCTTGTTCAGGGACAGATTTTTACCTTGTCAGCTCGGGGATTCAATCTAGGAACCTTTCGGTTACTGGCCCAATGCTCTAACCACTAGACTACCTGCCACCCCAAACATTGTGCGCTGTCCGGGAATCAAACTCGGGTTGAAAGAATGGGAATCTTCCATGATACCATTACACCAGCGGCACAAATCAGGAGACTTTCAATGTCAAAGTAACTTTCTCTCCCTCAAACATTTGTTGAAGGTGAAGATAAGGAATGTGTCCCAGATGGCACCCTATTCCCTTTATAGTGCACTACTTTGACCAGGGCCCATAGGGTTCTGGTCAAAAGTAGTGCACAATGCAGGGGATAGGGTGTCATTTGGGATGGACATGGTGGTTTGCTGTTGCAGGGGGTATTTGTGTATCAGCAAAGTGAATGCTAGATATTGACAGACGGTATAGCCGAGGTTATTATAAACCCTTTGCAAACATGTTATTACAAAGCATTACCCTGAAATTACGCATAGTAGACTCAGTTCCAATATCCACATAAGTATACTACTTAGAATTAAGCAATGTGTGCAAGTGACAGTATGACCATTGGAACATAGCCTGTAGTCAGACGTTTTTTAAACATATATTTCTAGTAATTATCCACTTTCTGTGATGACATACCTGAGGTCACAGTGAACATGTACAATTATAGACAGAACATATATAAATTGGGATCATAATTCGAAGATGTCACAAAATGTTCAAATCAAAATACAATTAAACTATTCCTTTAGCTCCCCTAACAAACCTACTTTCACATGCACGCATGCACACCCACACACCACTCGCACGCACACACGCATGCATGCATGCACGCACGCACACGTACAGAAACACGAACACACTCCCACGTACCAATTAACAGGCAAAAGGCAGAGGGAAAGATTACTGCTTCACCATGGCGACACAATTCCACGTGTTTTGCCATTTGTGCTCTGTTGATTGGGGAGGTTTTTACAGTATCCCCTTCTGGCTGGCATTTGGATTAAGCTAAATTGAAAGGACATTTTGCAGCCTTTTATTACAGAAATTAGATATTTAAAAATTGAAAGAGGACTGGTCCACTGATCTAGGATCCAGATACTCCTAATTTGGTGATACAGTGCCATGCAAAAGTATTCATCCCCCTTGGCTTTTTTCCTATTTTGTTGCATTACAACCTGTAATTTAAATGGGTTTGTATTTTGATTTCATGTAATGGACATACACAAAATAGTCCAAATTGGTGAAGTGAAAAAATTAACTTGTTTCCAAAAATTAAAAAAATTAAATAAACTGAAAAGTTATGCGTGCATATGTATTTACCCCCTTTGCTATGAAGCCCCTAAATAAGATCTGGTGCAACCAATTACCTTCAGAAGTCACATTATTAGTTAAATAAAGTCCACCTGTGTGCAATATAAGTGTCACATGATCTGTCACATGATCTCAGTATGTCATCACAGAAAGTACACCTGTTCTGAAAGGTCCCAGAGTCTGCAACACCACTAAGCAAGGGGCAACCACCAAGCAAGACCAAGGAGCTCTCCAAATAGGCCAGGGACAAAGTTGTGGAGAAGTACAGATCAGGGTTGGGTTATAAACTTTGAACATCCCACGGAGCACCATTAAATCCATTATTAAAAAATGGAAAGAATATGGCACCACAACAAACATGCCAAGAGAAGGTCGCCCACCAAAACTCATGTACCAGGCAAGGACGGCATTAATCAGAGAGGCAACAAAGAGACCAAAGACCACCCTGAAGGAGCTGCAAAGCTCCACAGAGGAGAGTGGAGTATCTGTCCATAGGACCATTTTAAGCCATACACTCTACAGAGCTGGGCTTCACGGAAGAGTGGCCAGAAAAAGCCATTGCTTAAAGAAAAAAATAGCAAACACGTTTGGTGTTCGCCAAAAGGCATGTGAGAGACTCCCCAAACATATGAAAGATGATACTCTGGTCAGATGAGACTAAAATTGAGCTTTTTGGCCATCAAGGAAAATGCTATGTCTGGCACAAATCCAACACCTCATCACCCCAAGAACAACATCCCCACAGTGAAGCATGGTGGTGGCAGCATCATGCTGTGGGGATGTTTTTCATTGGCAGGGACTGGGAAACTGGTCAGAATTGAAGGATGGCGCTAAATACAGGGAAATTCTTGAGGGAAACCTGTTTGTCTTCCAGAGATTTAAGCTGGGACGGAGGTTCACCTTCCAGCAGGACAATGACCCTAAGTATACTGCTAAAGCAACACTCAATTGGTTTAAGGGGAAACATTTAAATGTCTTAGAATGGCCTAGTCAAAGCAGACCTCAATCCAATTGAGAATATGTGGTATGACTTAAAGATTGCTGTATACCAGCGGAACGCATCCAACTTGAAGGAGCTGGAGCAGTTTTACCTTGAAGAATGGGCAAAAATCCTAGTGGCTAGATGTGCCAAGCTTATAGAGACATACCCCAAGAGACTTGCAGCTGTAATTGCTGCATAAGGTGGCTCTACAAAGTATTGAATTTGGGGGCGTGAATAGTTGTCCACGCTCTATTTTTATTTTTTCTTGTTTGTTTCACAATAAATATTTTGCATTTTCAAAGTGGTAGGCATGTTGTGTAAATCAAATGATACATTTCCCCCCCCAAAAAATCTATTTTAATTCCAGGTTGTAAGGCAACAAAATAGGGAAAATGCCAAGGGGGTGAATACTTTCGCAAGCCACTGTAGATGTAATATGTTTAAATTATAGATAATCAGTGGGTTCACATTAGTGTAAATGGGGAATGACTTGACACTCTTGTCTTATTCCATATCCTTTTGACTTACGCATTTGCTGGTCTTTAAAGGCAAGGGACTCCATTTCATGTGGAATTGCAGTGGAACATAGAAGTTGTGCTGTGTTCGGGTACACTCAGGGCCACACAGCCAACAAGCAGCCAGGACTCTCAGTAAATGACATAGCAGTCACCCTCTGTGTCCCAAATGGGACCCTATTACCAAGTGCACTACTTTTAGCCAGGGACAAAAAGTATCTGGTAAAAAGTAGTGCACTATGTAGGGAGTAGGGTACCACATGGGACGCACCCACCCTGCTTCTCAAGTGCTGTCATTATGTCCCAGGGAGAGAGAGAAGCCAATCCAGTACTGACAGAAGCCATTAAAGAACTTGACCTCTATATATAGAGGCACATACACCTCGGTTCAGCAAAATCACATCTGACTGTTCACAACTCAGTCTGAATGTTGATGTGTATTTTTTTCTTTTTTTTTCCATTCCGCTATTGTCTGCTTATGCAAATCCTATGAGATTGTTGTTTTCTAAGAGCTAGAAACAGACAAGTTTCAAGACATTTGTCTGAAGGGGCATGGTGTATTATGTAATATCTAGAGTGGTGACTTTGATTATATGTGTCTAGGGGAAATGGGAGTTGTTAACCAAGCCGATACTTTACATCAATCTTACGTAACCAAAGACGACCACAGAATTTTAAAACACTTTACGAGTCTAGGAGAGTCGGAGACAATCAGTGCATTACTTTTTTTGCTTTTGATTTAATTTGGCCAAGACAGACGGCTTTTCCACAGATAGATATTCCGCTATCCCACACGTCTAGCCACAGTAAGTAGGATTTTACAATAATGAAGAACAGAAGGTGTCTGGCCACTTTCCGTCAGCAGTTACAGGAAATTGGCAGCATTGACTCAAGATAGGGTCGTTTCAGCTGTCATGTTAGCAGCCACACCTGGGAGGCTGTATTAAGCCTGTGTCCCAAATAGCACCCTATTCCCTATGTACATTCTCAAGGGTTCTACTTGCAACCAAAAAGGGTTCTTCTATTGGGACAGCCGTAGAACCCTTTAAGATTCTAGATAGCTCCTTTTTTTCTTAGAGGGTAAGCTCTAATTTCCAGTTTGGAGAATGGCATTGTCAAGGCTCTGTTCAATCTATACTGGTATCTGAAAGCCTCCGGTTGTCCCCTTGATGTGCTGCAATGTTGTACTTTTTTGTATTTAGCTAATGATTCAATAAAGCTATGTGTGTTGTTGGAATCAAAAAGAGACCGACGCGGTTATTACTGTAATTTTGTTTTACCGTTCCACAAGAGGAATGTTGTTTTCCCCAAAATGCTGATTTTTCTTTAGATGGAACGTCGAGCTAAACACATACACGTCAAATAATTTGTCATGCATTACCTTTAAGGGTAGATAAGGGTCCAATTTTTCTCAAAACACATGCATGGGTTATAATAATTTGATACACAATGTGTATCACATGTATTTTTTGGGTATGTTTCCCTGAAAAGCTATATGATTAAATGAATTTCCCTTTTTGTTTTAAAACAATGTCCACATTCATTATATTGTTGGTATTTGACAGTAAATTGCATTTCCTGAGGAAAAGATTGGCTGCTATGAGGAGATTAATCTTTTAATGAAAAATTCAATATCTCATATATTTATTGGTTATTTTGATATGTTTAGAAGAATCCCAGACAGAAAATGTATGGTGATTTGTCCATCTTTAGTCTTTTCGGATTCCCATGTTAATCAAATAAAGTGAGATAGTAAAACTTAATAAAATTTTCAGTAGGGGTCACATCTGAAACATATACCATAAGCTCAGTATTTAGCAAGCTTCACAATAATCACACAATTTCAACCACTCAGTGGCCAGTTAATTAGGTACACACATTTAGTACCTGGTCAGACCCCCCTTTGCCTCCAGAATAGCCTGAATTCTTCGGGGCGTGGCATTCACTCGTTGCTCAATTGGTATCAAGGGATCTAATGTGTGCCAGAAAAACATTCCCCACACCAGTACACCACCGCCACCAGCCTGTACCGTTGACACCACGCAGGATGGTTCCATGGACTCATGCTGCATATGCCAAATCCTGACTCTGCAATCAGCATGACTCTGTTTTTCCATTCCTCAATTGTCCAGTGTTGGTGATCGCTTGGCCACTGGAGCCACTTCTTTTTTGTTGTTGATAGGAGTGGAACCTGGTGTGGTCGTCTGCTGCAATAGCCCATCTGTGACAAGGAGTTGTGTATTCTGAGATGCCATTCTGCACACCACTTTTGTACTGCGCCATTATTTGTCTGTTTGTGGCCAGCCTGTTAGCTTGCACAATTCTTCTCCTTTGACCTCTCTCATCAATTAGCTGTTTTTGCCCACAAGACTGGCACTGACTGGATGTTTTTTGTTTGTTGCTCCATTCTCGGGTAAACCCTAGACACTGTCGTGTGTGAAAAGCCCAGGAGGCCGGCTGTTTCTGAGATACTGGATCCGGCGCACCTGGCACCGACGATCATACCACTCTTAAAGTCGCTTAGGTCACTCGTTTTGCCCATTCTAACGTTTAATCGAACAGTAACTGAAAGCCTTGATGCCTGTCTGCCTGCTTCATATAGCCACAGGCACGTGACTCACTGTTTGTAAAAGCGATCAATTTTCATGAAAGGGGTGGTTTACCTAATAAACTGGTGTCTAATTAGTAATTAACCATATGAAAAATACTATTAAACCATTAACAAACAATTTAATGAAGCATACCATAAAGTGCTATTTAAAATATCTATCTGCAACATTGTGAAAATTGCTGTCTACTGAATATAACAATATAATAATCGGCCTATGCCCAATGTCGACACAGTGGCCATTGCTCACTCCTGTGTATACTAGACTACTGAATCTCCAGCCTAATAATGATGCACAGTCCTGCTCAGAGATCAAGGCCCCAGACACTGGCTTATGATGAAATGGCAGATCTGCCTCGGTGGGTTGAAATATGAACGTAACCAGCTGTGCGTCTCATGCTCTCAGTCAGCATGACTCATCCTGCCTCTCCTCCCCTTTGATGAGGCTGCCATAACAGGCGTCACTGCTGAGTCCCAGGAAACGAGTTACCCTATGTCTGTGTTCCAAATGGCACCCTATTCCCTATATAGTGCAGTATTTTTGAGTGAACTATAGGGAATAGGGTGCCATTTGAGACATAGGCCGTTACTTTATCAGATTCAGCCTCATCAGTGTCATTGTTCTGACTCTGTTCAAATAGTACACCAAACATACAGGTACAGCACAATACACATAGTGTATAATATATGCCATTTAGCAGAAATTTTTATCCAAAGGGACTAACAGTACAGTGAGTGCATTCATGTTAGTATATGTGGCACCAGAAGGAATTGAACCCATGACTCTGGCATCGCTAGTTTCATACTCTTATCAACTCTTCCACACAGGATACTATGATCAACACTAAAGACCTTGGTTTATATACTTTTGCTTGAGCCTGCCAGGAGTGGCAGATGGGCGGTGTTTGCACTTTTGGTTCCATTACTAGGCAAGCTCCCGAGTGGAGCAGTGGTCTAAGGCACTGAATCTCAGTGCTAGAGGCGTCATTACAGACCCTGGTTCGATTCCAGGCTGTATCACAACCGGCCGTGATTGGGAGTCCCATAGGGTGGCGCACAATTGGCCCAGCATCGTCCGGGTTAGGGTTTGGCCGGGGTAGGCCGTCATTGTAAATAAGAATTTGTACTTAACTGACTTGCCTAGTTAAATAAAGATAAAAAATAAAAGCTAATTCTAGCACAGCTAAAGTATTTGATGGTACCAGAAAGGATACACTGTATTTGGCAGACCAAATAGGGTTGTCTGCTGGTACTGGGTGCTAACACCAGGTTTCAGCCAAACATTACTGAACCACCTCTGCTACATACTTTGATTTAACATGCAACTCCTCAGCATTAGTGCACTCTATTTTCAAATGACCAAACACAAGACATGAGGAAAAACTGGCTCAGTATAAAAGTGGACTCTAGTATCCTATGAGGGGTATCAAATCTACCTCCCTCTGTCTCGCTCTCTCTCCCCTCTTCATATGGGAGTCGGTGCAGCTGTACAAACTTGGCCCCCGCCCTCCTGTCTAGAACTCTTAGCAATGGGCGGCCAGCCAGGGACAGGAAACAGATGCAGACCTCCACAGGGTTTCAGCCAACCAGTGCTCTCAGTCGCTTCCGCCACGGCAGCCCACACTACCTTCCTGGTGCTACTGCCTCTCAGAAGTGTACTTTTTGAGCCACATGGCTGCTGTCATAGGTTCCACGGAGGGACTGGCTTCTCTGACTTTGTTGTCGAGGAGGATGAGAGGAGGGATGGATTGATAGAAACTGAGGATGAAAACACAATGGGCTGTTACGATCCATCTGGTTGCAATAGATAATCCCAATAGGCTACAGCTGAGGATAGAACTGTCAATGTGTAGTTCTGGTCGTATCCGCTCTCCAAGGTAATTTCCTGGTGCTGTGGATCTGGTTTTCCTCTGATTGCAACAGCATGAGGCAAAGTTCCTCAATCAATTCCTTTTTTGCTCAAATGTAGAGGTCATTCACAGGGACGTGACTACATATGAGGACACCGATGTCCGGACAACAACAAAAAACATTTGAATAAGAACAAATAATTGGGAACTCAGTATTGTTCTCAACTTACTGTTGAGAGTTAAAGCCAATTTATTCTTGATCCGACAATGAGGTCCGGAGGCTCCGTACAGAGGGTGTGACACAATTGCAAAGCCTCAGGAGGCTTGCGGAGGCCAAATCAAACTCCATACCACATTGCTGTGCGCCTCCCAAATTCTGTAAAGAAAATGGTGACATGATTGGTTGATGCTAGGAGGGGCAATACATTCCTTATAAACACAAACTCACTTCCTTGACAACAAACATAGAGAAATTTCACAAAAGGCAATCAGAACAGGTTCACAAATAAAAACATTTATGATAACTCGTGTAGGGAATTCAAAGACACTAAACATTTTTGAACTCCTGGAAAGAGATCGGGGAGGTAATGGGGTAGATGTGGTAAAGAGGTAAATGGAATGCAGAAAGTGTGGAACAGAAGAATGCTGGATTGGCACACATTCAACAAATCTGATCTAACAAGGTGGATATTTATCAAATCCATCATTCCTGATGTATTATAAAAGTCCTACAATGTGGTTACTAAAATCCGATTAGGATATTGTTGGCTGTTTTCACTGGAAAACATTTAGAAGTTTAGAAAAAGCGACTGCTAAATTCTAACTCCCATTTGTATAAACTGGTAGCATAGCTAGCACACATAATTCGGTGTTGGTAATCAAAGTACTTTTAAACTGCATTGCAGGTGATTGATGACGATGACATGAACATTTATTGGGGTTGACATCCATAAAAGCATTCTACTCTGATTTTTACCTCAACATAGTTGGAAATAAACATATAAACAATAGCCTAAATGTAGGCTAATTTTGCTCAGGGGACAATGAGGAGATTCGGGATGGAGATGCAAGTGGTAAAACGGTGCAGCCTTTTTACTTCATGCAATCTTGGCTGAGCTCTTATGCCAAGCACCGGGAATCAATCCCCAACATCTCAGAAGAGGTAAGGTCTTGTCTTTTAGTTTAGCCAGTTGCTTGTATTTAGCTGGATGGCTACAGAGATTAGCCGTGAATCACTACAAGTGGTGTGGTACAGACCAATTTATTGGCTGAGTATGACAGCTCCCCAAAACGCAAGAAGTATGAATAATCTGACTTCCCCGGAGGATGCATTGCTGTAAATGCTGTACGGCCACTGCAGATGGCGGATATACCATGCAGATCCTTTTAGAATTGTAGAATACTGGTGCAATATCGAAACTTGGTTGTGTATTGTGTGTTTCCTCTTGTTATATTCTAGTTTTTAATCCCGGTGCTGAGTTAATTTGAGTTAATGTAGTGACTAATTGTATAGCTAATAGGCTATGTGTTTGTAGATTGACAAAAAAAAGTGTTTTTCAATAGTATAGAAATGCAGTAAATTAACTTTAATTAAAACTCAGACCTCACTAAAACTCAGACCCTGGCTATGTTTTAAATGGCATCCTTTTTGCTAAATAGTGCACTACTTTTGACCAGGACCCATAGGGCCTCTGGAGGTAGTCTGGGAAACATTGATTTGAATCTAGATCCAACTCTTTACACTCCAAATGCATTTTTTCCTGGTAATAGTACGCGTCTTCAAAGTATTGTAGTGTAAAGAGGCCCTATGTAGGTATTAGGGTGCCATTTGTGTTCTCTCTGCTACCGCACGGCAAGCGGTACTGGAGCGCCAAGTCTAGGTCCAAGAGGCTTCTAAACAGCTTCTACGACTGAACATCTAATCAAATGGCTACCCAGACTACTTGCATTGCGCTCCCCAACCCTCTGTTGTTATCTATGCATAAGTCACTTTAATAACTCTACATACATGTATATATTACCTCAATTACCTCGACTAACTGGGGCCCCTGCACATTGACTCTGTACCGGTACCCCCTGTATATAGCCTCACTATTGTTATTTTACTGCTGCTCTTTAATGATTTGTTACTTTATTTCTTATTTTTGGGGGTATTTTTCTTAAAACTACATTGTTGGGTATGGGCTTGTAAGTAAGCCTTTCACTGTAAGGTCTACACCTGTTCTATTCGGCACATGTGACGAATACAATTTGATTTAGAACATACTCAAGTTGTACACTTGACTCTCTCTAACAGCACTCTCTTTCCAGATCGCTTTGAAAGTGTTTAGCATTTTTTCTGAAACATTTGAGTTTCACACTTTCTTCTATGGGAGCACTGTGGAAGTATTTTGCATATAATGCTAAACTTTATGCCGTTGCTCATCAAAAGCAGCTGTTCCACTTATTTCACTGTATGCACTCTCTGTGCAAGTCTCTCCGGGTAAGAGCATGTGTTAAATGCTGGATCTGTTAAAAACATAAGCCTTGAAAGCACTGAAGAGAGTTATCTGTCTGAAGTGAAACCCTGCGCCCCAAATGGCAAGCTATTACCTATATAGTGCACTACCTTTGACCACAGCCCATAGTAATCTGGTCAAAAGTAGTGAACTATGTAGCGAACAGCGACATAGTCAGGGACATTTGGGACATTGTCTATGACTGTGAAACTGCAGTGCATACTAGATTAGAGGAGATAAAAAGTGCTCTAGGGTTTTATAAGCGCAGCACGTCCTATCACCAGCCCCTCTTCAAACACACTACTGGATTGTTATTACTTTGTCCTATGACATTAAATGACCTGCGTGCCCTTTTCCCTCTCTTGTCCACTCTGCAAAGTCATGTGGCACACACACGTCATGACATTGATCCAGACCCACACACACACCGCAGACGTGGCGCACCCACTTCAGTGTAGTATGCCACCAGATTACAATACATTACATCCATTGCTGATGTCACCCGCATAATAGACATCTTATCAAATCAAATGTTATTAGACACATGCTCTGAATACAACAGGTGTACCTTACAGTGAAATGCTTACCTACAAGCCCCTAACCACCCCCGTGCTTCATGGTTGGGGATCATATTTAGGCAGCCTTTTCCCACCTGTTTGTTGTGGGATTTGTTGTGCCATGGGAGCAGATGAAGGCAGCGAGGGAGGAACAACGACGACACCGGGGTTCGCGACCACGCGACGGGTTGTGCCTGCTCAGCGCTCCTGGTCTCCGGTATGCCTCCAGGGTCCAGGATATCCTGCGCCGGCTCTACGCGCTGTATCTACGGTGCGTCTTCACAGTTTGTTGTGGGATCTTGTTTTTGTATAGTTGCCTTGAGCACTGCAATACTGCACGTTTGTTATATTCTTTGTTGTTTTTTTAGTTGTAGGTTTCACTATTAAATATAATGTGGAACTCTACGCATGCAGCGCCTTGGTCCACTCATTTCAACAAGCGTGACACTTAGGGGTAGAAGCAGTTTAGAAGCCTCTTGGACCTACACTTGGCACTCCGGTACCGCTTGCCGTGTGGTAGCAGAGAGAACAGTCCGGCACTTCTGGCACCGACAGAGATGGCCGCCTCGCTTCGCGTTCCTAGGAAACTATGCAGTATTTTGTTTTGTTATGTATTATTTCTTACATTGTTACCCAAGGAAATCTTAAGTTTTATTACATACAGTCAGGAGGAACTATTGGATATAAGAGCAATGTCAACTCACCAACATTACGACCAAGAATATGACTTGTTTGGTCCTCCTCAGTTTGGTCCACCACCCAGGACAATGGATCGGATACCAGCCGGCGACCCAAAATAAAGGCGCCGCAGAAGGGGCAGACGGAGCGGTCTTCTGGTCAGGCTCTGTAGATGGGCACATCACGCTCTGCTCCCGAGCATACTACTCACCAATGTCCAGTCTCTTGACAACAAGGTAGACAAAATCCGAGCAAGGGTTGCCTTCCAGAGAGACATCAGAGATTGTAACGTTCCTTGTTTCACGGAAACATGGCTCACTCAGGATACGTCATCAGAGTCGGTACAGCCACCTGGTTTCTTCACGCATCGCGCCGACAGAAACAAACATCTCTCTGGTAAGATGAAGGGCCTCATGATTAACGAGAAGTGGTGTGATCATAACAACATACAGGAAGTCCTTTTGTTCACCTGACCTAGAATCCAAATGCCGACCGCATTATCTACCAAGAGAATTCTCTTCGATCATAATCACAGTCGTGTATACCCCCCCCAATCAGACACGTCGAGGGCCCTGAAAGAACTTCATTTGAATCTATGTAAACTGGAAAGCACATATCCCGAGGCTGGGGATTTTAACAAGGCTAATCTGAAAACAAATTTGATCAGCATATCGAATGAGTGACCCGGGCTGGCAAGACCCTGGATCATTGTTATTCTAACTTTCGCGAAGCATACAAAGCCCTCCCTCGCCCTCCTTTTGAAAAATCTGACCACGACTCCGTTTTGTTGCTCCCAGCCTATAGACAGAAACTAAAACAGGAAGCACCCGTGCTCAGGTCTGTTCAACGCTGGTCCGAACAATCGGATTCAACGCTTCAAGATTGCTTCGATCACGTGGACTGGGATATGTTCCTCATAGCATTGGACAATAACATTGATGAATATGCTGATTCGGTGAGCAAGTTCATTAGCAAGTGCATCGGTGATGTTGTACCCACAGCGTCTATTAAAACCTTCCCTAACCAGAAACTGTGGATTAATGGCAGCATTCGTGCAAAACTGAAAGCACGAACCACTGCTTTTAATCAGGGCAAGGTGACCGGAAACATGACCGAATACAAACAGTGTAGCTATCCCTCCGCAAGGCAATCAAACAAGCTAAGCTTCAGTATAGAGACAAAGTAGAGTCGCAATTCAATGGCTCAGACACGAGAGGTATGTGGCAGGGTCTACAGTCAATCATGGACAACAAAAGGAAAACCAGCCCCGTCGCGGACCACAATGTCTTGCACCCAGACAAACTAAACAATTTTTTTGCTCGCTTTGAGGACAATACAGTGCCACTGCCCCTGCACGCTACCAAAACCTGCGGGCTCTCCTTCACTGCAGCTAACGGGAGTAAAACATTTACACGTGTTAACCGTCGCAAGGCTGCCGGCCCAGACAACATCCCTGGCCGCGTCCTCAGAGAATGCGCAGACCAGCTGGCTGGTGTGTTTACGGAGTTATTCAATTCAATCAAACCTTATCCCAGTCTGCTGTTCCCACATGCTTCAAGAGGGCCACCATTGTTCCTGTTCCCAAGAAAGCTAAGGTAACTGAGCTAAATGACTATCGCCCCGTAGCACTCACTTCTGTCATCATGAAGTGCTTTGAGAAACTAGTCAAGGACCATATATCACCTCCACCCTACCCGACACCCTAGACTCATTCCAATTTGCTTACCGCCCCAATAGGTCCACAGACGATGCAATCACAATCACACTGCCCTAACCCACCTGGGCAAGAGGAATACCTATATAAGAATGCTGTTCATTGACTACAGCTCAGCATTTAACACCATAGTACCCTCCAAACCCTGGGTCTCGACCCCACTCTGTACAACTGGGTCCTGGACATCCTGACGGTCTGCAAGTAAACGTGCAATCCTTGGAGAATAAAATCGATGACCTACGCGCAAGATTAAACTACCAACTATAATATCTTATGTTTCACAGAGTCGTGGCTGAACAACGACAATATCAACATACAGCTGGGTGGTTTTACGCTGTACCAGCAGGATAGAACAGCGGCCTCTTGTAAGACAAGGGGCGTCGGACTATGTATTTGTGTAAATAACAGCTGCACGCCCTTTGGCCCCCTTTTCTCCGCTTCCTCTTCACGCAAATTACGGGGTTCTAGGCCTGTTCCCGAGAAAGCAGTATATCGTTTGCGTCGGGCTCGTCCGACTCGTTAAAGGAAAAAAACTATTCTGCCAGTCCGTGGTGAGTAATCACAGTCCTGATGTCCAGAAGTTATTTTTTGTCATAAGAGACGGTAGCGGCAACATTATGTACAAAATAAGTAAAATAATAAGTTACAAAAAACGCAAATAAACGAGCAAAAAAAACAATCGGTTGGGGACATGTAAAACATCTGCCTTCTTCTCTGGCACCATTTTATGGGTGACACAATATCACCAGATTTATCATAACTTGAACGTTATTTATAATAAGGATTACATGGAGAAAATGGGACCTCTCTGAAATGAAAATGGATCGCCCTCCCTCAGCAAAATATATTTGACCTAAATCCTTCCTGAACGCTTGAAAAGAAAAACAAGTGACCTTGCCCTATACTCAATAATTATTAAAACATAAAAAGTCGATAGCAGAGAACATCCTTACCGGTTACCCTCACTTCTTGGACAGACCAGAGCCTTTGATATGCCATTGTAGGAACAGTTCTTCGTCCTGTAAGCATTACATGGTAACACAGGAATTTTGACAGTGTACAGGGCTGCAGGCCAGAAGGTTGTGGGTTCACAGTCCACCATGGACAAGAGTAAGGGTGGAAAGATCTTCATAGCAAAAGCAGAATCTTTTTTAATAGGCTAACACACAATTTACTGAAATTACAGACTAAGAATGGACAGAGAGATAGGCCTATGAGTTTATCTTATCATATTTCTCCAATGCCAAATCAGTGTGTCTTGTTTCGGTCGGTAAGAATCTGAGCATGGTACTTTCAAAAGTTTGGCCTGCCTTTCCACCCCAGACGGTAAGCCTACCGACACAGAAACATTTAAGCTTTAACTGCTGGCTACTCTTCTTCCATGGCTTAACCCAATGACAGAAGGTGTTTCCCTAAAAGCTGTTTGGGTTTAACCATTTTCTATAGTACAGAAAGTGAATAGCTTAATCAATTGATAGTGACAGAATAAGATTACTTCTCAAGCAAAGTACTTTTTTGTTTCCTTGGCTATAGAAGGTTGTAGTTCATCCTCTGAATGTCAAAGAAACTAAACAATGATATGCCCATACGCATCGGAGTCCTTCACTGACACAGAGGTCGGCTATTTAAAAAGCACATGGTGGGCGGAGGAATTGGCCAACAAATCTATGGATATATCAGCCTATAGCCTAATTTTGTCTGTCAAACAGGTAGGCATACCTCTTATTTCTTAAATAGGAAGAAATAGGCTCCAACACAAAGCTCTCGTGTTGTTAGTAAAGTCTAATTAAAATGAAAACAGTTTAAATGAATTATACCTAATCCAAAATTGCCTACTTTCAGCACCATAAGCTGTCCATTTCCGATTGATTGGGCTGCGACTGCTGCTTCAAGTTTCAGCACCACATTTCAGCACCACACAAAGTTACTTGAATCTGGCTTATTGTGAGGTCAATAATTCTGATAAATACACCAAGGGCAAGAAAAATATTGTTTTCATTAAAATCAATTATAGTAGTAGGTAGCTATCAAAGTTGACCTCCGGTCCGCCTTCTCATCTTCACGCTCTCCTTCTCAAACTGAACAGAATATAGGCTATAGGCTAGTCCACGCACAATATATAGATTTTTTGGGACTAGGCCTAATAAATAATACAATTCTGAATAATTATTTGACTCTCCTCCTGAACTGCCACTGCAGGCCTACACAGTACAGCATTGGTTAGGCAACACCAAAAAAGTTTTGGATCAGCAAGAGTAGAGCAGGTTGGGGCTCAGGGTTGGAATATCCATTTCACTGTATAATGCAGCCTAGTTTTATTCACACCATTGCAGCTATCTTAGAAATATAACTTTGCTCTGTGCTTCTCAGATCAGGCACGTCGTAGCCTATGGGCTATGGATCATTTGATTGAGCCCACACCAAATAGCCTATAGGCACACTTGATATTGCGTGCCCAGCAGAGAATAAGCAACTAATCCGGATGACTGTGTGATCACGCTCTCTGCAGCCAATGTGCGGAAGACTTTTAAACAGGTCAACATTCACAAGGCCAAAGGGCCAGACGGATTACCAGGACGTGTACTGCGAGCATGCGCTAACTGGCAAGTGTCTTCACTGACATTTTCAACCTCTCCCTGTCTGTAATACCAACATGTTTCAAGCAGACCACCATGGTCCCTGTGCCCAAGAACAGTAAGGTAACCTGCCTAAATGACTACCAACCCGTAGCACTCATGTCTGTAGCCATGAGGTGCTTTGAAAGGCTGGTCATGGCTCGCATCAACACCATTATCCCAGAAACACTAGAACCACTCCAATTTGCATACCGCCCCAACAGATCCACAGATGATGCAATCTCTATTGCACTCCACACTGCCCTTTCCCACCTGGACAAAAGGAACACCTATGTGAGAATGCTATTCATTGACTACAGCTCAGCGTTCAACACCATAGTGCCCTCAAAGCTCATCACTAAACTAAGGACCCTGGGACTAAACACCTCCCTCTGCAACTGGATCCTGGACTTCCTGACTGTCCACCCCCAGGTGTTAAGGGTAGGTAACAACACATCTGCCACGCTGATCCTCAACACGGAAGCTCCTCAGGTGTGCGTGCTCAGTCCTCTCCTGTACTCCCTGTTCACTCACGACTGCCCGGGAAAGGACGACTCCAACACCATCATTAAGTTTGCCGATGACACAACAGTAGTAGGCCTGATCACCGACATCGACGAGACAGCCTATAGGGAAGAGGTCAGAGACCTGACTGTGTGGTGCAAGGACAACAACCTCTCCCTCAACGTGATCAAGACAAAGGAGATGATTGTGGACTACAGGAAAAGGAGGACCGAGCACGCCCCCATTCTCATCGACGAGGCTGTAGTGGAGCAGGTTGAGAGATTCAAGTTCCTTGGCGTCCACATTACCAACAAACTAACATGGTCCAAGCACACCAAGACAATCGTGAAGAGGGCACGAAAAAACCTATTACCTCTCAGGAGACTGAAAAGATTTGGCATGGGTCCTCAGATCCTCAAAAGGTTCTACAGCTGCACCATCGAGAGAATCCTGACGGGTTGCATCACTGCTTGGTATGGCAACTGCTTGGACTCCGACCGCAAGGCACTACAGAGGGTAGGGCGTACGGCCCAGTACATCACTGGGGCCAAGCTTCCTGTCATCCAGGACCTCTATCCCAGGCGGTGTCAGAGGAAGGCCCTAAAAATGTTCAAAGACCCCAGCCAGCCTAGTCATAGACTGTTCTCTCTGCTACCGCACGGCAAGAGGTACCGGAGCACCAAGTCTAGGTCCAAGAGGCTTCTAAACAGCTTCTATCCCCAAGCCATAAGACTCCTGAACATCTAATCAAATGGCTACCCAGACTATTTGCATTGCCCCCCTCCCCCTCTTTTAAGCTGCTTCTGCTCTCTGTTATTATCTTTGCATAGTCACTTTAATAACTCTACCTACATGTACATATTACGTCAATTACCTCGACTAACCGGTGACTGTGCCGGTACTCCCTGTATATAGCCTCGCTATTGTTATTCTACTGCTGCTCTTTAATTATTTGTTATTCTTATTTTTGGGGGGTATTTTTCTTAAAACTGCATTGTTGGTTAAGGGCTTGTAAGTAAGTATTTCCCTGTAAGGTTGTATTCGGCGCATGTGACAAATAACATTTGATTTGATTTCATTCTAAAGCACTGAGAAATATAGAAATATCATAAATGACAAATTACATGACCCTCCCCTGGATTGCTTTAAAAAAAAATACTAAACCTTCCCCTTGAATGAAATTGAAAAACCATGAGCCTCCCTATTTTCCTCCAGGTACCCATTCTGCAAATTTTGATGAGGTTGGGTATTGATGCAGTTCAAAAGAAGGAAGGGAACATCCTCTACTGGCAGTCTGAAATACTGCATCTGCTAAGAGTAGTACTATTACATTGAGTCTGCTTGGACTACTGCTCTGTGATTACTGTAAGGTAAGAGACGTTATGGAGGTAGTTATCCAGCTTTGGGACCTCTGAGGTCGAACCTCTAGGTCAGAACAAATGCCTTTTTATTTAAATATTCAATAGGTATTGCTAAGAGTGCCAAATCACTATAATCGACAACATTTAACAGTGGCATTGACCTTTTTTGCTATAAAAACTGTCATTTTAAATGCATTGCAGGAAGACATGTATAAATTGATGTGAGCAATTGCTGCTCAAAAGGGGGTGCTGATTATTAACTTTAAAATGTCAGTTAAAAAGATGTACGTATGTAGTCCATTACAACACTCATTATTGTTTACTCAAATTGTTTCTAATTTCACACAATGTGTGACACTCAAATGATTTGGAATTGTTTCCAAGGATACACAAAAGGACCTCTGACTCCACTATGTTGCTATGGTGATGGTAAACATATCTGTTAGTATAACATTCAAGACTATATAAGACTGAAAGGTGAGAAGTCACACACTACAGAGAGACAGACACACTTGCCAGTATAGATGGCAGCCTGCAAACCACTTGGATCTGGTGAAGAATGCAGCTTTGTGGATAAAGATGAAATCTGGTAAACTCTTTAAAGTCTGAGTTTACAACAAAACAAATGCAATTAAATGTTATATTATGTATTCCTTGAATTTTGCTGACAAATTTGACTTTCTTTATTTAATATAGCACAAGGTTTGTCACTTTTGTTCAAGATGAGGATGTGTTATTGTTATTGTAGTAGTGGCAGTAGTGGTACTACAGTAATGGTGGATTGGTTAGCAGTAGTTAATGGTGGTGGTGGTGGTAGTAGTAGGCAGGTAGTAGTAGTAGTACTAGCATTAGTAGCAGTAGTAGTAGTAGTTTAGAATATATTGATTTTACTCAGGTTCAGTAGAGGGTTAGCCTACTCTCTCTAGATTATCGTTGAAACTATCTTTGTTTTTGAAATATTTGGTTCTCTGATCTGTGTTAATTCATTTAGGAGCCATGTTTTGCAAGTCCAATGTTTGTTCAAAAGCCTTATACATGTCTTTGATTCATTTTCAGGAAAGTTCATGTCAAAATAGAGCTTCAGTCAGCCAAAGCCTGGCCCAATAAATGGGGATTCTTGACCAAGTCCTACAAGGAGGTAAGCAAGTGAAACCTGATGCAGTATGAACACATAACAAGTTCTACTTCTTGAGAATACAACCATACAACCCTATAGCCTCTATTGATTAGCCAGGTAGGGACAGACTGAACTGGGCACCATTTAAATCAAAACAATGAAATCAAAGTTATTGGGTTGATCGATCACATATCTATGAGTTTCTTCAGATTTTCAGATATTTCATGCAATGTTTACAGATGCAGGAGGAGAGCAACAAGCTGAAGGACGTTGTCAAATTGGAGCTTCCTCAACATCTTAAAACACGACCCCCTACCCCACCTGAGAAATATATCCAAGTGAGTCCTTACAAACTCCTTTGGGTCAAGGTCAAGTAAGACCCTGGTCAAAGGGAGTGCACTATATAGTAGTGCACAACCAGGGATGGGTAGGTTACTTTATAAATGTAATCCGTTAGTTACTAGTTACCTGTCCAAAATTGTCATCAGTAACGTAACCTTTCGATTACCCAAAACTCAAATATTGTTACTTTTAGATTACTTTCCCCTTAAGAGGCATTAGAAGAAGACAAAAATGTATGTTACCAATTGAACACCATCTATTGCAGGATAAATCAATGTTAAAGTTTACATAGCTGGCCATATATATATGTAACATTTTACTTTATGCGTTGGGTTATGTAGGCTTCTTCTAACACATCGCATTCTACTTCATATAACAATACAATTAAAGTATATCTTTACAATAAAAACCAGTCTATCAGAATTCCAGTCATTCCAATAAATGTTATACCCCTTGATCTTCAAGAATAGGACTTGGAAATATGGAAGTATAGATTAGCTAAATTGTTTTACCTGAGTATGACCCCAGCCAGCCCTACTTTGTTGTTTATGATTTTGTTGTCATGGAGGACTGATTGGACTCATTGATTCGAATTGAAAAATAAATGCTGCGCTCATGGAATGGCATGCTCTGAGCACTACTGGAGAAAAAAAGCCCCACTTGTATTACATAGGCTTGGATCTGCACTGTGCAGCTGTTGCTCAAGCGCATTTTTTACTGGCTGTCCACTGGTTTCAAAAACAATGATTGATGGGCAGCTTAAACTTATTGAATTCAACCATTATTGGGTTCAAATACAATACGTAATTTGCCAATAGCTAAATGAGAGAGCAGCAGTGACTCACATCAATGCGCTATGTAGGTATCAATAATAAGTGATATATCCTTATTGTCGTAGACCAGGTATACCCCCAGGGCTACGTGCAGTCCCGTCAAGGGTTGGCAAATCACGCTGTTAAGACACTGATGCCCTTTGCAACCATGTACCTATGTGAGAGTGAATGGTCGACCCTCATTGGCATGAAAACAAAATACAGGCAGACTGAGACTCTCTCCAATACAACCCAACATTGCAGAGTTATGTGCATTCTTTCAAGCACACCCTTCTCATTAATCTGTGGTTAGTTTTATATGTAAGATGGTTAAATAAAGAGCAAAATTATTGATTATTATTATTTGTGCCCTGGTCCTATAAGAGCTCTTTGTCACTTCTCACGAGCCGGGTTGTGACAAAAACTCACACCCATTCTTGTTTAAAAAATGTATCTTATGTGTGTGGCAGGCTTACAATGATGGCAAAAAAACAACATTTAAGAGTGCGCTGACCCTGGTGCTAGAGGGGGTACGCAGCTGGAGATTGAATGTTTGAAGGAGTCCTGGACTACTGCCGAAGACTAAACCAGTGCTGTTATCCTTACCTCCAAGTGTTTATTCACGGTGGATAATCATTGGATGCCAACAGCAGTCACACCATTGGTAGACATAGCTTGGACTGCAGCCTACAAAAGCCTATTCCTGCTCTTTTCTCGCGATCCATCAAAAACATTTGGTGTGTCATCATAGTGGTCTCTGACTTGTGGTCAGACTCGCTCAGGTGGAACAAACTTAAACTTGTGCCTTTTTTCAATGATGATTTGAATGTCATTGAGAAAACGGAGAAGTGTCCGATTTTTATTCGCAAACATCCTTTCTGAATTTTAAAGTAATCCTCTAAGTAATCATCTAGTTTTTCAAAAGTATCTGTAATCTGTTTACAATATTTTTGCTGGCTTTTGTAATCCTTTACATGTAAAGGATTACATGTAATTCGTTACTCCCCAACCCTGTGCACCATTACATAACAAAAACTTATTTAGTGCACTACTTTTGACCATGACCGAGAGGGATCCAATTGTCTTACGTCAATTAGAGTGACGAGCGTCACGTAGCAGTGACCCCACCTGTTGGAAGACAATGATAGGGCTCTGGTCGAAAGTCGTGCATTATGTTGGGAATAGGGTGCCATTTGCAGACAGTAATGCTGGGCTATGTGTGACACTGAGGTCGGTTGCAGGTGGGACCCTCTCCCCCAGTTCCCCAGACCACCCAGGCTCAGATTGGCTGGCGCTCGGCAGTGCCCGAGTTGCAGTTGGAGCGCTACGGAAAGGTCCAGTGTGGGAAGAAGAGCTTCCTGAAGGAGCTGGGCTGGGCCTTCGATGCCTGCAGCTGAAAGAAAAAAAACTCTTCTGCCATGACACCTACCTCCTAGGCTTTGGCGATGCCGTGCAGACTCAATATTGATGACTACTCAATATATGACTTTCCCTTATCCCCTGCTCTTTGTCTTTGTCCTCCTCTCCTTTGTCCTCCTTCTGTCTCTCACATTTAATTTCAACACAAATCTTGCATACTATATCCAACAAAATTACCACAATGGGTGCTTGGTTATTTTGATCCAATGACAATCATTTGATTATTTATAGGATATTATGTTCTCTCCTTTCATTATCCTGTAGTCAATGGTGCTGTATTCCCACAAATGTAATGTAATTGTTAAGGTCCAACATTTTCATTTTGAGGAGGGAATTTTAAACAATGTTTATTCCCATTTGATATACTTGGTATGATTTTTTTCAATGGCTGTATGATTGACCATGTATCAATATCTTATCTTGCAATTTAGCCTATATTCTGTTCGGGTTCCTTAAGATTTTTACAACAAATTAAAGTAGACTTTAGGGGCTATCGAGTGGCCAGGAGACCCATGAGGCGGAGCACAATTGGCCCAGCATTGTCAGGGATAGGTGAAGGATCGGGATTTCCTTGTCCTGTCGCGCTCTAGCGACTCTGTGTTGCGGGCTGGGTGCCTGCAAGCTGACTTCGATTGCCAGCTGGACGGTGTTTCCTCCCAACACATTGGTGCGACTTTCTTCCAGGTTAAGAGAGCAGTGTGTCAAGAAGCAGTGTGGCTTGGCAGGGTCGTGTTTCGGAGGACACATGGCTCTTGTTCTGACAGATCTTCCCAAGTCTTTAGGGGAGTTATAGTGATGGGACAAGACTGCAACTACCAATTGGATGTATTCACAATCTATTTGTTTATATTAAAAAGTATTTAAATAGAAAAGCTGGGTAACACTATTTTACCGTATAGAAATGACCAAACATTTACTAAGATGTGGATTCATTATATCAAGCATCACTAGAAACCATTTACCAGCTATGTTGAATTATTAACCAAGTACCAGAAATTATTTCCTACTACACTGAACAAAAATATAAACGCAACATGTAAAATATTGGTCCCATGTTTCATGAGCTGAATTAAAAGTTCCCAGACATTTTTCAGGTGCACAATAAGCATATTTATCTCAAATGTTGTGCACAAATGTGTTTACATCCATGTTAGTGAGCATTTGTTCTTTGCTAAGATAATCCATCCACCTGTCAGGTGTGGTATATCAAGAAGCTGATTAAACAGCGTGATCATTACACAGGTGCTGGGGATAATAAAAGGCCACTCTAAAATGTGCAGTTTTGTCACACAACACAATGCCACAGATGTCTCAAGTTTTGAGTGAGCATGCAATTGGCAAGCTGTCTGCCGCAATGTCCACCATAGCTGTTGACAGAAAATTAAATGTTAATTTCTCTATCATAAGCCACCTCAAAAGTTGTTTTAGAGAATTTGGCAGTATGTCCAACTGGCCTCACAACCACAGACCACGTATTTGGCATCGTGTGGACGAGCGGTTTTCTGATGTCAATGTTGTGAACAGAGTGACCCATGATGGCGGTGGGGTTGGGATGCTCTGGATCAACATGCACGACAGTGTGTTCCAGTTCCCGCCAATATCCAGCAACTTCGCACAACTATTGCAGAGGAGTGGGACAACATTCCACAGGCCACAATCAACAGCCTGCTCAACTCTATGCGAAGGATACGTGTCGCATATTTGGGTCACAGATTTCCCAATAATGTGAAATCCATACTTGTTGAGCACATTCATTCTGGCACATGTCTTGCCCATCAGTGCAACACATATGGCACTGTCATACTGAGCGTAATGCAATGCTACAGCTGCACTGACAATTTTTGTTGTTGTTGCAATTTACTAATTCTACCTAAGGGCGCAACGCATTACACACATTCCAGATCAACTATTATGAAGCGGCCTAGAATACAAGCCAAACTGCTGTCTAACAGTAGAGGGGGATATGCTGATTTCATAATAATGAAAATGAAGTTGGATAAAAATGTTTTACACTTCTGAAATGCTACTAGGAAACTGTTACTATTCTGAGGATGTTCGATGAATTGAGGACAACTGAAAACACATTTGTGTTCTGGTTGTCATTTAACCATTGGGTACATTCCAATATCCATACTAGCAGAAAATACCCATACATGCCCAATACATTGCTTTATTCAAGGTGGTATGATAGAATGGATATTGGTACAGAGCCACATGCTATGATGGATTGGCAGTTTGGCCCACAGACAATGGCCTGCTCTTAGCCTTAGCCGGGTGACTCTTCCTCTCACACGTTCCCCACAGTCTGCTAGACTAAAGTGGCAGACAGACACACTAGTGGGCCTGTCCCTGCACTGACCTTTCTACACAGCCATACACCAGCTCTCCCGCGACCTCGACGTAAAAAGCCACAGACCTCAGTCACTCAACAACAAGGGGCAAAGCCACAGGACCATATGATTGTTTTCAAAGGCATATCTTACATTTTTAATTGAAAAAGGAATTGAATGTTTTACATTTTTCAAAAGGTTGTGTAATTCCAAGCAGATTATTTTGCCTATGTACAGTGCCTTGCGAATGTATTCGGCCCCCTTGAACTTTGCGACCTTTTGCCACATTTCAGGCTTCAAACATAAAGATATAAAACTGTATTTTTTTTGAAGAATCAACAAGTGGGACACAATCATGAAGTGGAACGACATTTATTGGATATTTCAAACTTTTTTAACAAATCAAAAACTGAAAAATTGGGTGTGCAAAATTATTCAGCCCCTTTACTTTCAGTGCAGCAAACTCTTTCCAGAAGTTCAGTGAGGATCTCTGAATGATCCAATGTTGACCTAAATGACTAATGATGATAAATACAATCCACCTGTGTGTAATCAAGTCTCCGTATAAATGCACCTGCACTGTGATAGTCTCAGAGGTCCGCTAAAAGCGCAGAGAGCTTCATGAAGAACAAGGAACACACCAGGCAGGTCCGAGATACTGTTGTGAAGACGTTTAAAGACGGATTTGGATACAAAAAGATTTCCCAAGCTTTAAACATCCCAAGGAGCACTGTGCAAGAGATAATATTGAAATGGAAGGAGTATCAGACCACTGCAAAGCTACCAAGACCTGGCTGTCCCTCTAAACTTTCAGCTCATACAAGGAGAAGACTGATCAGAGATGCAGCCAAGAGGCCCATGATCATTCCGGATGAACTGCAGAGATCTACAGCTGAGGTGGGAGACTCTGTCCATAGGGACAACAATCATTCGTATATTGCACAAATCTGGCCTTTATGGAAGAGTGGCAAGAAGAAAGCCATTTCTTAAAGATATCCATAAAAAGTGTTGTTTAAAGTTTGCCACAAGCCACCTGGGAGACACACCAAACATGTGGAAGAAGGTGCTCTGGTCAGATGAAACCAAAATTGAACTTTTTGGCAACAATGCAAAACGTTATGTTTGGCATAAAAGCAACACAGCTCATCATCCTGAACACACCATCCCCACTGTCAAACATGGTGGTGGCAGCATCATGGTTTGGGCCTGCTTTTCTTCAGCAGGGACAGGGAAGATGGTTAAAATTGATGGGAAGATGGATGGAGCCAAATACAGGACCATTCTGGAAGAAAACCTGATGGAGTCTGCAAAAGACCTGAGACTGGGACGGAGATTTGTCTTCCAACAAGACAATGATCCAAAACATAAAGCAAAATCTACAATGGAATGGTTCAAAAATAAACATATCCAGGTGTTAGAATGGCCAAGTCAAAGTCCAGACCTGAATCCAATCGAGAATCTGTGGAAAGAACTGAAAACTGCTGTTCACAAATGCTCTCCATCCAACCTCACTGAGCTTGAGCTGTTTTGCAAGGAGGAATGAGAAAAAATTTCAGTGTCTCGATGTGCAAAACTGATAGACATACCCCAAGCGACTTACAGCTGTAATCGCAGCAAAAGGTGGCGCTACAAAGTATTAACTGAAGGGGGCTGAATAATTTTGCACGCCCAATTTTTCAGTTTTTGATTTGTTAAAAAAGTTTGAAATATCCAATAAATGTCGTTCCACTTCATGATTGTGTCCCACTTGTTGTTGATTCTTCACAAAAAAATACAGTTTTGTCTTTATGTTTGAAGCCTGAAATGTGGCAAAAGGTCGCAAAGTTCAAGGGGGCCGAATACTTTCGCAAGGCACTGTACCTACACCTTCACATAAGTGTTTGTGTTGTTCCACAATATTAAATCCACCCTTCACACTGAAACACATGATAAAATATGATGCACAAAATCCTTCACTTTGTAGCATCAAAGAAATACATAAAAGATATGCTATGCCCTATGCCCTCTCATTGGTTAAATAGCAAATTAACGATGGTAACTTTACATAAAGTAAAATTGTGGGGCTTGCTTAATCTGTTCAAAAATGTTCACTTAAACAAAGCAACTAAAATAGAGTCAAAGTTAAATGTACTAAAACAATTGGTCTGATTAGTTTGATGTACCACTAGATCAACTTTATTACTTTGGATTGTATGTCAGTTAGATCACACATTTCATCAGAAATAAACACTCGGACTAGTACACTTTTATACACTCTCCTTCTAGAATACCACAGTATATGCAGTATATGTAATAATAGAGCACAGAAGACAATGAGGCATAGTTGAAGTGTTAAATGAATACCAAACTATTTTTTACAATGGATTTGGACAATGTGAAGGCCTCTGGGCTGGAGCTGGATCAGTGGGAAAAGAGACCATTGGGCGGAAAGGGGGAGCCCCAGCCCCCTGTTTGGTTCTAAGAATATGAAATATACTTATTCATGTCACTGAGGGAGAAAGGGTAATGTATAACATTTACATTATGTCAGGATATGTTATTGTTAGAGGGATCCTCTGGGAGAAGAGACACAGTCTGGTACCAGTCACCATGACAGCCGTGCGTTGGGGTGGAGTGAGCACTTTGGGGAACAGGTCAGGTCAGATGAAGTGAGGAAGACAGATATCACTAAGGTTGTGTCGGGTAACAGAGATGCATTGGCTGTTCAGTTGTGTAGGAGGAGACTCAGCATAGGAGAAAAGGTTAAATATCCGTGCTTGTGTGAATATGTCTGTCTGTTCAGCTGTTCGATCCTTTGGGATGAATAAACTTGGTTTAAGCTTTCATAGTGTCCGTTGAGTTCTTCCACTGATATTTATAACCTAACACCCCATCTCTGCCCCCAGGGAGGATACACAAGTTAGCTGAGCATAGCATACATAGGGTTCTAAAAAAAATCACGTTACATAATTTTGCCTGATTCCGTTTTGTATTTTCCCAAATTCTGTTTTCTCCGTTTCATTTTTCCAGGTAAACATTTCCCCAATTTTTCAGGTTTTCGATGAAAATCACCCTTTTTTAATAGAAAAAAAAGATGGAAGTCCACAAGAACGCTTAAAACACATCAGGAAAATGCCGCCGGAGGGGATGGCTGCCGTTTCACGGGCTCCTAACCAATTTCACATTGTTTGTAACTTATTTTTAACATAATGTTGATGCTACTGTCTCTTATGACAGAAAATAACTTCTGGATATCAGAACACTATCTCAATTGGGTTGAGGTCGGGTGATTGTGGAGGCCAGGTCATCTAATGCACCACTCCATCACTCTCCTTCATCAAATAACTCTTACACTGCCTGGAGGTGTGTTGGGACATTGTCCTGTTGATAAACAAATTATAGTCCCACTACACGCAAACCAAATGGGATGGCATATCACTAGAAATGCTGTGGTAGCCATGCTGGTTAAGTGTGCCTTGAAATAACTCACTAACAGTGTCACCAGAAAAGCATCCCCTCGCCATCACACCTCCTCCTCCATGCTTCACGGTGGGAACCACACATGCGGAGATCATCCGTTCACCTACTCGGCGTCTCTCAAATTTGGACTAATTTCCACCAGTCTAATGTCCATTGCTCGTGTTTCTTGGCCCAAGCAAGTCTTTTTTACTTATTGGTGTCCTTTAGAGGTGGCTTCTTTGCAGCATTTCGACCATGAAGGCCTGATTCACGCAGTCTCCTATGAAAAGTTGATATTGAGATGTGTCTGCATTAATTTGGGCTGCAATCTGAGGTGCAGTTAACGCTAATGAACTTATCCTCTGCAGCAGAGGTAACTCTGAGTCTTCCTTTCCTGTGGCAGTCCTCATGAGAGCCAGTTTCATCATAGCACTTTTTGCGACTGCACTTGAAGAAACTTTCAAAGTTCTTGAAATGTTCCGGATTGACTGACCTTCATGTCTTAAAGTAATGAACAGACTGTCATTTCTCTTTGCTCATTTTTCCCATCGACCAATCATCATCTACCACCACCTCCATCAACACCATACTGTGGGTCTTCAAATGTTGTTAGATATACACAGGGAAAGACGGCACCAAACATGGGAACAAGGCAGCTCTGAGCAGTGGCACCAGGAGAGAGAAGGGAGAATCACAGCATCACAGCATTTAGCGAAGTCACAAAAATACAAAAAGAGTGGCAGAGGCATTTGTGCAGTCCAAAACAAGTATCTTCCAAGCCGATAAGCTATGATGCTATCAATGTACCTCAAGAAATTCCCAGATAGGCACCTGCTCAGATGCAGTCTACTCTTGCGGCCCAGCCTACCTTTTCTAGGAGCTTCGCCTGATGCAGTTACCTGTGGCAATGTCATGAGTGGAGTGCTGGAGGTGAAGTGTCCCTTTAGTGCGAGGGACATGACCGTGGAGGATCATGTGTCCTCAATCAAGGACTTCCACGTGATCAAAGAGGGTGAGGGGATAAATATCTGGCTCGCCGTCAGTGTTCCAATTAATCCCAACGGTTTTCGAATGGGTTGAGGTCGGGGCTCTGTGCTGGCCAGTCAAGATCTTCTAAACCAATCTCGACAAACCATATCTGTAAGGACCTGGCTTTGTGGATGGGTGCATTGTCATGCTGAAACAGTGAAGGGCCTTACCCAAATTGTTGCCACAGAATTAGAACATAGAATCGTCTGGAATGTCTTTGAATGCGTTAGCGTTAAGATTTCCCTTCTCTGGAACTAAGGGGCCTAGCCTGAACCATAAAAAATAGCCCCAGACCATTTCCTCCTCCACCAAACTTTACAATTGGCACTATGCATTGAGGCAGGAAGCGTTTTCCTGGCATCTGCCAAACCCAGATTCGTCCGTCGGACAGCCAGGTGGTGAAGCATGATTCATCACTCCAGACAACGCGTTTCCACTGCTCCAGAGTCCAATAGTGGCGAGCTTAACACAACTTCATTGACGCTTGGCATTGCACATGGTGATTTTAGGCTTGTGTACGATGGAACAGTTCTTGTCCTGACATTGCTTCCAGAGGCAGTTTGGAACTCTGTAGTGTTGCAACCGAGGACAGAAGATTTTTTAAGCGCTATGTGCTTCAGCACTCATCGGCCCTGTTCTGTAATCTTGTGTGGCCTACCACTTCGCGGCTGCCTTGTTGCTCCTAGATGTTTCCACACAACAACAGCACTTACTGTATAGTTGACGGGGGCAGCTCTAGCAGGGCAGAAATGTTATGAACTGACATGTTGGAAAGGTGGCATTCTATGACGGTGCCACATTGAAAGTCACCAAGCTTTTCAGTAAGGCCAATCTAATGCCAATGTTTGTCTATGGAGATTGCATGGCTGTGTACTCGATTTTATACACTTGTCAGCAATGGTTGTATCTGAAATAGCCAAATCTACTAATTTGAAGGGGTGTCCACATATAGTGTATCCAGACTGTATCACATCCAGCCGTGATTGGGAGTCCCATAGGGTGGAGCACAATTGGCCCAGCGTCATCTGGGTTTGGCCGGGGTTGGCTGTCATCGTAAAAAATACATTTGTTCTTAATTAACTGACTTGCCTAGTTAAATAAAGGTTAAATAAAAAATGTAAATCTTGGGATGGATCGCACCGTTGCATATAAAAACAATACTCATGTTAAAATTGCAATTATTAAATATAAATTAATTGCTTACGTAAGCTTATGTACTGTTAGCATAATATGTTAAAACAGCGCTCTGACAAACAATATATGAAATTATCATAAACAAAATGTGGTCTGTCATTATTTACATCTTCACTTACGTTAGTCACAGTTACGCTAGGTTAAAATAGCTGGCTACCTTTTGTTTGGAGGGCATCTGAAGGATGTTGTTCCAGCCATGTGCTCCCCGCATCTACTGAGTTAGGACATATTTCGCTTGGCTTTCCATCAGTGAAGTGCTAAAAATAAAATGTTAGCTAGATTAGTTATTGCATACAGCATAAACGAGGAATAGACTCAATGAATAGCTAAGGCTCTGTTGTATGCTTAAACACAGAAAGGGTAATGAGTCATTGAGCTAGCTAGCAAGGTTAGCTATGATCACACCAAGCTAGCACTCGTCACTGAGCTAAGATAGCCGAACTAGTTAACTAGCTAAATACATGTATAATATAGCCCATTCATAGACGCTAACTACATTTAGTGCCTATTGGTGAGGGTATCTTATTCCCGGGGGACTTTTGTTAAGAGCCACGACGCTTGCACTAAATGTTAACACACATTGCTTATGATACGGTTTTGGAAACACAATAAATGTACACTGAGTGTACAAAACATTAGGAATACTGCTCTTTCCATGACATACCAGTAGCTCGCAGTCCACCTATGAGTAGCTCGCCAAACAATTCCAAAAATACATGCAATTTTTCACGTGTTCCATCGCACTGTCATAAACAAATCTCACAACTATTCGACACCGCAAGCTCCCAGCTACTATCTAATCAACGCAACATTGACATTTTTCAAACCTCTGGTTAGCCACTAACAAAATATCTACCAAATATTTTTCAGGATATTGCGCGTCTGTCTGTGTGGTGCGCAAGTTTGTCTATCACTCCGTGTGTAGCCAGTCGATGTGACAACAGTCTTGTGGGTTGACAGAATGTAAGGGGTGCATAACTCGTGGCAGGGAATCAGACGCTGGAGAGCAGAACTAGGTAATAGCCGGAGCAGTTTAATTACAAAACCAATGGCATCAAGAAAATAACAACTTGGGTACAAAACCCGATGCGCAAAACATAAAACAGAATTTGATGTACATTTAAGGAGCCTGTTACTCCTAAAGGTCCAAGGACCTTATATGTTATTTTCAGAGGTAGAATGTCTCTGGCAGCCAAAACAGCCAAATAATCCATCTAACCGTGAATGGTTCTAGAAACATAAAGCCCTTTACTTTCCTATCACATAAAAATAATTTCACAAATGCAAAATATACATTTGCAGCCCTCCCCCTTTTGCCCCCAGAACAGCCTCAATTCGTCAGGTCATAGACTCTACAAGGTGTCAAAAGCGTTCCACAGGGATGCTGAACCATGTTGACTCCAATACTTCCCACAGTTGTGTCAAGTGCGCTGGATGTCCTATGGGTGGTGGACCATTCTTGATACACACACCCAGCAGCGTTGCAGTTCTTGACACAAACCTGTGCGCAAAGCACCTACTACCATACACTGTTCAAAGACACGTAATCTTTTTACACAATCCATGTCTCAATTGTCTCAAGGCTTAAAAATCCTTCTTAAACCTGTCTACCCCTTTCATCTACATCATTGGTCACCAACTTTTTGAGTCAAGATCACTTTGGCAGTCAAAAAGCAAGCCAAGATCTACCACTAAGATTTTAAAAAATACTTAAAAAATGTAACATGAAACTAATAAAAACAGTTCTGTAGGAATGATACATTATAACAGCATATTGGTTAAATGACTGGCCTGACAATATTGTTCTTCTCAGAGCATACATTTCAAAACTCAATCATTGATAACAGATCAGTTGGTGTAGCACTTGCGAGTCACAGCAAAGGATAAATTGAAATCTTTTTTTTTTTTTCATTTTACTTGACTGGTGGTACCTGCATTATGATGGTCATGGTGCTGTCAAGACAACTGGGAACTCAGTGACGTTCAGGTCAGAAAGTCGGAGCTCTAGAAAGGTGCCAGTTTCCGAATTGGATGACCATTCAAAACGATTTTCCCACTCGGATCTTGTTTTTTTCAGTTCCCAGTTGTCTTGAATGCACTGAAGTCGGGAGTCCAAGATTTCTGTTCCGAGTTGTTTTTAACATGACATTAAAGTCTCAGTGGAGGGAGGGAGAGAGCAGCAGAGGGTCTGCCTCTTACGGTCCCTGCTCTTTCCTTCCTTTCTTTCTTCCGGTGAGACCAGAAAGAGGGGACACATTCTTCCACCTTCCATTCAGGCACAAATTTATGTTGTTCTGATAACCATAGAAAGTGAAATACTCCTCAATATTGAGCTGCTAATAATAATCACGCTGGTCTATTGATACACTTGGCTACTCATTCATTGCAGCTGCAGCGCGAGTGGAAGTAAAGAGAAGCACATTTTAAGTTTTGTAAAAGTGTTGAATAAAAAACAGTGTTGACGGTGTTAAATTAAACTTAGACATGAACTCACTCATAAAAACATCAGCTCTTTGCTGTATTCTTTGACATTCTCTCATGTTTTTAAAAGTTATGAAATCTCAAGAAGGCTAGTATCAAACTTTTCTGTGGCATGGGTCGTGGAAGCTGTAGGTAGGCACGGTTATATGAGCTATCTGATTGGCCAGCGCAGTAGGCACACTTCATTTAGCCACAGATCTCCCAGTCTACTGGGTAGGCAGAGTTTGTCTTTTCAGACAAATGAAATGGTTCAAACACTGACCCATAAACACGGGGCCTCACGTTGGTGTGTGCTTGGCTTGTGTATTCAAAATAACCATACGACCACCACACTCTAAGACAGGGGTTTTCAAACTGGGTTCCGAGGTACTGCAGGGTGTCCGCAAATGTATTATTATTATTATTATTCTCATCATTATTATTATTATGTTGTTTTATGAATATTGCTAACTGCAAAATAATGCCACCGTGGATACCATTGTTAAGTCTCTGCATCCAGTATGAAGGCAGTTAGATTTAGTTTCATGAGCCAATGCTAACTAGCATTAGCACAAGGATTGGAAGTCTACAGGAACAGTTAGAATGCTTGCTGTCCATGTTCATCTGTCTCTGCGGAAGTACATAAATGGCTTCAATGCCAAAATCTCAAACTATTCCTTTTAATATGGAGGAAATTACAGTCATTGGCGCAAATTACCGTTTTTTTTCTGTATATAAAATTGTTAGGTGGGCCATCTAAGTGGTAATTTTCAGTTCTGTATCTATGGACGCGACCCAGTCGTTCATTCTAAATGTTCCATTGCCATACTGGCTGGCAACATTCCTAACTCTTGCTATAAACGCGACCCAGTCGTTCAGTCTATTTGTTCTGTATCTATGGACACGACCAAGTGGTTCAGTCTTTTTGTTCTGCATCTATAGGCACGACCCAGTCGTTCGTTCTAAATGTTCCATTGCCGTACTGGCTGGCAATATTCTTATCTCTTGCTTGCTAGCTAGCCAGAATAACAGCAAAGTAGCGGCATTTGCATTTGTTTAAGTTGTTTTCTAGTGACATTTATTTTTAATACATCCATAACAATGAGCTAATGAGGCACGATTTCGCATGGCATAGAAAATGTGCTCACTCGTCAGGACACTGTTGTTCAGAGGAGCTAGCCAACAACACAGCTACAGTAACACAATCACCTCAAACTGAAGCTGGAAAGACTGCAAATTAGCTGCATTTTGTTTGACCTTTTTCAAAATAAAAAAATATATATATATCCATAGAAATGATGCCAGATTTGAATATTGAAACAGTGTTGCAAATGTCAGAGAGACAGACAGCAAGGTTTATACAAATCTCTGCTATTGAAAATTAAATGCTAGTCTAAAAGAAATGTGAGATAATGTGTAGGTGCTTTTTATAGTGGAGATCAAGTTTATAAATTGCCTGGCTGGGCTGATGAGACAGTGGATTGCGCAGTCAGATGGAACAGACTAAATAGATTTAGCCGGTGGCAATTTGTGGAATAGACGCCGGCTAGAACGCGGTTTTAACCAATCAGCATTCAGGATTAGACCCACCCCTTGTATACTTTTAAATAATACCATCTTTGACAACTAACAATCAGATATTGTTTGTCGTGATGTACAAAAAGTAGAAAAAAATGTATCCCACATGAGGCCTTTTGAGGCCTTTTGCTTCTTGCTAGGTTGTCTAAGAATTTGTTCTTAATTGATTTACCTGGTTAAGTAAAAGGTTATGTAAATAAAACTAGATAGTCAGGGAGTATCTAAAATTCCAAAAACCGGACATTCAACGCACATGCCCATTGATTTTGTTATGACGTTTGAGCAGAGGAAAATAGAATTAGACATGACAAAATGCATAGAATTGCAGAAAATTAGTATTAAAACTGCCACATTTTCTCTCAGCTCAATTAATATTTTTTTTTAGAATTGCTTAAAATGTGTCTTACAACAGCAACTTTTTTTCTACGCCGCCAAGATACCTTTGTAGCTAATAGACTGTTAGATTTTACACTACCAAATCTATTCATTTTAAAATGTTGATTACTTCTACTTGCCATTATTATTCACTTGATGATAAGACAATATGTGAAATTAATTATTTTGCTAACATATGGTGGTCCCTGGGCAAGAAAAGTTTGAAAACTCCTGCTCTATGAAACAAATGGTTCTCAGAATGTTATGTGCTAGTCCTGTCCTCCAAATGTATTTCCCTATTCTCGCTTCACTTGCTATATATTATGCACATTGATAGCTTACTAGCAAATCTCCTCGCCTATTAATGTATCATAGTAGCAGGTTAACAGGAGGCAGCAGTAATCTGAAAGATCAGACCGAAACGTGATGAAGTGATCGGGTGAAATAAGAAGCCAGTGAACGGAGACATGACAAAGCCTGAACATTTCAGCTATATTTCTCATTGATTTAGCCCACTATTTCCTACAGGTGTGATACAGATGAAGGCCTATATTTAATCTGGATTTGACAAATAATAGCCTGACTAGGAATCTTTGACTTCTCCATGTGCCATATGTGTTCCCAATTAGGGTAAATGTAGTCCTATTAATAATGTTTGAATGTTTTCCTAATTTGCATCGGCTAACCATTGTGATTAATGATATTGAATAGACAGGTATGGGTAACAAATAATAATTGGTTCCGGTGCTCCGCATGGGCCCTTTGATTTTTCATTAGTTTTCCATAAATGGCTACTGTAGTGGAAGAATGAGAGGAGGTGATATTCTAACGACTGGCTGGCATGCGAGGCCCAGCGTAATGACTCAATCACGATTTATGACATTGTTTGGATGGCAGACAATCTGGGAGCTATCACAAGGTTCAAACATACCTTATTTGTGGCAAGCTCTAAGAAGAGAATTCAATTGTCATGTTTGGATTGTTTCAAGAGTTCATAAAGATACTTTTTATATATTTTATTGTACTGTAAGTGCTATGGATTTATTGTCACAGGGAAACTGTTATTCTGTTCGTCGGACAGCAGATAGTTCAAAGATGGAGTGACTCAAGGGTGTGCTCCTAACATTTAAATTGAGTTGCTTAGGTTATAATCTGGATGTGTTTTCCTGTCTTTTGTTTTAACTAGCAATATGCAAATACATGTTCATTCATGTTGGGCGTGAGTTTCTGCTTGAATTTGGTTGAAAGGACAGTGAATTTGTTCATACTCTACTTTGAGAACTTGCTACCAAGCTCCTGCGTTCTGTGTGGTTCAGTTGGTAGAGCACAGCGCAAGTGTTGTGGGTTCAATTCCCATGGGTGACCAGTACGAAAATGTATGCACTCACTACTGAAAGTTGCACTGGATACTCGAGTCTGCTAAATTACTCAAATATATAAGACACACATAGTTGTTTCTCTTAGAGATTATTCTGAAGACACTTGTAACCACCTTAAATTTGAGCCTAATTGGTGATAGTAATTTACTCTGTATTATTCTGTTACGTATCATGTATTTCATGTAAACTGTAATTGTTTGTGTCAATTCTTTCATGACTAATAAATCCTATTAGTTGAATTGAGTTCCTGGTTTTACAGAGTAATTATTTGATTGATTATAGGCTACACAATTTAGTAGGTCTATTGGTAGTTGTTATTTACACTATATACATAGTATATGCTTGTGTAAAACTTTGACATCTCTGATCTGCTTGACTCGATAAATTAAATGCTAGAAAATTGGTCGCCAGGATTAGCTATTTATATATCTAATCTCTTAATAATTGCATAACGGAAGTTAGACATGTTCATTATTGTCATACTGAGTGGGTGATACAATGATTCGCTATCTTTTTAGATCCTCCAGAGACGCACAGTCAGTGCCTGTTGCATTTATTCACATAATAATGGAGTCAGATTAATAAATGTAATTTATAATTATATTCAACATAATTTCTATATAATGGTTGGAAAATTTCCATCAAACTACATAATGGTGACCCCTCATCCTCAGTCAATGGGGCTTTCCACCAATCTACAATACTGCGTTATAGGCCTACCTGACCACGTTTTTCAGGTTACGCCAAAAGATTATGCTGTGTGTATTGAGAACAAGAACAAAAAATGTCTAGACAAGGAGGGGGGTATGTAGGGTGTGTGGCAAAGATGCCCTAAAGGCCAACATAATCTCACACTCAATTTGTGCAAATATTTACAAAAGTATTTCAGCAGATTTTGTGTTTTTGTGTGGCTTAACTAGTGTGAAAATACAAAACATTTTGTGCAACTTAATCCATAGGAAAAGACACATTTTTGTGTGACTTCATTCATAGGAAAATACTTTTTTGGGGTGCAAACTTCGGAACAATATTTCGAAAGTTATTGGAACAATGCATTTTGGGCAATAATGTTCTACACTGCCTTTTTAGTGTCCCACATTTATTAATCAACCAAGTTGTCCCCGAAATACTTATAATATAATAGTAGCCTTGCGTTTTTTATTTTATTTTATTTTATCAATGTCAATTCTGTTTTCTATGCTTGTTTTCACTTAATACTTTGGGATACAAGTGCTATGTCGGATTTTATGAGGGTTGCCAGATTGGAGAAAAAAGCTGTTTTTGTTGCTATATTGTTGAAGGTATTTGGATGGGGAATGGGGATACATTTTCCTGATGGTAAATTAGTTCCTCCATAAATGTGGAGACACAGAAGACCTGCAAAAAATACATGTTTGTTATAAATTCCCCTGGTGCAGCTGCATGGTATTTGCAACTATAATGAGCCTGGGCTATGATCAATTAAGCCATATCAGTGAAATTAACAAGCTAATGTAAAATAATGAATTATGTTGGCTTACACTTATGGCACTTCAAGATGATTATTACGGTCGTGCCAATCATGTTATATACTTAGGCCATCCTTTTTTAATTAAGGATCGGACCCTTTTTTCCCCATTTTCGCCTAAAATGACATACCCAAATCTAACTGCCTGTAGCTCAGGACCTGAAGCAAGGATATGTATATTCTTGATACCATTTGAAAGGAACACTAAAGTTTGTGGAAATGTGAAATTAATGTAGGAGAATATAACACATTAGAGCTGGTAAAAGATAATACAAAGAAAAAAACATTATTTTTTTTGTGTATTTTTTTGTACCATCATCTTTGGAATGCAAGAGAAAGGCCATAATGTATTATTCCAGCCCAGGCACAATTTAGATTTTGGCCACTAGATGGTAGCAGTGTATGTGCAAAGTTTTCGACTGATCCAATGAACCATTGCATATCTGTTCAAAATGTTGTATCAAGACTGCCCAAATGTGCTTAATTGGTTTATTAATACATTTTTCAAGTTCGTAATTGTGCACTCTCCTCAAATAATAGCATGATATTATTTAACTGTAATAGCTACTGTAAATTGGACATTAGATTAACAAGAATTTAAGCTTTCTGCCCGTATCAGATGTCTATGTCCTGGGAAATGTTTTTGGTTACTTACAACCTCATACTAATCACATTAGCCTACGTTAGCTCAACCGTCCTGCAGGGGAGACACTGATCCCATAGAGGTTTTAATCATCCCCCACATTACTCCCACAGGTGTCACCCTTCCAATAGTGTCACAGAGCCGACGCAAACATTACCTCTTTGCATGACAGATAGTTCGCCTCATCAGATCCTGGGCCTGTTTATACTGAATCAGATGTTGGATGTTATGTTATGCATCCTTTTCAGTACTTTAAATGCCCTGTACTTTAAATGTCCATCCACCATGGGGCTGATTTCCTCCTCCTCATCCTCCTCCCTGAACTCTTAGGTATAGCCACGGTAGCTGCCCCCACTAAAGCTGTTCTCTCACAGTTATTCATACTATTCACATCCTCTCTCATTTCCACCTGAGCCATCGCCTGCTCACTCAACTCTTGAAATTGGTCCCACTTTGCCCTTCCAAACACCAACCTGCCTCTTCCCTCTGGCCTACTGTGCATACTATGGGGTAATGACGTTGACTCCTCCCATACCTCCCACTCACAGATTCCTGCCATCGCATTAGATATCAGAGTGAGGTCCAAGGCAGACTCTTTCCCTGTGGCTACATCAATCCTGGTCCTTCGGCCATCATTCAGGCACACCAGAACTTTCATTTCTATCAGATTTTCTATCCTTGCCCTCCACTCTCTCCAGCGCAACCAGGTCCAATGTCTGACAAGGATTATAGTAGTTCACTAGCACCCCTCCTCTCAACCACACCACCACCACCACATATTCCTGTTCAATACCTTTGCCTAGCATCTTGTAAGGAAGTCCTAGCTCTATGAAGGTGGCCCATCCCCCTCCCCCTCCATCTCTGTCACTACAAACCACTACCATCCCTGTGTGATAAACTCCAAAGTAGGTTTGAGCCATGTTTCCTGCATGCACATCACATCAGGCTTAGCTGGCATATCCACAATGAACTGCTTGAACTCATGCCCATTCGCCAACAGGCTTCGAGCATTCCATTGTAGTATTACCACCATAACTAAGATCCAGTAATACATGACTCCAGCCTCGGCTGATTGAGGTCATCTCGAACCTCTTCCCATGTCAACCCTCTCATACTCAGATGTCTCCCAGCCGCTTTCACTATTAGCTGAATCCTCTCTGTTTTAGACTCTACTTTAGCAGTGCTATTGACAGCTCCTGCTATGAATGTCAACAACTTTCTCTTATCTATGTATACCATATCGCCGCCCACCTGCCCCGTAATCTCAGATCTAGATGCTCCTACCCATCTCTCCCTTGAACCTGTATCTCCCTGTACCTGGACCATCCTCACTGCCTCAGCACATGACACCCTTCTCTCCACTCTCACTTATTGCACCTCCACTGCCTGTTTCCTTGCATCGCACACACCATATGCCACACCATGAGCCCCCCCATAAGCCCTCACATAATAACTCATATATTAATAATAACTTTATTTGGCAGTACACTGTCCTTGATGTGTAACAGAATAGCCTGGCAATCTACCCTAATCACATCCCTTGTTACTTGCAATCTTCGAAAATTAACTAGAACGCCTCCTCTTAAGTTGTTGCTTACCTCTTTAGTGCTAACACTCACAGGCACTCCTTTTAATCCACTACTTCCCTGCTTGATCAGTCCAGCTGCTCGACACCACCTTTCACTTCACTATTTGCTTCACTCAGAGATTTTCCCTCTGCACCATTTCCCTACAGAGCACTTACTAGCTCCCATCTCTTAACACTTTATCATTGACAACTTCCCCGATCAACTCTTTTATCACAGCTGTCAACCTTATCGGACTCATCGCCCCTTCTCCCCTTCCTCCCTAAACTTCAGAATCACTTTATGCTCCTCCTCACCTCCATGCTCCCCCTCACCTCCATGCTCCCCTCAAGACTTGTCTTGCCCTTCCTTGGCACTCTCTACCTCAGAACTGACGCTGGCATTGGAAACTATGCTGCTTTCCTCAAACTTCCTTTTCTTCATCACCGCCTCCATAAACCTCTCGCTCCCATTCAAACCCCTACTCCCTTTCTCTCCCACTTTCTTTTTCTCTTACCTACTCCCCCCTTGATTTGTATTGCTATGCCCTATACTTCACTTCCTTCTGCATCACTATCACCTAACATCTGTGACCCAACCACCACCACACCATGTAAAGTTTGATTGTTTGCTTATCAACGACTGATACCAGAGTGAAATGAATAGTTAGTCACAAACAATAACTTGTAGATAGCCTAACCAGCTCTGATAGGGTGAGTAAAATGGTCAGAGTGAGACGTTCTATCATTTGTCTGGAAATAGCTAGCTAGCAAGCTAGCCAACTTCAGCAGGCAAGCTGCAGAAGGACGAGCAGGCTACAATTCCTCATTATTTATCAGTGCAATTTTGACGGCCAACTAACTGAAAAAAGTTTAAGAGGGTTTATCTAATGTTCCTTCGTTAGATTTTAGCTCATCTTTCTCTGGCTAGCATTAGTTGTTGATCTTTTTGTTGTTGATGTGCATAACTGAGGGGGAGAGACTACCTTTTCATGGTTGTTTGATCAATAAGACTGTAAAGTTCCCAAATGTAAGAGGACTCTCAAGTGGTATTGACATATTTGCAGAAATCCATTCTGGTGTATTTTTTGGCTAATGTGTTCTAATGATCTAAAGTCGCTCTGTTGCAACTGCCTGTAAACACACAATCCAGTTCAAAGTGAATGATGGCAGGCCTGTGTGGAAAATAAAGTCCTACTGTAGCTCTGATTGGCTATGGCACACCTGTCTGCGTAGACTGGATGAGACAGATGTTTTTATTCAGTTTTATTTACTGCATTTAATTGTCAAAACGCATGTCCGCTTTCCCACTCTGAATTGCTATAGAACTTTCACAAACGCCTCAGTATAAGTAATTACCAAACGTTTTAAGAATTTGTGAAAATGACCATATCTAAGTGCTCATTCTTCCTGGGGGTGTATATGATCAGATCTGAATAAGATTGCATGTTGCTAAAATGCTGTCAGTTCTACTTTAAGTAATAATGTGCTCTGTTGAACTAATAGGAAGCTAAAAAAAAAAAAAATAGGACCCTAAAATAAGGCCTGTTTTTTTTTGTTGCAATTACTTCAAAAAGCAAGCAGTTGGGACATATGGAAGTATTATGAAACTGGGCTTCATGGCAGATGCAATGAATAATAATAATCAGAAAAGGCGTTGTTAAAATTGTCATGTGTCAAGCCTAGTTATGAGTCAACTCGCACATCACTAGTGCATAATGACAGAACAATGGCCTGTGTTTTCTATAAGGAATTCGAGCAGCGCATTAAGACCATTATACATTATTCTAATAAGAAATCTGTTAAAACAATAAATATGTGAGCGTCTTTTAAGGTCTTTGTAGAATCTGTCATTTGTTATACCCCCTAGCGTATGTTATCGTTGTCTGTTTGTATCCTTCTTATATGTATACTGATTTTTCTCCAATTAAAAAAAAGGAAAAAAAGACCGAACACTCACTGCCCTCCACTTCTCTATGTGGCGGTCTGTCTTTCTATTTTGTTCTGAGCCGGGCGTCAGTTAAACTGCAGTACCAAAGCAAAACTGTAGGAGCAGTCGAAACCGTGCTTCTGGATCGGAATTCTCTCTAACACAGTATCTCTGGCCTGGTCAGAAAGATCAAGAAGAAATATCAACATCAGTTCAGCTGTGCGAGTGAAAAGATACGAGACTAGTTTCTAACATTTCTTGAATTCTGTTAATTGCTACTGTATTGCACTTGTAGTATAAATCATTGTTGTTATTTAGCGCAAAGATGTCTTTGTTCGGGAAGTTATTTGGCACTGGAGGTAAAGGGGATAAAATGACTAGCCCTCAGGAGGCGATTCAGCGACTTCGAGACACAGAGGAAATGTTGACGAAGAAACAGGAATTTTTGGAGAAAAAGATTGACCAGGAACTCCTCACTGCGAAAAAGAATGGCACAAAAAACAAAAGGGGTGAGACTTATCAGAGATGCGCTCTTAGTGTATTAGCTGTCTGGCTCGCTTGTTAGCCAACAACTTGACAGGAAGAAGGAAGTTGCTAGTTAGCGAGTTAGTTTGAGCTAACGCTAGCTGCTAACTTAAAGCCTGTGTGTGAGCCTGTAGCTAGCTATCTAGCCGAGTATGGTATGTTGGCAATTATTGAGCAATATGCCAGGTGGTTAAATATCTTACTGATTTGATAACGTAAAAATATTGCTGTTTTATTTATAGGTTAGTAGCTAGCTAGCCTACGTTATATAGCTATGTAGCCTACTGTACTAGCTAGCTATACCCTTATCAGTGAAACTTGCAGGCTAACGTTACTTATCTAAATAGGCTGTACACAATGCCTTTTTCTGATTAAAACAAAACTACTTAATTGCACCCGCACTGCTTGCCGTAGTTTTGAAGTAATCACGAAAAAACAGCCCTAATTTTAGGGTATTTTTCACCATGCCAGCTCCTATTAGTTCTATTGAGTACAGTGGCACTAACTCGCCTTCCGTAGGTTCTATTCCCAGCCTATTGTGTCACGTCACACTGCTTGTTTTATTATTGTTGGCAATGAGACCTGCCCACGTTACTGGTCGTTCAAATGTAAACAACAACTAAAAATGACTCATGGAACCCTGAATTCGTCACATTGTTTCCTTTAGGGAAAATAGGTATGTCTCTCTATTTTGCCAAATATCTTTTAATGTGTATATTTAGATTATTTTTTTTCAAACTAAACACTATTTTAATCATGAGAATCTCATTTTTATAATTATGTAAGGCTGGGCAGCATATGTATCAAACGCTAGCCCCAAAATACGTTTTGCCATTGGAACGCTGAGCTCCCCCCATTGTTTTCCTATGGAGAGGCATGCTGGTATATTTTGCCAAATATCTCCCAATGTGTATATTTAGATTATTTTTCAAGTCGGACACCATTTTTATCCGGATAATCTCCTCTTCCTAATTACATAAGATTGGGCAGCGCACTCTCCTGTCATCGATCGCTAGACCAGAACTAGTCAAAATTTTCCATTTTCCCCCTACTTTCTCGTTATGCAGACATAAGCACACTTGGCACCATAGAGGTGCGGATGTTTACCTTCAACACAAATGCTTTTTTTTCCAGTTTTGTCCTAGGAACAGATTGTAGTGGTTAAATAAAAAGGCCTATAAAAAAAAAGTTGGTGCCATTTAGACAAAACAGGCTCTGCGAACATTAGATTCCATTCATTTGCTATGGGCTTGTGCCAGTGTTCCAGTTTAGCCAATGTTATTTTGCCATTTTTTTTATCCTTGGGTGAATTTTGACTCGTTCTATTGTCCAGCCTACTCTGAAGCCATTTCATGGCCCCTGATGTTGTACATCATGTCATGGACGACATGGTCCTAAGACTTTGTGCCTCTTCCTAAGTGACTTGTTACCTTAACTATTCTGAATATGTAACACACTGTTGTACAAACAAGCCTACAACCTGTCATGAGAGTGGCTGTTCCTGCAAGCCTTTCAGAGAGGAATGTTTGCTTTAGTTAAAACCTAAATGTATCATGTACTCTAACAACCCGATCAAAATTCAGAATAATTGACAACATAGTGTCGAGGTAGACACAAGGAATATTTGGTAATGGAAAGTATTCCCTGAACCAACTCTGAAGCACTTTTCAAACAGACAGTGGAACGCCGCTGAGTACCCCCACTTGTCTCTCGTCGTCTTTGTGGTTTATTGACAAGATGGCGCAGATAGAGATGGTCGCCTTGCTTCGAGTCCTTAGGAAACTATGCAGCATTTAGTTACAAGCATTTCCCTACACTCGCATTAACATCTGCTAACCTTGTGTATGTGCCCAATAAATTTGATTTGGCAGACTAAACTTACAAGGTGTGTTGTCGCCACCTACTGTTTAAATAATGCAAAAACACAGTGTTGGAGAAGAAAGTAAAAGTGCAATATGTGCCAAGTTTAAAAGCTAACGTTTTAAGTTCCTTGCTTAGAACATAAGAACCTATGAAAGCTGGTGGTTCCTTTTAACATGAGTCTTCAATATTCCCAGTTAAGAAGTTTTAGGTTGTTATTATAGGACTATTTCTCTCTATACCATTTGAATTTCATATACCTTTGACTATTGGACGTTCTTATAGGCGCTATAGTATTGCCAGCCTAATCGCAGGAGTTGATAGGCTTAAACAGCGCTGAAGTCATAAAAAGCGCTGTGCTTCAAGCATTGGAAAGTGTTGTTTGAATGAATGCTTACGAGCCTGCTGCTGCCTACCACCGCTCAGTCAGACTGCTATATCAAATCATAGACTTAATTATAATATAACAAACACAGAAATGCGAGCCTTAGGTCAGTTTCTGGATTTTACCATATTAATATCATTTAGAAAACAAAATGTTTGTTCTTTCAGTGAAATACGTATTTTATCGAACGGGTGGCATCCATAAGTCTAAATATTGCTGTTACTTTGCACAACCTTCAATGTTAGGTCATCATTATGTAAAATTCTGGCAAATTAATTATGGTCTTTGTTAGGAAGAAATGGTCTTCACACAGTTTGCAACGAGCCAGGCGGCCCAAACTGCTGCATATACCCTGACTCTACTTACACAGAATGCCAGAGAAGTGACACAATTTCCCTAGTTAATATTGCCTGCTAATATGAATTTCTTTTAACTAAATATGCAGGTTTAAAAAAAGATATACTTGTGTTTTGATTTTAAGAAAGGCATTGATGTTTATGGTTAGGTGCATTGGTGCAACGATGGTGCTTTTTTTTGCGAATGCGCTTGTTAAATCAACCTGTTTGGCGAAGTAGGCTGTGATTTGATGATAAATTAACAGGCACCGCATTGATTATTTGCAACGCAGGACAAGCTAGTTAAACTAGTAACTTCATCAACCATGTATAGTTAGCTAGTGATTATGTTAAGATAAGTTCAATGCTAGCTAGCAACTTACCTTGGCTCCTTGCTGCACAAAAAAAGTGTTAAACAAATCTTTGAGATTCTTCAAATAGCCACCCTTTGCCTTGATGATGGCTTTGCTCACTCTTGGCATTCTCTCAGCCAGCTTCACCTGGAATGCTTTTCTAACCGTCTTGAAGGAGTTCCCACATATGCTGAGCACTTGTTGGCTGCTTTTCCTTCTCTGTGGTTACTACATGATTTTATATGTTATTTCATTGTTTTGATGTCTTCACTATTATTCTACAATGTAGAAAATTGTAAAAAATAAAGAAAAACCCTTGAATGAGTAGATGTTCTAAAACTTTTGACCGGTAGTGTGTGTATATATAGTGTGGCAGACCAGGGGGTTTGGTCAAAACGTTTACACAGATCAGACATGGACAGAGTAGGATTAGCTCAGTTTCAAGAGTGTTTATTTGAATAATAAACCAAAAGAAAAGAATAGGTCTCCCCCATGAAACCCTCTCTGGGATACCGTCTTCTGGGCTCTGGGTCTTGCTGTATCCTGTGGGGAACACAAAACTGAACTCCCTCCTTTTACCTCTGGAACCGTCCCCAACTATACGGGAGTAACCTTTCTTCCCCCAGTCCCTTCTCCCGTGTGCTGCCCTTCTGGCAGCTTTATGGGACCCATCCAGCTGGTGAGCAATCAGCCCTTGATTACTCACAAACTACAATCAGCCCCAATTTGTCCCCGTCTAGACCTGGCACGTCCAGCAGAGGGAGCCATCGCCTCGTAATGTATACTCCGTCTGTAACCAGGCCTCAACGAGTCTCCCTCTGGTGGCTGACCTGCTGTATGTCACAATAGAGATTGTTTTTTAATATTCAACAAATACCCTACCAATTGAATATTGTATGTATATTACTGTAAATATTGATCATGTTCCTTGTTTATGATCATATGTTTTGATGCATTGAATGTTAATATTGTGAACCTCCTTTTTACCTCCTGGTTCAGGAAGTGATGTCACTGTGTACTGCCCCTACATTTAGGACCTTCCACCCCCACCTGGGATATGGATGCCTGAGGAAGACCTAAGGGTCATTAAGACATTTTTACAAATAAATATCACCTGGGGGCATGAGCAGCAGTGTGCAGTGTTTTCCACCCCTAAAATTAACACTTACCATTACTTTCCCCAATGCTACCTACACATTCCTTTGTCTCATGCCCTTCTGCACACTTCTTGACACCTGTAACAATGCAATATATTTGGAGCAAAAGCTCATACAGGATAACTTATAGAACATCAAAACTCAAAAGAACAGACAACGACTCTTCTGTTTCACCACTCATGCCACCCCGTCTGCATCGCACCAAACGACGAGCATCACAAACACCGGGAAACTTTCCCCTTCAGTTGGTCAACTTTCACATTTACCGCTACCTCCAGTAATCTATTTTCAATGGCGCCCTTTTCTTGAGAGCAAAACAATTCACATCTCTTATCCGCATTCGTTTAACGCGATGTGCCTGCTCCCTCTGACCAGCAGAAACACAAACAATTATCACCAGACCACTATTGGTTACCTTCACTGATTCCACAACAACAACTCTGTTTTGCCCACCCTGAAACCGCAATGGATCAGCCAAAAGGCAAGGGTACATGTAAAATAAATAAAAAATGTCACACTGACCGTCACAGGCTCGTCTTTATCCAGACCCTCGGTGCAAGACTCGTGTTTCGAGAACTTCACCCACCAAACCTTCTGCCCTCACTCACTTCCATTTCTCCTCCTGTCTTCGATCCGGCGTACAGCTCACTCTACTTACACTTTCTACTATTCTTCTTTTAACAAACAAAGATTTTAAAATCTCCCTTTTTTTCACCATTTTAACTGATTTGAAGTACAGCCTCTTCCTCCCTCTCTTCAACCTCCTCTGCCACTCTTTTCCCCCATCCACTCCTCCTCCATATTCCAAGAGTATGTTACAGCCTTATTCCAAAAGTGATTCAATACATTTTTTCCCCTAATCTACATGCAACACCCCATAATAACAAAGCAAGAACAGTTTATTTTAAATCTTTGCAAATGTATGAAATTTTAAAAAATGTTTTAAAAAATTTACATGTTTTCAGACCCTGCATCCTGTTTCCATTGATCATCCTTGAGGTGATTCTACAACTTGATTGGAGTCCACCTGTGGTAAATTCAATTGATTGGACATGATTTGGAAGGAAACATACCTGTCTTCATAAAGGTCCCACAGTGGACAGTGCATGTCAGAGCAAAAACCAAGCCATGAGGTTGAAGGAATTGTCCGTAGAGCTCCGAGAAGGGTCCAACAAAATGTCTGCAGCATTGATGGTCTCAAAGAACACAGTCGCCTCCATTTTTAAATGGAAAAAATTGGAACCACCAAGACTCTTCCTAGAGCCGGCCACCTGGACAACTGAGCAATCAAGGGAGAAGGGCCTTTGATCAGGGAGTTGACCAAGAACCTGACGGTCACTCTGACAGAGCTCCAGAGTTTCTCTGTGGAGATGAGAGAACCTTCCAGAAGGACAACCATCTCTGCAGCACTCCACCAGTCAGGCCTTTATGGTAGGGGGCCAGACGGAAGCCACTCCTTAGTAAAAGGCACATCACTTGGAGTTTGCTACAAAAGCACCTAAAGACTCTCAAACCATGGGAAACAAGATTCTCTGGTCTAATGAAACCGAGATTGAACTCTTTGGCCTGAATGCCAAGCGGCACGTCTGGAGGAAACCTGGTACCATCCCTACTTTGAAGCCTGGTGGTAGCACGATCATGCTGTGGGGATGTTTTTCAGTGGCAGGGACTGGTTGACTAGTCATGACCGAGGGAAAGATGAACGGCGAGAGATCAGAGAGATCCTTGATGAGAACTGGGGCAAAGGTTGTTTTTTTTTTCTTCCAACAGGACAACGACCCTAAGCACACAGCCAAAACAACACGAGTGGCTTGGAGACAAGTCTCTGAATGTCCTTGTGGCATTCAGATGTGCCAAGCTTGTAGAACCCAAGAACACTCTGTAATCACTGCCAATGGTGCTTCAACAAAGTACTGAGCAAAGGGTAAATGTGATATTTGTTTGCTTTGTCATTATGGGGTATTGTGTGTTGATTTAAAAAAATATATTTTTATTTCCATTTTAGAAAAAGTACTGCACTTCTCCTGACATCCTGTTCTTGACTTCTCAAGGGATGCCATTTTCCTTCCTCCACTTGCCCTACTCCCTTCACAGAACAGTGCAAACTGGCTCTAACCAGAATAGAAAGAGGAGTGGGAGGGCCCGGTGCACAACTGAGCAAGAGGACAAGGATATTAGCGTGTCTAGTTTGAGAAACATACGCCCCACAAGTCCTCAACTGGCAGCTTCATTAAACACCAGCCTCAACGTCAACAGTGAAGAGGCGACTCCGGGATGCTAGCCTTCTAGGCAGAGTTGCGGAGAAAAAGCCACATCTCAGACTGGCCAATAAAAAGAAAAGATTAAGATGGGCAAAAGAACACAGGCACTGGACAGAGGAACTCTGCTTAGAAGGCCAGCATCTCAGAGTCGCCTCTTCACTGTTGACATTGAGACTGGTCAACTAGTCTAAAGAAGGCCAGTTTGATTGCTTCTTTTATCAGAACAACAGTTTTCAGCAGTGCTAACATAATTGCAAAAGGGTTTTCTAATGATCATTTAGCCTTTTAAAATTATAAACTTGGATTAGCTAACACAACGTGCCTTTGGAACACAGGAGTGATGGTTGCTGATAATGGGCCTCTGTACGCCTATGTAGATAATCCATTAAAAAATCACCCATTTCCAGCTATTATAGTAATTTACAACATTAACAATGTCTACACTGTATTTCTGATAAATTTTATGTTATTTTAATGGACAAAAAATAGCTTTTCTTTCAAAAACAAGGACATTTCTAAGTGACCCCAAACTTTTGAAATGTAGTGTATATTACACTAGATGACAAACAAGAGGCACTGTTTTGAAGCCACAGTGCCTCCACCTTGACACTCCCCCACTGTCATGGAAGCTATAGAAATGCATTCATTAATGTCTACATTTGTTATTGCCACATTTATTCTATTACATACTATTTGTTATTGCCACATTTATTCTATTACATACATAATACATACTTTAAAATTATATTATGTGAGTTTAACATATAAAAATAAAACATTTTCCTTTAAATTATCATGTTTAGCAAGTACTAATGTTTACTGTCCCCACATATTTTTTTAAATATGTAATTTTGTCCTTAACATTTAATTATTCTAGAACTCTGATAGAGTACTGCTCTTTCCCAGGAGTGCCAATATTGATGACCGGTGGTTTCAAAGCCTATCATTGGCCATAAATAGCAATCGAAATCCAGGGTTTATATGTACATCATTGTTTAACGCACGAGCGACTACCACCAGTGACCACGACGACAAAATTAACATTATCGACATGCAAAAAGTGAATCGCTATAACACCATAAGCATGCATAAAAACCAATTTACATGCAAGATAAATTATGAATCTAAAATTAGATTTTTAAAATTTATTTTACCTTTTTATTTAACTAGGCAAGTCAGTTAAGAACAAATTGTTATTTTCAATGACTGCTTAGGAACAGTGGGTTAACTGCCTGTTCAGGGGCAGAACGACAGATTTGTACCTTGTCAGCTCGGGGTTTGAACTTGAAACCTTCCGGTTACTAGTCCAACGCTCATTACAAAACAATGATTTTTATTGTTAAACGTGACTCTGTAAACTGATAGTTACCCAGCTAGCTAGCGTGGGCAAGTTGGATGTACCTGCTGAGGTATCACCACACAGGCTACATTTTCTACTGTGATTTGGTCAAAGACGGCGCCGCTTCAATTATAGAGAATAAACCAGATAGGTGCTTACAGATGGGCCGCGGTAAACGGCGAAGGTCTCATAAACTTCAATGGGAGGAGGGCGGCTAAACGCAAGCAGTTTTGCAAGCGGAGCGGTTCGTGGTGCTATCTCCGGTAAACTGCGCCTCTGGCACAGGGCCTAAAGATTTAATTAGCAGAGTCTTAAGCGGCTACAGCGCATGGTTGACCAATGAGCGGAGTTCATCTTGACATCCAATCAAACAACGTTTTAATGACCAACATTCGAGCTGACAACAAACGGGATCGCTGGTCTCTACACAATGTAGGAGTATTTTGTCGGGCTCAAAACCCATACTATTTTCTCCGCCCTCAGCTGAGTGGCTTCCACAGACACGATTAATTGAAAATCAATGGGCCAACCCGCCCGCCGCTCTGCGTGCAACTTAAGGGGCACAATTGCAACTTTGGACCCTTTCCCCTCAGGCCAAACATTGTTGAGGTGTAATAGTAGAGCCGCTATGATTGGAGTGGTGATTAGACTTGACACAACACGATTAGGTTGTGTGCAGTAAAAGAGAGGCCTACGCTCTGTCAGATAGTAAAACAACATTAAAGCAATAGAAATAGACACACCTCAGTTTTGTTCTAGAAATGCGATTAAGCTGTAACCGATCTTGGACGGTCGATTTCCATGTTTCTGCTTCTCTCTCTCTAAGGGAACTTTTGATGGAGGTGTTATACAGTCTATCTCACGCAGTCCTTCAAACTATGTGACTGTTCAGATAATCAATAGAGTTGATTCTTTCAGTGCTTAATGATTGGTAGTCTCGCGTTACCATTCTCCTAAGTCTCGTCCGAATTAACATGCATGCAGGAAGCATGGAACTGAGGCTAAATGATAGGTAACCACATGCTCGAGTGGACTATATGGGGTGGTAGTGAAGCTGGTGGTAGTGCCTTCAGGTTGCCTTAGTTTTAGTAGCAGGGGAAATATTTGCACATCAGGTGATGTCCCTGACATGTCAATAGGTCAGTATGCTAGCTAGCCTATGTTTATGGAGTAGCTTAGCTCAACCCAAAAAACAGGAGCAAGCTGAAGCCACAGGACAGTAAGACATAATACACATTTTGTATAATTTCTGGTCACAAAGGTTGCAGGAAAATGGTGTCTTCAAAAAGTACTTTCAGCATTTAAAAAAAAGTAAATTGTCTGGAGTGACAGATGTGCTCAATCAAATAAGATGTGATGCAGAAATCTACAAGCTACAAAGTAACACCATCTTGTCACATCGAAGATACTTCAGCCTGTCTCACCTCAATTAAGTAAATATTGTAAACTTGTGTACGCCTTCTTATTGTAAGCTTATACATGGTCACCCAGTGAATACTGACTTAGCCAAAACAAACCAAAGAAACGAGTCCGTTGAACAACAATGTTAGATTTTCTATTTCCTCTTGCAATGCTTTAGGGCTTTTCTGCTCCATTAGTATTCCCATCCCACAACCTCTCACAGTCGCTTCTCCTTCCTCTCCTCTTGCATCCAGCTGCTCTGCAGGCCTTGAAACGGAAAAAGCGGTACGAGCAACAGTTGGGCCAGATCGACGGCACGCTGTCCACCATTGAATTCCAGAGGGAAGCGCTAGAGAACGCCAACACCAACACCGAAGTGCTGAAGAACATGGGCTTTGCTGCCAAGGCCATGAAGGCAGCCCATGAAAACATGTAAGGGCCACCGTCACTTTTATTATTATTATTATTATTATTATTATTATTATAATAAACTGAAAAAAAAATCGTAAACTGAAAGAAAATAATTTACAAACCCGTTTTGAAAAACTAAATCTATACTGAAACTTAACTTGACTCAAACTAAATTCAATTTAAACCATCATGGATTATGTTCAGCTGCAGATTTTTTTTCTGTAAACTTTTGGTAAAAATCAAATGTGGTTTTCAAGCTTTTTTTTCTAATAGGGTTTGCAAGCTTCTTAATCTGGCGGGTAAATGCTGCCAGGAGATCGGCTTAGCTTCTGCATCACTATCACCAGCTATCACTAGCTAACAGGGAAGAAATCTGCTAATTTCTTTCCCTAACTCTAAAACTAAAAACAAAATAGTACAAGAATACAATAGAAATGTAATAAAAACTCAAACTAAATACAAACTATTAAATCAGGCTTGAAAACTTACTGAAACTTAACAGAATTTTGAATAGAAATAAAAACTAATTTAAACATAACTATAATATCCTTGGCGCTCACACACACACCTCTGACGTGCCTCTGACCTAGGCCAACATTAATGTTCTACTTCACGTTTTCTAGGATTTTTTGTGTGTGTGACAAAACCTTGAATATGCAATGAAACCCATTTAACTTTAACCGTTAAAGTAATTTTTATGTGTGCTACGTCCTCATGCACAGCCTTTTATCTGCAACAAGTCAATTTGATGGAAACACATCACTATTGGGAAAATGTTCATATTTTAATTTTGCAGAAACCTAGCTAATGAGTGAGACAAGGAATCCAAAGAAGTGGTAAAAAGCCATCGACGGACCCCCCCCAAACCAATCCCACCCTAACAACGAGTATATAGTATCAGTTCTCTGTTTGACAAGTAGTATGGATCTGTGGCTTGGAGTATTTTCTTCACTCAAATTACAAAATTACATATGGACTTAATTACCCTGTGAGCAGTCTATGGACCAGGTATAAAAGTAACCAATGCTTTGGTTTTGTTTACCTGGCCATTGTTTCAAATGCAAACTTTTTATAATTTGTGTCACAATTCCAATGCAAGTCAATGGTACATATTGAGTGTACAAAACATTAGGGGCAACTGCTCTTTCCATGACATAGACTGACCAGGTGAATGCAATGATCCCTTATTGATGGCACCTGTTAAATCCACTTCAATCAGTGTAGATGAAGGGGAGGAGACAGGTTAAACCCCTAGAGTCGATTTCCGCCGCGGAAATCTAATTAGCATAATCAAAATCAAATAATTCTGTCAGTTTAAGCTAAAGATATTTGTTTTTTTGCATTGGCTGCGTCTCAATCCACCCCACATCCGCTGATGTCGCACTTCCGCATCTGTGGTGAAACGTGCCAGAGCTAGAGCGGTGTTTGTCAGACCATGAGACATCCCGAAAATTGGTCTTCTCACAAAATCATATGTGGTGTTCAAACGGTTTGAACTATAAACTATTATGAACCCTCAATGGAAATATGAGACTCTCACAAACACTATGGTGTTCCTTTTGCTCTACAACCCTCACAAGCATCTTGGGACTCTTCTGAAGTCGATACAGCTGATCTGCCAACTTCTGTCTGTAGCGTCCGAACAGTTTGGGCTACACACTAATATGAAAGGTGCGACTCTCACAAACATGCCGGTTGTTTTGCTGTAGGACGCCTCACAAGACTCGTCTGAAGTTCCCCCGGTACCAGTAAAAAAAAAAAAAAAGAATGGATTAATATGGAAACAGTTTAGTGCAAAGAATACATGTAAAAAATATATATGTTCCTCAGCTATAGGACAGACACTTGAGAACAAACTTCCTTGTTATTATTTTGGGGGACTGTTCTATGTAGTCAATCTGTTACTCATTGTGTTTGTAGGGGCTAATAGTAAGGCCTAATGTAATTGATCAAATAATTGTTTTATATATTTTTTAAATTCTAAATCAAATAGCTAAATGATCCTTGGTATGACCTTCTAAAACAATTCCATATCGCTTAGTAGAACCCCCCCCGCCCGCCCGGCATAGATGGGGCTTAGTCAGGAGAGACATAAAGAAGCATTTTTAAGCCTTGAGACATGGCTTAAATGTGTGCCATTCGGGGTGTGAATGAGCAAAACAAAGGATTTAAGTGCCTTTTGAGTGTGTCAAGAACCCTAACGTGGCTGGGTTTTTCCGCACTCAACAGTTTCCCGTGTGTATCAAGAATAGTCCACCACCGAATGGACTTCCAGCCAAGCATTGGAGTCAACATTGGCCAGCATCCCTGTGGAACTCTTTCGACACCTTGTAGAGTCCATGCCCCGAAAAATTGAGGCTGTTCTGAGGGCAAAAAGGAGTGCCACTCAATATTAGGAAGGTGTTCATAATGTTTTGTACACTCTGTTACGCATTTTCACACTTTATTATACATGCTTCATTATTCAGAATGCAAAGTAACTTTCATAAATATCTACAGTGAGGTTGATTTTCCATATCTCTATCCTACATCTTCTCAATGTAAATGTTTGGAAATTGCATAATTTCAGCTTTATGGTGTAGTAATATCATAAAATGGCTTCTGCCAGAAAAACTTCAAAATGTCACTATTATTCTTTCCTGAATTTGCTATGAATTATTAAATGGTCTTTTGTGTTTTTACCCATAGGGACATAGACAAAGTGGATGACTTAATGCAGGACATCACAGAGCAGCAGGAGCTGGCTCAAGAAATCTCTGATGCTATTTCTAAACCTGTAGGGTTCGGAGAGGAATTTGATGAGGTAAGCTGAGCTAGGATGTTTCCTTTACCGCAGTGCTTCCCAAACTTGTTCAACCTCCCCATTTGAGAAGGTCTGGTCACACCACACATTTCCTAGGTGGCAATGGTCTGGATGGATATTGTCATTTATTGACTTAGTCCCAAACCTCCACCTCGCGACCCATGCGACCTCAGCAACCTGTGTCACGTTTATTTCTATGGGTACAAGCCCTGTCCATGACAGAAGCTGCACACTGCTCTTGTTGCCAGAAAGAAAATGTTGCAGCTTTAAAGCTCCTGAAATTCTACACATTTTACCATGGCTTATGTGATACCCAAACATAATTGGTTAAAAACCTTAGCTGACATGGGCTAGTTGAACAACTGAACATTTCTGACACCCCAATTTTGGGAACCACTGCCATACCGAATCAGACTAAAGGTGTTTGTCGTTGTTGGTTTGAAATGTATCCTTATCGTATTTGGACATTATAGACCTGTCTAACCCTTAATTATTTTTCTTTCTTTGTGTAGGATGATCTCTTAGCAGAATTGGAAGAACTGGAACAAGAGGAACTAGACAAAAACCTCCTGGAAATCACTGGCACAGATAATGTACCGCTGCCAAATGTGCCCTCCACATCCTTACCTGTAAGACCAGCAGGTAATGGATATATTGGCTTAGCCACTAAAGCTTAGCCAGCTTTAATGCTAGCGCATGTCTCTGAAGTACACTGACGGGAATTGATTTGAAATGATAAAATACTGTCTACACACACACACACATTTTTTATTCTGAAAACATCTACCTGTAAACGGTAGTCTTCCCAGTAGTAGAAGGTTTTTACCGTTTCCAACCAGTATTTCACCAGTCAGTGTAACGCTACCTGACTTCTATTCAAACCTGAACATTTTTTTGGCGATCTTTATAGGCCGATTTTTAATAAATCGTACTAATTTTATCAAATGAATGTGGTTCATTCTTACAGCAAAGGAGGAAGATGATGACGACATGAAGGATCTGGAGGCATGGGCTGCCAACTAGTCACTGCTTTTACTCCATACCTTCTATAGGTGGAAAAGAAGAACTCTATGGTATGTGTTTCAGGAAGGAATAGGAAAAGTCTGAATTAACGGAGACTTAAAAAAACTTGACAACCTTTCGCTTACTGTCAAGCTCAGCCTCCTAAAGAGGGACAATGGCATGTTGTACCTTCGACCACTGAAAACTCCAAATCTCTGGAGCGACCAAACAGTGTTTTTCTTTAAGTCCCTCAACTCGTTCTCTACTGTAAAGCATTGCTTCACTCCTTCCACCCCCCTTCTCTTAGTGCACAGAATATATTTTGAAAAGAAAGTGTAAAAATGACTCCTCAACACTGACAATAAGCTTCAATGTAGAATTTATAATACCTCATACCCGTTTTATGTGTAGTGCGACAATACGTTGGAAGATATTACAATACCCTGTATACATTTTTGTTGTTGATGCACAATATCCCCTTGGCGTCATGTGTTCACATGGCAATCCGCTGTTATTTAATCCATTTATCAAAATATGCACTTAAAATATACCTATTGTACATGATATTTATTAATAGCTATGTCCAGCGGGGAGAATTTGATTCCAATCTTTAGGGCTATTGGTGTTGGTCTTTTATTTGGGCAGGAGTTATTGAACTATATCATGAATATTCTTCCAGATACTCTGGCTTTCAAACGTGCACATATCTATGAGGGCAACTCCACAAGGTATCCTTGAAATGCTTCTCTGGGGGGTGGTTCACACGGTTATCTTTCTTTGATGTGACAACCTAACCAACTAGTTACATTTTGAAAACACAATGACATTTCTCGTCATATGTCTATACTGTATCTGTTCAAACTGAAGTGACTTGAGTGAGATTATGTCTGCCTCTGTGAGTGTTTGTTCATTTTCATCTTTAAGAAACATTAACACTATAGGAGGTAAAAATATATATATTAGGGTGTTTGGGCTTCTCAGAGTAATGGAATTTGATGTGTGTGTGAAGCGAGAATAAATGGATTGTATTCAGACTCCAAATTACAGGCAGTGAGGTTTATTTAATTTATGGCTTTCCTGAGTTTGTCAACTTACCCCACTATTTTGTAATTTGACATGCTGCTTCAGATTTCATATTTTCTATGTTTTAAATGTCAATTTTGTCTAAATTCCACCTTCAGAAGGGGAACTTAACTCATGTATGACAGCATTATGTTATGTTTGACATGCTCTGATATACCATAGGTTGTGTGTGTTTGTACACAGGGCTGTCCCTTGCGATCTGGTTCCTGTTTTTCTTTGGTCCGTCTTCCTACCCTGCCTATCACAACTTTCCCTTGTTTTAATGGAACATCTAAATTAAACATTTTGCCAAGTTGTGCACTGTTTGTTTCCTTTTTTAAGCTAAGAAAATCTGTGAATTCCTTTATCAAGAACTGTTGGTCAGAGTTATGGCAAGCACTTGTGATGAGATCAATGCTATTAAGAGGGCCAAGGTTCGTGTAATAGTAAGTGTTGGGTCAAGGATTATGGTTGGGCAAGGGCTATTCTTAAGCCACAGTCATCTGCTGAAAAAGTCTGATCATGTACCATGTTTTAACCGAAATACTGAAAGTATTATTGTTTGGAATGGAAGGGAACTACAGTGGTACTGTTTTTATTACCTTATTTTTGTCAAATATTAATAATTCTGTTGACAAGGTCCAAGTTAAAAAGTTCTCATTTGAATAAATGATATTATTGTATGCTGATCAAAAATGCAACATGCACCAATTTCAATGATTTTACTGAGTTACAGTACAGGAAATCAGTCAATTGACATGACTTAATTAGGCCCTAATCTATGGATTTCACATCACTGGGCAGGGGCGCAGCCATGGGTGGGCCTGGGAGGACATAAAACCCACCCACTAAGGAGCCAATAACACTTTAGTTTTTCGCCCACAAAAGGGCTTTATTACAGACAAAAACACTCAGTTTCATCAGCTGTCCAGGTGGCTGGTCTCAGATGATCCCACAGGTGAAGAAACTGGATGTGGAGGTCCCGGGCTGGCGTGGTTACACGTGGTCTGTGGTTGTGAGGCTGGTTGGAAATACTGCCATATTCTCTAAAATGACTTTGGAGGAGGCTTATGGTAGAGAATGTAATGTTCATTTACAGTTGAAGTAATTAAAACTCGTTTTTCAACCACTCCACAAATTTCTTGATAAACTATTGTTAAGTCGGTTAGGGCATCTACTTTGTGCATAACACGGGTCATTTTTCCAACAATTGTTTACAGACAGATTATTTCACTTATTCACTGTATCACAATTCCAGTGGGTCAGAAGTTTACATAAACTAAGTTGACTGTGCCTTTAAACAGCTTGGACAATTCCAGAAAATGATGTGCTCTTTAGAAACCTCTGATAGGCTAATTGACATAACTTGAGTCAATTGGAGGTGCACCTGTGGATGTATTTCAAGGCCTACCTTTAAACTCAGTGCCTATTTGCTTGACATCATGGGAAAATCAAAAGAAATCAGCCCAGACCTCAGAATTTTTTTTTAGACCTCCACAAGTCTGGTTCATCCTTGGGAGCAATTTCCAAACACCTGAAGGTACCACGTTCATCTGTACAAACAATAGTACACATGTATAAACACCATCGGACCACGCAGTCATCATACCACTCAGGAAGGAGACGCGGTCTGTCTCCCAGAGATGAACGTACTTTGGTGCGAAAAGTGCAAATCAATCCCAGAACAACAGCAAAGGACCTTGTGAAGATGCAGGAGGAAACATGTACAAAACCATCTATATCCACAGTAAAATGAGTCCTATATCAACATCACCTGAAAGGCGGCTCAGCAAGGAAGAAGCCACTGCTCAAAAACCGCCACAAAAAAAGCCAGACTACGGTTTGCAACTGCACCAGGGGACAAAGATCGTACTTTTTGGAGAAATGTCCTCTGGTCTGATGAAACAACAATATAACTGTTTGGCCATAATGACCATCGTTATATTTGGAGGGAAAAGGGGGGTACTGGTGTACTGGTACTGGTGCACTTCACAAAATCGATGACATCATGAGGGAGGAGAAGTATGTGGATATATTTGAAGCAACATCTCAAGAAATCAGTCCGGAAGTTAAAGCTTGGTCGCAAATGGTTCTTCCAAATGGACAATGACCCCAAGTATACTTCCAAAGTTGTGGCAAAATGGCTTAAGGACAACAAAGTCAAGGTATTGGAGTGGCCATCACAAAGCCCTGTCCTCAATCCCATAGAAAATTTGTGGTCAGAACTGAAAAAGTGTGTGTGAGCAAGGAGGCCTACAAACTTGACGGGCCAAAATTCACCCAACTTATTGTGGGAAGCTTGTGGAAGGCTACCTGAAACATCTGACCCAAGTTAAACAATTTAAAGGCAATGCTACCAAATACTAATTGAGTGTATCTATTTTGCTAAGGTGTATGTAAACTTCCGACTTCAACTGTATCTGGCAACAGCTCTGATGGACGTTCCTGCAGTCAGCATGACAATTGCACACTCCCTGAAAACTTGAGACATCTGTGGCATTGTGTTGTGTGACAAAACTCCACATTTTAGAGCGGCCTTTTATTGTCCCCAGCACAAGGTGCACCTGTGTAATGAATATGCTGTTTAATCAGCTTCTTTACATGTCACACCTGTCAGGTGTTTGGAATATCTTGGCATTGGCTAAATGCTCACTAACACGGATATAAGCACATTTCTGCTCAACTTTTGAGAGAAATAAGCTTTTTGAGTATATGGATAATTTCTGGTATCTTTTATTTCACCTCATGAAACATGGGACCAACACTTTACATATTGCGTTTTATATTTTTGTTAATTGTAATTTGATCCTTTTGAATTGTGTAGAAAACAGAGAGGCTACAGAGCCAGATTATAGGGAAGGGCTAGAGATGGGACACAAGTTTTAGGTCAGTCTTCCAATGCCCTGTCAATGCATTTGTTTGTTTGCATAAAACCTTAATGCTTATATAAAAAGCTGTGTATTTAGGTTGCGTCAGCTCTTACAATCTCCATTTAAATCTAATATACTCCAAGGTATCATTTTGGGTAACACTTCCTTTGAAGGTTGCATAACAAAGCATAACACAACAACTCACTCATGTGTTACCTCATTTGAATCATTCATCGTATGGACAGAACTTTTGTAACTTGGTTGAAAATATGCAGTGGTTATGCAACAGGCTTATTCAAAATCATGTCCATACTTGATTGAAGGAGTTTGGTTGACTCTTCCACCTGTAATATGCTGCTGCATCTGAGATTAATCATGCAATGTGCAGTTGAGAAGTAATTGGGGGGGTCCCATTATAGCTAGGTCAGCATTGCTGTTCAACCTCCACACTGCAAACAGTGTTTTACTTTTTCATCCATCGTCTTTGCCAAACTTCTTTCTTGATGTAAAATGCCTTAAGTGCATATAAAACATGTCTGTACATAAATATGTACACATCCACATAGAGGCAATGTTGATTTTTAATCCCTCCCCGTAGGTTGTTTTTAAAGGGAATTTCATGACTGGAATGGAAATCTATGGTCAATCAAACAATGTTACATCATGACACACAGCCAGTTTGAGGTTATATCATGAATGGGGTGTTGCAGTTCAAATGTGTCATGTGATTTCCTCATGAATTATAAACCCATTTATCAAACACAGAATACCTAAAAGGGGATATAATTAAATAGAACACTTATCATAGACCTACTACATTAAATTATGTATAAGGGGATTGTGGAACTGAAGGTAGGCATGTTGTGATTTGTTTTTGGTTATTACTATGTAATAGTAGTGCTATAAAACACATGTTTATTGTCACATACACCAGATAGGTGTAGTGAAATGTGTTGTTTTACTGGGTCAGCCGTACTAGTTAAGGCACCTCTGGAACGAATTAGGGTTATGTGCCATGCTCAAGGGCACAGACAGATTTTTCACCTTGTCAGCTTAGGTATTCGAACCAGCAACCTTTCAGTTACTGGCACAACACTCTTGCAACTAGGCTAACTGCCACCCAATTATTAACTATTCAATAAAAGAGGTTGTGGTATGAAACTGTTTTTGGCTGCCACTCTCTGTGGCTAAGAGCCAGTTCGTTTTGCATGGCCCTTTACCCCGGGTCGAGATTTTACTTAACGACCAATGAGAATTGTCTTTATTTGCAAACTATCTTCCGTGGCACCGGTCCATGCAAAACGAACTCGCTTTCTTTCGTACGGGGCAGGAACATTCTCAGAAAATTGGAAGCGTAATGTTGAAGTTGGCACGGAGACCTCATGAATATTACAAGCAAGCAAATTGACTGATACTTAAATTCAAGTTCACAAATATTATACCCTCTCTGTCCAAAGCCAGGTAGTAACAACCACACATATCAAGACGGTGACATCAAAAAGAAACCATAATGTCTGAGAAACTTCACTTCAAAGTCGGTCAGTATGAATGTACATTATTTATATTCTTTATCATACAGGCGAGCTTCAAGCCCTTCATTGATTGTGGATTAACGGGTGGCTAACCAGCTAGGCTAATGTCGAGTAACAGATTTTAGACTGCACATTTGGCTAGCTTGGCGCTATTTTAGCTGATTTATATCAAGTGATGGCTAGCTAATTAGTTATCATTGGACAGTAGGCTAACCAGACATCTGCAAATGTGCACTGGCATTTATAAACTTGTATAATCCAGTCCGGACGGAACACGGTCCATTTACCTGTAGGTTTTTGTTATTTTTACAAAGCCTTACCCATGCATAACCAGTGACAGCAGTTTTGGCATGCAATTCACATATATGTGGTAGAAGGTAAAGAGTTTTGTTACATCACAGAATAAATCGAGTCGACATGCACACAACACTTGTCCTCAGTCAATCATGGTTTATTTCAGAAGATTGAACTATGTTCTCGGTGGTTGTAATCCATTTAGTCGAGCATGATGCTTTCGTTTGTTTTCTGAGCTCTGTACTAAGTTACCTACGTTGTTTTATTTTTCATTTCACCTTATTTAACCAGGTAGGCCATTTGAGAATAAGTTCTCATTTACAACTGCGACCTGGCCAAGATAAAGCGATGCAGTGGGACAAAAACAACAGTCACACATGGGATAAACAAACGTACAGTCAATAGCACAATAGAAACATCTATTTACAGTGTGTGCAAATGTAGTAGATTAGGGAGGTAAGGCAATAAATAGGCCATAGTTGCGAAATATTTACAATTTAGCATTAACACTGGAGTGATAGATGTGCAGATGATGATGTGCAAGTCTTTGCAGTGTGTGACGCCGCCAGTTTTCCTTGATTGACAGGCAGTATGTCACCCTGGAGTCTGGCACAGGCAAGGAAGGGAAATATTAGTGTTATCTTCCAAAGACAGTACAGTATGAAGCTGCTTCTCCACTGGATAACGCTTGTAGGCGACGTAGGCTAGCTAAACTCATGCGCATAAACACGTCAGCGAGTATAACGCTCGTCTAGCGCCGAACTGCGCATGTGCAGGCTGTCAAATCTAAGGTAGGCTGGGCACACCGAGGTAAAGACAGTTTCAAGTTGGATTTTCAACGGATATTCACGCTTTCAAACCTCAATAGCTTTCAAGCCACAGTCTCCAAATAAGTGTCATTATGTTGGAAAAATTTCGCACAACATTGCACAGTTCTTATTTTCACGATTTGGACATTAATTCGCTTTCCAAAGCTAATAAACATGTGGAAATGTGAGCAGCATTTTGTATTCCTAGTTGAATTAGTTAGGGAGCATAAACAAAGTACAAACTTTTTTTACATTCGAATTTCAATAGCTCATTGGTCATGTGACCTAATGACTCAAACAAGGTCCAGAATGTCCACTGACTACCCTTCGATGTTGCACACCTTTTAGTTTGTCCATTTTCCTCTCACAAGATTTTACATGAATTTTTCAAAATGTAAAATTTCAATAGCTCCTTGGTCATGTGACTTTCTGACTTCAAACAAGGTTCAGAATGTCCACTCCGTGGGCCTACACATTGCACACCTTTTAGTTTGTCCACTTTCATCTCCTTGGTCATGTGACCTTCTGACTTCAAACATGGTGCAGAATGTACCCTTCTATATTGCACTCTTGTTTGTGTCACACCCTGACCTTAGTTATCTTTGTTTTCTTTATTATTTTGGTTAGGTCAGGGTGTAACGAGGGTGATATATGTGTTTTTATCCAGTCTAGAGTTTTTGTATGTTTATGGGTTTTTTCCAGTCTAGGTGTTTTTATGTCTATGGTTGCCTAGCTTGGTTCTCAATCAGAGGCAGCTGTTTATCGTTGTCTCTGATTTGGGACCAAGTTTAGGTAGCCATATGCCTTGGATTGTTTGTGAGTTATTGTCTATGTGTAGTTGCCTGTGTCTGCACTCGTTGGTCATAGTGTCACATTCATTTTGTTGTTTTGGTCAGTTTGTTTGAGTGTTCCTTCATTAAAAAATAATGTATTCTAATCACGCTGCGCTTTGGTCTCCTCTTTACGACAAACGTCACAGAATAACCCATCAAACCAGGACCAAGCTGCGTGAAAAGGAGGAACAGCGATTAATGGGGAAATGGACCTGGGAGGAGGTATTAGATGGAGCAGGACCCTGGACACAGCTGGGAGAGTATTGCAGTCCTAAGGAGGAGTTAGAGGCAGCGAAAGCGGTAAGGCGATACTACGAGGAGAAATAGAGGAACAGTGACGATATGAAGGTACACGGCTTGCACGGAAGCACGAGAGGCAGCCCCAAGATTGTTGAGGGGGGGATAGGAGACCTGAGCCAACTCCTCGTGCTTACCGTGGGGAGCGTGTAACTGGTCAGACACTGTGTTTTGCAGAGATGCGCATGGTGTCTCTAGTGCGCTATTCTTGCCCGGTGCGCTCTATTCCAGCTCCTCGCATTTGCCGGGCTAGAATGGCCATCCAGCCAGGACGTATTGAGCCAGCTCTATGTTCTGGATCTCCAATGCGTCTCCACGGTCCAGTGTATCCTGTTCCTCCTCCCCGCACTCGCCCAGAGATGCGTGTCACCAGCCCGGTACCACCAGTTCCGGCACCATGCACCAGGTCTATAGTGCGCCTCTGCAGTCCAGTACGCCCTGTTCCTGCTCTTCCCACTCGCCCTGAGATGTGTGTCCCCGTGCCGGCACCAGGCCTACAGTGCGCCTCGGCAGTCCAGAGCGTCCGGTGACAGTACCCAGTCCAGAGCGTCCGGCGACAGTACCCAGACTGGAACCTCCAACGACGGGCCACAGTCCGGAACCTCCAACGACGGGCCACAGTCCAGAACCTCCAACGCTCCCCAGCCCGGGGTCTCCAGCGACGGTCCGGGGTCTCCAGCAACGGTCCCCAGTCCAGAACATCCGGCGATGATCCACGCAGCGAGGGTCCCCAGCCCGGGGCCTATGGCGAGGATCTGCTGTCCAGAGCCTCCGATGATCCACGGGTTGGTGCTACAAGAGCGGACTCAGAGTCCACCCAGACCCTCACATTTAGGTTTGCGGCCGGGAGTCCGCACCTTTGGGGGTTTTTGTCTAGGGTTTTTGTATGTTTGTGTTTTTAGGTGTTTTTATGTCTATGGTTGCCTAGATTGGTTCTCAATCAGAGGCAGGTGTTTATCGTTGTCTCTGATTGGGGACCATATTTCGGTAGCCATATGCCTTGGATAGTTTGTGGGTTATTGTCTATGTGTAGTTGCCTGTGTCTGCGCTCGTTGTTCATAGCTTCACGTTAGTTTAAGTGTTCTTCCTTCATGAAAAGAAGAATGTATTCTAATCATGCTGCGCTTTGGTCTCCTCTTTACGACAAACGTGACAGTTTGTGTACTGTAAAATCACGCGGTGTAACGTACATTTTTCATAGTTTTAAATTTCAATAGCTCCTTGGTCATGTCAATTACACACCTAAGAAGCGTGCAGTGGATATACACCCATATTGCATAACCTCTAGTTATGTCTCTTCTATATTGTTGTACATTAATATTAGTTTGACAATTAGGGGGTCCAGTGTTGTGTTTACCCTTTTCTTTAATATTTAGCTATAATAATTGGTAGTTCTAAGTACTTATTTTCCCTGTTTTTTTATTTTTCCACAGTATTTAATAGCGGTACACAATAGGAGAGAGACATATCTCCTTTCGTCGTTAATATCAACCATAAAGGAAAAGGGCAAAGTACGAGAGTCGTGCTATTAATTGTCCAAAGCAGGGATGGAGAGTGAACTAGTGAGGTAGGCTGCAGTGGGTTTGCTGGTCAATACATCTACTGTATTGACCATGTTTATATACATATACTGTATTGACCATTATACATGTAACTACAGTAATGGTGGCCAGTAAATCAATTAATAAAAATGTAATATTGACAAATTAAACAGAAATTGTAGACCTTTAATCTTTTCCAACATGTCAACAGACACTTAACTTCAAATAAGTATGAAACATTTCAGTGTTAACTTTGTCTTTATCCCTGGTTGATGTACATTTCAGAGCCTCTTCAGTGTGGATGGGGTATAGCATACATTTTCAACAAAGACTGCACTTCCAGTTTGTTCTTTACTCTGTTGAACTATTTTGTCTTCATTCCTAGTTACAGCACATGGAACCACCGTTGGCAAACAAAACAAAGCGTAACACGTTATAAATAATATCAATGATGAATTAGCCATCCATTGTGTTATATCATAAATTGTCTGACATGCCGTCACTGTTGTCAGAAGATTATAAACATGTTAAATTAAGTTACTAACCCAGCCCTCCGATTTGACACATTGAACTCTATCTGAGAAATAGTTGGTGAACCAGGTGAGGCAGTCATTTGAGAAACCAAGGCTATTGAGTCTGCCGATAAGTTCCTAACTTCCCTGAAAAGTTGCATATCGCGGGGGCTATTAGATGCTAATGGTTCTGCATTTTTTGAATGGGGAATGCCTATTTAAGATGGTTAGGAATGCACTTTCAAAGAATAACCAGGCATCCTCTACTGACAGAATCAGGTCAATATCTTTACAGGATACCCGGGTCAGGTTGATTAGAAAGGCCTACTTGCTCAAGTGTTTTAGGGAGCGTTTGACTGTGATGAGGGGTAGTCGTTTGCCCGGTGACCCATTACGGACGCAGGCAATGAGGCAGTGATCGCTGTGATCCTGGTTGAAGACAATAGAGGTGTATTTAGAGGACGGGTTAGTCAGGATGATATCTAAACTCTGAACTACTTATGAACTACTTATGGCTTAGATCCCGCTACCGGGATCGATATGACAACAGCCAGTGAAAGTGCAGGGCGCCAAATTTAAACAACAGAAATCTCATAATTAAAATTCCTCAAACATTTTACAACTTTTTAAATATAAACGTGTTGTTAATCCCACCACAGTGTCCGATTTCAAAAAGGCTTTATGACGAAAGCACACCAAACGATTATGTTAGGTCAGTACCTAGTCACAGACAAACACAGCCATTTTTCCAGCCAAAGAGAGGAGTCACATAAAGCAGAATTAGAGATGAAAAAAGCTTTACCAAAAAAGCACACCATGCAATAATCACAATGTTACCCCTGCTGTAGTGTTTCAATCAGTGAAATACTAGAGGATATTTGCTGAGTAACTATTTGGCCCTGAACTTGCCAAACTTGACATGTGGTGACCTGGGGGAGAAGTTACAAAGCCACAGGAGTAGCAGCGTCTTCATCACAGTGGGGTGCTTATTTGGTTTGGTTTATAGCAGAGTTTCAGCCACTCGCTGTTCTACGGCTTGAATGTCATATGTTGATTTGATTCCTGAGTAGCACTGCTCCAGTTTTCATCTGCACAGTGTAACTGCTAAGAAATTGCCTGAAACGTGGCCATTATGTGTGAAACAAGTGTTGGAAAGCTCTTCACACTTCAGTTGTCAACGACAATAGTTCGATTTTCAAGGAATTTGATCATAGGTCAAGAATGTATAACTTGCTTCACTAAAGTTAACTTTACCTTGTTTCAACTCAAGACATGACTATCCGTCTATCCATTTAAGCTAAGGTAACTGAGCTATAGGTGATATCTCTGCGCTTATCCCTCGTCAGTATTATGGAATAATTATAATATTAAGGTACAATTTTAATGGAGAAGGCTGATCCGAGAGCAGCGCTGCCTTTCATTTGATCCTATTAGTTTTGACACATGCCTCGACGACGCACTTAGTGAACATTTCTCTGAGTGGTGTTTTGGGAAACACATGTTACATCTTCGGAAGGATGCATCCTTTACACTCGCAAGCCTAAGTTCCATCGCTATCGGAAACCAGGCCCTGGTGTGCACTCAAACGTCTGTATTATTGTCCTATTGCCTGGGTTGCATTCATTTGGTACAATTGGTATAGTATTTTAAAAATGGAATATGAAAATGAACTTTCCCAATTGGTAGTGCCTGCTTTGTTAAAACATTTTTTTTATCCTGCTTCATCCTCACTGAATGCATCCATTGGGTCTGATGCCATTGCAAAGCACTCATCAACCCTGATTCTCACGCTCCTCTCTCATTGCAGTCTATGCCTGGAAGGGGATGACCGACGAGGAGTATGTGTGGTGCATTGAGCAGACTATCTACTGGAAGGACGGCCAGCCCCTCAACATGATCCTGGATGACAGCGGCAACCTCACCACAAGAAGTACCCCATACTGCTGTCAGGTATGGGACCTAGCTATCTCTGACTTACAACTCTCAGGGCCTCAGGCCTCTCATACTGCTGCTTAATTAAAGAAGCAGGGCACCATATTGCTGCAAACATTGAAGGGCTAAGGAGGACAGCACATGTCCCAATTCACTCCCTCCCCCTTGGCCCTAACTGGATCCGAAGGGTACTGAAGTGAAATACCGTGTAGTAGTGGAGCTCCCATTTTGCTTTCGCCTTACAAAAATGTAAACATGAGGTTTGATATTTAGCCAATGCCCCTGCATTTGACTTGTCACAGTTATTTGTCATAATCATTTACCTTATCCGGTCAAGCATTTGTTGGTTTGCCTTTTTGTTCAGCTGTGTGGCAAGTTAAGTTTGATTTTAGGGTGTGTTGCATCCTGTAAGAGCTTTTAAAGGAATGACTGTTCCATCCAGAGCAAAGCATTAAAGGGGAAGTTCAGTATTTAGCTTGATGTTTTGTATTAGCTGGGAGACTAATCCATGGTTTCTATTTTCTTTAAACAGCAAAGACACACTTTAGCCAGCAATCTAAATAAATGAGTGATGGGGTAACCGTGCAATGTAAAAGTGGTTTACTTTATGCCCCAATGCGAAACACTAGAGGTATTTTAATAGGCACAGCCTTTCCACACTAGTCCTGTACACTAGTATTCTCAGATCTAATTTAGTGTGGTTCAGCTATGGAAATATGCCTCCCCCAAATTGCAAGGGTGATACTGCTATGATTGTCAGCAGGGCTGTATTTCTCAGTCTTGTACACTAGGTGGCGGCATTACTCCAGAGTCGATACTGAGAACTGCGGATGAACTTAAGGTGCTTGGTAAGCAACATGCAGCAGGAACTCTTAACTTTAAACACAGTCCCTTGGGAATGATGTTCCTAAGGAGGGAAGTCTTAACTCCTGTTTGAAATGTTAACCTGACATTCATATTAGCCTGATCTCTTCTCAGAGAACTAAGGCCCTGATAATTTTGTGACCTTTATGATGGCGCCACCTACCACATGTGGATGCCATTTAAAAAAAGTGCTAATTAAAGATTGTCAAATTGTCTCCTTTGGGAATCAAGGTGTCTGAGGGGACCACCACAGTGGTGCACAACCTGTACAAGATGATGAAGAACGGCGAGCTCAAGGTCCCAGGTCAATGACTCAGTCACCAAGGTAGACCCCATCATCCTCCCTTAGTAGGGCCATGCTTGACTCATCAGTTCTTAAAGTGCCATAAAATAATGAGTAAGCAGCGGTATTGACTCCCTCTCTATAGATCATTTCTCTCTCTCTCCCTCCAGAGCAAGTTCGACAAACTGTATGGCTGCAGAGAGTCTCTGATTGACGGGATCAAGCGGGCCACCGACGTGATGATTGATGGAAAGGTGGCGGTTGTTGCCGGCTACGGTGACGTTGTCAAGGGCTGCATCCAGGCCCTCCGTGGGTTCGGTGCCCGCGTCATCGTCACAGAGGTGGACCCCATCAATGCCCTGCAGGCTGCCGTGGAGGGTCTGGATCCTTTTTAGTTTGATTATGTTATTGTTCAGATTTAATTTACATTCTCAAAATATTATTGGAGATTTGTTATAGGTGTGCGTTCAGTTATCTTGGGTGCCTAGCAAATATGATCTGAAGAATTTGTTTTAAGTTGAAGGCCATTTATAATTGCTGTACATAATATGCAAACATTTTCTGTTTGACCCCATGTCATTTGTTCACTGCAGCAGAGGTAGTATCAAGCTCAAGTGTAAAAGCAATGTTGTACATTGGTTTTGTGTAGTATTTAATTGGCTTTTGTGATTGTTGTAGGATATGAAGTCACCACCATGGAGGAGGCTTGCAAGGAGGGGAACATCTTTGTGACCACCACTGGCTGTGAGGACATCCTTTTGGGCAAGTAGGTATCATTTTGGAGTCCAGTAGAACACCATGCAACCCATGTTAAACACTGTCTGATCAGAAGTACACGCAGTCAAGTTGGGCTAACCCCATTTAATCGCTTGTTTGGGCAATAGGCTGTTGGACGAGCAGTCGCAAATAGATTGTTTTTGTTCATGGCACACAAGACACCTGTCTGATTTGCTCCTGTCTCTTTGGACTAAGCCATTGTGGAGGCCACGGGGATGACACGGTCCAATAAGAAGAGTGTGGCTAAGTTGCACAAGTTATGTCTCTCTCAGAATTTGTTCTCCCGCCATTTTGTCCACATTCATTGTTTCATAACTTAATTGTGTGAATTGTTTGCCCTTTTATTGTTAGTCTATCAATTCCCCATTACATAGATCACCAGTAGTACATTGTTTCATTCCATTTATGAGTTCTCAATTTATTAATGATATTTACTTTTGGAGCGCTCCTGTCAGTGTTGAGTAAGGACACGGACCTGATTACGCATATAGAAGTAGGTCTATGCCACCTGGCCTGCACGCAAGTGTAGACCTATATGTTTGCACATTTGGGACATCTGTCTTAACTCAAGACCACTAATGACCAGTGGCGCTTCTTAAAGTAATTTTTTCTTCACTTCAAACCACAAGTAAACCAAGTCTGTTTATAGAATCCATTGAGAATGACAGTAGTTCAATGTACTTGAGCAATATTTCCATCTCTCTCCCTTTCGATAACCACTGCATGAAAGGGGAAAAATGTCATGCTCTGATCCAGGTGAAACGCCATAAAATACCTGATTTACTTCTTATCCCTTGCACAAATAGCCTACAGCTGTGTCTGCCCTGAGCTCACTGGATACGAGGGCCTAGAATATTTTATACAATGCTGCACGTTTCCTAGCGAAAGGTTCGGGCCGGACCAAGTCAATACGTTTTTTTGCAGACAGGCCATGTGTTGCAAATATGTTTTTTTAAATTTTTTATATAGGATTTATTTTTATTTTTTATAGGCTTTTTTTATTAGGCTGTTTTATATCTGCAGGCTGCAATGTTTTTATTTGTTTACTTTATGTAGGCTATTTCTACATGGATGGCAATAGAAGTAACTTTTAGATTTGTCACTATCATTTAGATATACTTTTTTTATTAACCGCATGACAATGACACTTAGAAATGTCCTTGTTTTTCCATGAAAACATGCATGAAATGAATAGGAAATGTAGTCAAGACGTTGACAAGGTTATAAATAATTATTTTTTTATTGAAATAATAATTGTGTCCTTCAAACTTTGCTTTCGTCAAAGAATCTTCCATTTGCAACAATTACAGCCTTGCACACCTTTGGCATTCAAAGTGTCAATTTGTTGTGGTAATCTGAAGAGATTTCACCCCATGCTTCCTGACGCACCTCCCACAAGTTGGATTGGCTTGATGGGCACTTCTTACGTACCATACGGTCAAGCTGCTCCCACAACAGCTCAATAGGGTTGGGATCTGGTGACTGTGCTGGCCACTCCATTATAGACATTATAACAGCTGACTGCTTCTTCCCTAAATAGTTCTTACATAGTTTAGAGCTGTGCTTTGGGTCATTGTCCTGTTGTAGGAGGAAATTGGCTTCAATTAAGCGCCGTCCACAGGGTATGGCATGGCGTTGCAAAATGGAGTGATAGCTTTCCTTCTTCAAGATCCCTTTTACGCTGTACAAATCTCCCACTTTACCACCACCAAAAGCACACCATCACAATGCCTCCACCATGCTTGACACTCCAGCATCTTCTTTTTTTCTGCGTCTCACGAATGTTTGTCTTTGTGATCCAAACACCTCAAACTTAGATTCGTCTGTCCATAATACTTTTTTCTGCTCAGGTTATGGATGTGTCACTGCAACCTTAAAAGGTCCTCAATGATGTCACCATTGCCCTTAATTCTAAGCAAATTGTGCTGTTATTTTTTTGACTTGGCCAAAGCTTTTGATAAGGTAGTCCATTCCATTCTTGTGGACCGGCTAAGAAGTATTGGTGTCTGAGGGGTCTTTGGGCTGGTTAGCTAACTACCTCGCTCAAAGAGTGCAGTGTATAAAGTCAGAATCTGCTGTCAGCCACTGGCTGCCTCCAAGGGAGTACCCTAAGGCTCGATCCTAGGCCCCACGCTTTTCTCAATTTACATCAACAACATAGCTCAGGCAGTAGGAAGCTCTCTCATCCATTTATTTGCTGATGATAGTCTTTTACTCAGCTGTCCCCTCCCCGGATATTGCGTTAATTGCCCTACAACAAAGCTTTCTTGGTGTCCAACAAGCTTTCTCTACCCTTAACCTTGTTCTGAACACCTCCAAAACAAAGGTCATGTGGTTTGATAAGACGAATACCCCTCCTCCCACAGATGTTATTACTACCTCTGAAGGTTTAAAGCGTGAGGTAGTCACCTCATACAAGTACTTGGGAGTATGGCTAGATGGTACACTGTCCTTCTCTCAGCACATATCAAAGCTGCAGGCCAAAGTTAAATCTAGACTTGGTTTTCTCTATTGTAATCGCTCCTCTTTCACCCTGCTGCCAAACTGTAAACTGGTCATCTCTGTATACTTGCCCCAAGACTCACTGGTTGATGCTTATTTATAAAACCCTCTTAGGCCTCACTCCCCCCTGTCTGAGACATCTACTGCAGCCCTCATCCTTCACATACAACACCCGTTCTGCCAGTCACATTCTGTTAAAGGTCCCCAAAGCACACAAGAGGTCGCTCCTCTTTTCAGTTCGCTGCAGCTAGCGACTGGAACAAGCTGCAACAAACACTCAAACTGGACAGTTTTATCTCAATCTCTTCATTCAAAGACTCAATAATGGACACTCTTACTGATAGTTGTGGCTGCTTTGTGTGATGTATTGTTGTCTCTGCCTTGCTCTTTGTGCTGTTCTCTGTGCCCAATAATGTGTGTACCATGTTGTGTTGCTACCATGCTGTCTTGTCATGTGTTGCTGCCTTGCTATGTTGTCTTAGGTCTCCATTTATGTAGTGTTGTGTTCTCTCTTGTTGTGATGTGTGTTTTTGTCCTATATTTATATTGTATTTATTTTTTATCCCAGGCCCCCTTCCCCGCAGGAGGCCTTTTTGCCTTTTGGTAGGCTGTCATTGTAAATAAGAATTTGTTCTTAACTGACTTGCCTAGTTAAATTTAAGGTAAAAAAAAGATGTATATATATTTAATGAAGCTGCCAGTTGAGGACTTGTGAGGTGTCTTTCTTAAACTAGACACTCTATTGTACTTGTCCTCTTTCGCAGTTGAATTAATGAATGCACTGGTGTTCTCCCCAGACACTTTGAGCAAATGAAAGACGACTCCATCGTTTGCAACATCGGCCACTTCGACTGTGAGATTGACCTGAACTGGCTCAACTCCAACTCCGCCGAGAAGATCAACATCAAGCTGCAGGTTGGACTAACACCCCCCCCCACACTTCCTGCCCAAAAAGGTGAGCCATTTATAAGAGAAGCGACGTAAATGCATTTGTCTTTTCATCATTAGATTGACACACCTGTATTCTGTAGCTATTTAGTTGTGAGTATCCTATATATGCTTTTTTCACAACCTGTAAAGAGTTCTAGGTTTTCTTTGCCTGCAACTCTGTACAGTTTAATTGGAAAAAAATGTAGTGTCACTGTATTCTGAAATAGACCCCACTAACTCCTGGTTGAAATACAGTGGGGCAAAAAAGTATTTAGTCAGCCCCCAATTGTGCAAGTTCTCCCACTTAAAAAGATGAGGCCTGTAGTTTTCATCATAGGTACACTTCGACTATGACAGACAAAATGAGAAAAAAAATCCAGAAAATCACATTGTAGGATTTTTAATGAATTTATTTGCAAATTATGGTGGAAAATAAGTATTTGGTCAATAACAAAAGTTTATCTCAATACTTTGTTATATACCCTTTGTTGGCAATGACAGAGGTCAAACGTTTTCTGTAAGTCTTCACAAGGCTTTCACACACTGTTGCTGGTATTTTGGCCCATTCCTCCATGCAGATCTCCTCTAGAGCAGTGATGTTTTGGGGCTGTTGCTGGGCAACACGGACTTTCAACTCCCTCCAAAGATTTTCTATGGGGTTGAGATCTGGAGACTGGCTAGGCCACTCCAGGACCTTGAAATGCTTCTTACGAAGCCACTCCTTCGTTGCCCGGGCAGTGTATTTGGGATCATTGTCATGCTGAAAGATCCAGCCACGTTTCATCTTCAATGCCCTTGCTGATGGAAGGAGGTTTTCACTCAAAATCTCACGATACATGGCCCCATTCATTCTTTCCTTTACACGGATCAGTCGTCCTGGTCCCTTTGCAGAAAAACAGCCCCAAAGCATGATGTTTCCACCCCCATGCTTCACAGTAGGTATGGTGTTCTTTGGATGCAACTCAGCATTCTTTGTCCTCCAGTTGAGTTTTTACCAAAAAGATTCTCCCAATCTTCTTCTGGATCATCCAAATGCTCTCTAGAAAACTTCAGACGGGCCTGGACATGTACTGGCTTAAGCAGGGGGACACGTCTGGCACTGCAGGATTTGAGTCCCTGGTGGCGTAGTGTGTTACTGATGGTAGGCTTTGTTACTTTGGTCCCAGCTCCCTGCAGGTCATTCACTAGGTCCCCCGTGTGGTTCTGGGATTTTTGCTCACCGTTTTTGTGATCATTTTGACCCCACGGGTTGAGATCTTGCGTGGAGCCCCAGATCGAGGGAGATTATCAGTGGTCTTGTATGTCTTCCATTTCTTAATAATTGCTCCCACAGTTGATTTCTTCAAACCAAGCTGCTTACCCATTGTAGATTCAGTCTTCCCAGCCTGGTGCAGGTCTACAATTTTGTTTCTGGTGTCCTTTGACAGCTCTTTGGTCTTGGCCATAGTGGAGTTTGGAGTGTGACTGTTTGAGGTTGTGGACAGGTGTCTTTTATACTGATAACAAGTTCAAACAGGTGCCATTAATACAGGTAACGAGTGGAGGACAGAGGAGCCTCTTAAAGAAGAAGTTACAGGTCTGTGAGAGCCAGAAATCTTGCTTGTTTGTAGGTGACCAAATACTTATTTTCCACCATAATTTGCAAATAAATTCATTAAAAATCCTACAATGTGATTTTCTGGATTTTTTCTTCTCATTTTGTCTGTCATAGTTGAAGTGTACCTATGATGAAAATTACAGGCCTCTCTCATCTTTTTAAGTGGGAGAACTTGCACAATTGGTGGCTGACTAAATACTTTTTTGCCCCACTGTATATTATATGATGTCTTGTGACTATTCAAAGAAATTGAAACTAGGCTGAATGGGAATAATGGCTTTGATTAACCCTGTAATAGGTAGCCGAAATGAGGCTCTTTGTACTTGAGGCTGAAATTGAGCACTGCGCAGTCATTTTAAATTGAGTGACACATGGGTTGTGGTGAACATCTTAAGGCCTTTAACTGAAGCCATACACTCAGAGCTGAGCGCAAGAGATATGCTTGTGGGATGTTGGGAACAAAGCCAGGGATGGTTCGAGGTCAGTCTATTGCCTTAAGAATGTAGTTTTATTTATTTATTTATTTTGTTTAAGAGTACATGGTCTGTCAAACATAAGAACCACCACTGATATCCCTCATTCTTTTCCTGCTCGACCTGTTCAGCCTTTTTTGACAGCTCCTTTTTGAATTATGTCTGTTCTTGAGACTGGCATTGAGACCAGTTTTGGCATTTTTCCTGCGATTTCGACCTAACTTCTTGGGCGCAACCAAGCATGTTTTTGTTTTCAGGGGAAAATGTGATTTCCGTGACGATTGAACCCATTACAATAAGTTTTCTCCCCGTGTAAGAAAACTTTATTCTGAATTTGACTTGTAATGTCCTTTTTCTCTTCTTTCTGCAGCTGAATGAGGAGGTGTACCGCCCATCTTGACAAGCTCGGCGTCAAGCTGACTAAGCTGTCAGATAAGCAGCCAAATGCCTGGACTTAACTGCGAAGGACCCTTCAAGCCCGACCACTACCGCTATTGAAAAGTTTGTCAGATAGGTGGCCAAGCAGCGGCCCAGAGTCATGGTGCAGTCTGGAGGTGGTGTGGTGGTGCATGGACATGTGGGTCTGGGTAGGGGAAGATTCCCAGGAGTCTTCTTGTGGCTAGGACATTTTTGCTAATGCCCTGCTTCAACTTGCATTCAAATTTTCTTGCCCACTGTATGCACTTGCCTTTAGATTCTAACCAGAGCTCCATTGCCTTTCAAGTAGCAAGTGCTAAATGGCTTCTAAAGGCCCCAATCTTGTTATAGATTGCATTCCCTCTTTAAAAGCCTGATTTATTTTTAGTTGAAAGCCCCAATCCCTGTACTATTCAGGTTTACATATACAATGTAGTGGCTAATATGACAATAAGTGCTGGTTTCATATTGTCTTAAGGAAAATCCACCAAAGTACCACCAAAGCAGTTCTTGCCTGGCTTCAAGTATACTTCCCTCAGTTCTAGAACATCTGTAGTGACTTCCCTATTCTGTTTTTATTTAGCTTTATCTTGCCAGTGTTGCAAGAGTTGAAATAATGCAATTGTGGCAGCAATGCAGAGGGCAACTCCACGCAACCTGCCGGACCCCTCAATTGAAAATGACAGATTCTGCCAGGACACTTCATTACTGCAATTTGTCTGCCTTTTGCTTAAGTCTATTCCAAACAGGTGAAAATTGCCATGTTTGAACCAAACTGGAATTATGCAAAGCTATTCGGTGGGGGATTGCGTGGATGAACGCTATTAATTCAAATTTACACTGCAATCTCCCATCAATTTAGAGATTTTGCTTTTGATTCAATGCTACTTGGCTCCAGAGGATCCATCAGCTAATTGAATAATGGCGTTTTTTTTCTCCGTTATTGGCACCAACTCAGTGGCCTGGTTAGTGTCCGCCCTGAGATTGGAAGGTTGTGAGTTTAATCCCTCGCCGAGTCATACCAAAGACTGTATAAATGGGACCGGATGCTTCTCTGCTTGGAACTCACCATTAAGAATATAGATTGGAAGGCCCTGCAATAGACTAACGTCCTGTCGAGGAGGTGTATTTCTGCATCAAGCTGCCTCGTGCTACAGAAATATGAACTGTTCCGGATCGCGCAGGGCTTGCTTACCTTTGTTATTCCTTGTACTTGTCTCTAAGCCAACTCAACATACTATGAAGAACTCTACAGTATGCGTTACAAGCATTTGGGTTTGAATGTTAGTCAAGAAAAGGTATGAAGAAATTATTTTAAGGCATGAATCGTAACCTACAGTCTGCTTAATGCTGGTTTATTAAATGTTTCATTACTTTGTCAATCAACTTGTTCGCAATATAAATTATCAATATGGACCTTTAAAAAAAAAAAAAAAAAATACTTTGAGGTCATTTTGACCCCAGCTAAAATAACTTATTTTTTGTGCATATAAAAATCAGCCCCTGGTATAAATACTGCAACTCAGAACTCTGATACTCAATCTACACCCACAGCTGTATTGGTGCGTATTCTCTAAAAGGTAGTCGTTCTTGTAAAAATCTAAACCCAGGTTTCTCTAGAGACATTAAGTTATCCATGCCACCAGAGGGTGAAGGGGGACCTTTATACAGTTCACCTGCAGATATGGCACATCGTATGTACACACCTATGGTAATAACTAGGTAAGATCGTGTACAAAATCAATATTACCTTACATACAGTGTACAAAACATTAAGAACACCAGCTCTTTCCACGAGACTGACCAGGTCAGCTACAGGTTAATATTGGTTCATTTATTTGGCAGGCACTGAACAGACAAATGTGACAACTAGCTAGATGGTTACAGTAGTTGCCTTAGTAACCAAACAAATAGACTTGCTAAGCAAACCATCATCCAACTTTACTATTATGAAAATCTAATTCAACAATGAAGTTAAGTTTTCCAATTTGACTTTTGCTTTCAAAAGAAGTTCAAATAGAACATGTAAGAATGAACTTAGCCATTAAATTACATCATGCAATAGGGAAATAATGCACACTCTAGAATGCCCTTCAAGACAGTCAGAAATTAGTATTCAACAATGCCATGGTATAATCAAAGATGATCTATCTGTGGTAAAATGGTTTTAAATATGCATTGATAAATGATTAAATACACATTTACCTCAACCTTTATAATGGGTACCTTCAATATAAAGTGTTACAGGTTGTTTATTTGACCATTTTAAACATCTATCAAAAGACCATGTACATACGAAAAAAGATTGCAGTCAGAGTGCAGTATAACTGCAGTATTCTGCAATTACTGCGTCCAAAATACTGCAGTCGACTGCAGTTACTGCACTTTCAAAACTGCAATCTTGGGAATGCAAGGGGTAACTTTAGGGATAACCAAAGTACCCTTTGGGCCATTAGACATACTGAAACGTTGAAATTGCTGCCAAAGTGTTTTCCTGGGGCACGAAACTGCTCAATCAACCTTTTTCTAAGATTCTTTTCTTTTGCCTGTGAATGGGAAACAGCTGCTGCCTGTGGTACCCAAAGTGTCACTCCCTCCCGTTGATGTGTTTTGGCTCCTCACTTTTATGACTTGTACTGGCTGGGCCTGGTCAATGTTTACAGCCCAGCTCATTACACTGCTCTGAGCAGCTCAGTCCTCTATCATGAGAGCCACTGGTCTGACTTTGATCTACGCAATGCTGTTTACCGCAAGGTTTTGTCATTGAAAGTGTCTGAGTCTGCACAGCAATGTTCTAGAATATTGGACAATTGGCTTTCATACTTTCTTAGTTCTCTGGGAGGCAAACTCAGCAAAAAAAGAAACGTCCTCTCACCGTCAACTGCGTTTATTTTCAGCAAACTTAACATGTGTAAATATTTGTATGAACATAAGATTCAACAACTGAGACATAAACTGAACAGGTTCCACAGACGTGACAAACAGAAATGGAATAATGTGTCCCTGAACAAAAGGGGGGGTTCAATATTAAAAGTAACAGTCAGTATCTGGTGTGGCCACCAGCTGCATTAAGTACTGCAGTGCATCTCCTCCTCATGGACTGCACCAAATTTGCCAGTTCTTGCTGTGAGACTCTTCCACCAAGGCACCTGCAAGTTCCCGGACATTTCTGGGGGGAATGGCCCTCACACTCCGATCCAACAGGTCCCAGACGTGCTCAATAGAATTGAGATCCAGGCTCATCGCTGGCCATGGCAGAACACTGACATTCCTGTCTTGCAGGAAATCACGCACAGAACGAGCAGTATGGCATTGTCATGCTGGAGGGTCATGTCAGGATGAGCCTGCAGTAAGGGTACCACATTAGGGAGGAGGATATCTTCCCTGATATACACAGCGTTGAGATTGCCTTCAATGACAACAAGCTTAGTCCGATGATGCTGTGACACATCGCCCCAGGCCATGACTCCACCTCCATATCGATCCCGCTCCAGAGTACAGGCCTCGGTGTAACGCTCATTCCTTCGACGATAAACGCGAATCCGACCATCACCTCTGGTGAGACAAAACCGCGACTCGTCAGTGAAGAGCACTTTTTGCCAGTCCTGTGTGGTCCAGCGACGGTGGGTTTGTGCCCATAGGCGACGTTGTTGCCGGTGATGTCTGGTGAGGACCTGCCTTACAACAGGCCTATAAGCCCTCAGTCCTGCCTCTCTCAGCCTATTGCGGACAGTCCGAGCACTGATGGAGGAATTGTGCAATCCTGGTGTAACTCAGGCAGTTGTTGTTGCCATCTTGTACCTGTCCCACAGGTGTGATGTTCAGATGTACCGATCCTGTGCAGGTGTTGTTACAGGTGGTCTGCCACTGCAAGGACGATCAGCTGTCTGTTCGGGCTCCCTGTAGCACTGTCTTAGGCGTCTCAAAGTACGGACATTGCAATTTATTGCCCTGGCCACATTTGCAGTCCTCATGCCTCCTTGCAACATGCCTAAGGCACGTTCACGAAGATGAGCAGGGATTTGGGGTGTCTTTCTTTTGGTGTTTTTCAGAGTCAGTGGAAAGGCCTCTTTAGTGTCCTAAGCTTTCATAACTGTGACCTTAATTGCCTACCGTCTGTAAGCTGTTAGTGTCTTAAAGACCGCTCCACAGCTGCATGTTCATTAATTGTTTATGGTTCATTGAACAAGCATGAGAAACAGTGTTTAAACCCTTTACAATGAAGATCTGTGAACTTATTTGGATTTTTACGAATTTTCTTTGAAAGACAAGGTCCTGAAAAAGGAACGTTTCGTTTTTGCTGAGGCTACCTATACACAAAAAGTGTATCATTGTCACCCCCTGATCTGTTTCACCTGTCTATATGCTCGTCTCCACCCCCCTCCAGGTGTCGCCTATCTTCCCCATTATTATTATTTTTACGAATTATCTTTGAAAGACAGGGTCCTGAAAAGGAACATCTTATTTTTTTGCTGAGTTTAGTTACAATATGTCATAATGGGCTGCTGGTCTATCACAGCTCTGCGGCTGTGGATTCTGAATTGTGCCTAAAGAGTTTTGATACCAGTAACTATTTCACTGGGAGGACAATGGCACCGGAGGGGATGGCTGCTGTTTTACGGGCTCCTAACCAACAGTGCTGTTTTGTGTGTTTTTGTACATAATGTTGCTGCTAACGTCTAACGACCAAAAAAGAGCTTCTGGATATCAGAACAGCGATTACTCACCTCGAACTGGATGAAGATTTTTTCCTTTAATGAGTCCGGAACGAATGATATACTGCTTCTCCGAGACCAGGCCCAAATCCCATTATTCGTGTGAAGAAAAGACGGGGGTGGAGATCGGGTGCCTTGTGAGAATTAGTCAGCAAGTGGGTTACACACCTCTACCATCTGTTCTATTGGCCAACGTGCAATCACTGGAGAATAAACTGGATGATCTCCATTCAAGATAATCCTACCAACGGGACATTAAAAACTAACATCGTTCAGCCATTCACCGAGTAATGGCTGAACGATGACACATATAAGCTACGTCTGGTAAGATGAGGGGTGGTGTTGGTGTGTCTATTTGTCAATAACAGCTGGTGAAGGATGTCTAATATTAAGGAAGTCTCAAGGTATTGCTTGTGATAAGCTGTAGACCACACTATCTACCAAGAGTGTTTTCATCTATATTTTTCTTAGCCGTCTATTTATTTAAGGCCATAAGCAAGCAAGAAAATGCTCATCCAGAAGTGGCCCTCCTAGTGGCCGGGGACTTTAATGCAGGCAAACTTAAATCAGTTTTTACCTAACTTCTACCAGCATGTCACATGTGCAAGCAAAGTTAAAAAAACTCTAGACCACCTTTACTCCACACACAGAGATGCGTACAAAGCTCTCCTGTCTCCATTTGACAAATCTGACCATAATTCTATCCTCCTGATTCCTGCTTATAAGCAAAAACTAAAGCAGGAAGTGCCAGTGACTCGCTCAATATGGAAGTCGTCAGATGACGTGGATGCTACGCTACAGGACTGTTTTGCTAGCACAGACTGTAATATGTTCCCGGGATTGATCCAATGGCATTGAGGACTATACCACCACAGTCACCAGCTTCATCAACATCTGCACTGAGCTAAAGGCTAGAGCTCAATGCCCTTTCCCATGTGGACAAAAGGAACACCTATGTGAGAATGCTATTCATTGACTTCAGCTCAGCGTTCAATACCATAGAGCCCTCAATGCTCAGTGGTGCGTGCTTAGTCCTCTCCTGTACTCCCTATTCACCCACGACTGCGTTGCCAAGCACGATTCCAACACCATCATTAACTTTGCTGACGACACAACAGTGGTAGGCCTGATCACCAACAAAAATGAGACAGCCTATAGGGAGGAGGTCAGAGACCTGGCAGTGTGGTGCTAGGACAATAACCTCTCAATATGACCAAGACAAAGGAGCTGATCGTGGACTACAGGAAAAGGAGGGCCGAACACGCCCCCATTCACATCTACGTGTCTGTAGTGGAGCGGGTCGAGAATTTCAAGTTCCTTGGTGTCCACCACGCCAACAAACTATCATGGTCCAAACACACCAAGACATTTATGAAGCGGGCACAACAATACCTTTTCCCCCTCAGGAGACTGAAAACATTTGGCATGACTCCCCAGATCCTCAAAAAGTTCTACAGCTGCTCCATCGAGAGAATTCTGACTGGTTGCATCACTGCCTGGTATGGCAACTGCTCGGCATCTGACCATAAGACGCTACAGAGGGTAATGTGTATGGCCCAGTACATCACTGGGATCAAGCTTCCTGAAAGGACCTATATACTAGGCATGTCAGAGGAAAGCCCCAAAAATGGTCAAAGCCTCCAGTCACCCAAGTCTCTTCTCACAATGCAACTGGTACAGATACCGGAGCGCCAAGTCTAGGTCCAACAGGCTCCTTAACAGCTTTTACCCCTAAGCCATAAGACTGCTGAACAATTAATCAATTGGCCACCCGGGCTATTTACTTTGCTTTGTTTTTACACTGCTGCTACTCGCAGTTTGTTATCTATGCATAGTCACTTTACCCTTACCTACATGTACAAATTACCTCAACTAACCTGTACCCCCGCACATTGACTCGGTACTGGTAGCCTCGTTATTGTTAATTTATTGTGACACTTTTTATTTTATTTTTTACTTTATTTATTTTTACTTTTTATTTAGTAAATATTTTCTAAGCATTTCAGAGTAAAATTTGATTTGATACCTCAAAGTTCAAGCAAACTAAAAGGTGACATATAATCAGCTGAATCCTCATACTATCCTCATACTGAATCCTCATACCGGGGTTCAAGCTTTAGCCCCATAGCACCACCATCAAGACAAATGGGTGTGGATGAGCTGCTTCTGTACTCCTTATCATGCTTGCCAAATATCTGACCTTAACATCGAACAGATCATGCAATTTGCTTTTGATGCATTTTGAACCATTTTCAGTGATGTTGACTACTTTAAATGTATTTTCTCCAGAACCGCGGGACCGTTGGCACCAAATGTTCTATATAGAATCTATGTACCCATGTCTTTTCCAGGACACTAGCTCAAACTATATGGCTGCTATGAGCTTGTGAACCTGCATTAATAGTTTTGCCTGTCTGACAGTGCCACCATGAAGCCGCACTGAAACTGACTTTACAGGTTAGCTAGACTCATATCCCTGAGTGTGTGTGCCAAATTCCATGTGGTCGATCTGAACGTGCTTGCAAATGTTGAGTCTTGACAATGTTTGGAACATGTGTACCAAGTTGTTACAATACTAATATCCTCATATACATTTATGTGCCAGGTCATGCCCACTTGAATGTTTATTGGTCAGTATTGTTGTTTGACATACTAGCCTAGAAAATGTTGTGTTAAGAGACTTTGGTTAATAGATGCTATATATCAAGTTTCATTCAGATTGGCCATTCTCTGCCAAAGGAGTAGCGTTTTAAGTGTTTTTCACAAAATTCTTAATACCGGAAAATTCTAAATGGCGGACCTTGTGGGTCCTTGAGGCAAATGTGTTTCTTGTGAGGAGAGGGAACTATGTACCAAATTTCCGGATTCTAGGTTTCATGGGGTGAGCGGCGGGGACTTTTCAGAGTTTGCATCTTCAATCACTTGTGGCCAATTTACATAGCATTGCTTGAGAGGGTGTGGCCCTTAGTCGTTAACCTTTTTTGCTCAACCTTGTAAGTCTTACCATCTCATGGGAATTTGCATTGTGAATTTCTTCTTACAGAAGAAGAATAAAAAAGAATGCCAAAAAATACAATAACGTTTAACCCAGCTTCGCTGCTTGAAACCCTAATAACCAATGCCAACAAATATAATAAGGTTTCTCGCAGCTTCGCTGCTTGAACCCCTAAGGATAAACTGATGAGATGGGTAATATTTTTGTAGCATGTGGGGCTTTTTTAAGTGTAGTCATAATATTCCAAAACGTGTATGCTTATGCACAGCAAATTCTCAGAGCAGCTCAAGCAATTTCTCCAACTGTCTACACATTCAAATGAAGAGGACACATACCGGAGCCGCGTTGGTTGCGTATTGTGGGGAGGTGTGCATTTGGCCTTTGCTCCTGTGGATGTTGGTCTCAGAGCTGGGTAGTTAAGTCGCAATGAGACGCAGGACTATCCCATTTCAGCGTCTGTGGACTATGATTTACGCTTTCGTGGGTGCAACACAAGTGCAATAGAAACCAGGCGTCCAGTACTGCGGCAGTATGATGATTCACAGCCATGATCTAAACAAGCGCAGCAGTTCAAATGCGTTTAAATGTGAAGATGACTTCAATGCACATAAATAAAGTTACCAAAAATGTAAATAGAAGTTTATTTCAAAATATGTGTTGATTAGATTTTTCGTTACATCAATAAAATAAGTGTTAATACAAGCCATATGCCATAGAAAAATTCAGTACTAATGGCCCTCAGTAAATGCCTCGTAGTAAATATTGTACAGTTAGTTATTGTTTTACTCAAGAACAGACATTTTGGCTCCTTGAGTGCTTTTGCCAGTTTGTCTTTCTGTAAATAACATGTCATATTAATATAGAACTATAAAACATTTGTATTTCTCCAGTGCTAGTTTAATTTCTGCTGTCGGTCAAGTGATCACATGCATGCAATACAACACTGCTGATCATTATGAGGTTATGAACACTAGCAGCATCAATCTTTGAAAACCAGGTAGGGGAACACAATTTGTGCTTCTTTTAAGGTGCTTGCCATGTTTTATCAAAGAGCCAGACAATTTGGCCCCTGGACTACTCAAGACAGTAAATCCTACACACTGTCTCTTTTACAGCACTGGCATGATGTGTAAGCTATTGTTTCATGTACATGTTTCACAACACAAAGTCTTTATTAATAGAATAGAATTGAAAAATATATATCCACTAATATAGGCTATGATTTAATAGGCCTTGGACTAGGACAACTTCTCCATTTATGGAAAGGTAGCCTACTTAAAGGACACCAAAATGTTTAATTGAACAGATTTGAATGAAAGGGTCAACTAGTCTCTAGTACACCATTATGGAACTTGTCTGGTGCCGCTTTTTAAAAAAATTTTTTACCTCATACGAGATAAATATTATTCCAATTATTTGTAATGTCTCAAATTTGGAATGATAGTTGAAGGATTTGTGTGGTTTTAGGCCTACACATGTAGGCTCTGTCCTCAATTAATCTTGGCCATTATCCTCAGAAGTGAGACATCAAACAAGATGGTATGATAAGCCTACTCATAGACATTTTCTCTCCTTGTGAATATGCCAATATTCTGTTATGTTTCTTTCATGTCTTCAACACCGCGGATTTCCCATTCGACAATAGCACACAGTCTTGAAAAGGCGGCAGTGGCAGAAAGCGCAGTACTCACAGCACACATTATTAGGGGTTTTGCAGCTTCCCCACAATGGCACACAGTTGGCGGGAGGAGGTGGACGTTTGTTTTTGACGCTGAATTTGTTCTGTGAAAGGAGGTTAATGATTTAGCCTTGCCTGCACTTACACTAAGGGTACATCAATGAACATGAATGAATGCCATTATTAATGATGAATAGCCTACAACAAAGTATTAATAGTGTTCCCTTTACAATCGGGCCCTCCTTAGTAAATTCAGAAAAGTTTATACTTTACGTAGGGCCCTGCAAAGTGACTAAACTAATATTTAGATAACATGAACTTAATTAGCATACAAGCTATTTGAAGCGATTTTCACTTCTTCGCTAATATGGTCATGAATGTCTTTAGCAATAGTCTAGTCAATTTGTAAATGTATTAATATATTATGTATTCATGTTAACTCCTGCATTTACTCATGTTTAATAATGTACCCTTATTGTAAAGTGTTACCACTTGACTCATACTTTTCGTCAAGTAGAAACACGCCTTCATACACACTGAAATGTTTTTACATTCAATGTCACAATAAGCTTATTTTTTTTCACTATTGGCTATGTGTATTTTAGACTTATTTCCACCAACTTATCAATATAACACAAACATTAATAATGTTGACTTATTTTCAGAACATAGTTACCTTTCTTGGTTTCTTGATTTTTTTCTTTGCCGTTTTGGGCAACTCTGAAAAATAAATGTATTTGACATATTTTCATATTTTCATTTCACAAGATTGGTGTTAGTCATTTTGACGGCTTTGCTTTTGAAGTCAATACTTAAAATACCCAAGCAAAATATATCTGCATTTTACAATAATATTTCCTGCATATAACAGCAGAATGGCACAAGATATCAGCACATATCAAAGAATGGAGTGATTTTTAGCAGCCCATTTATTTTTATTCCACACACTGATTATATGCCAGACCTAATGATTAACTGACCTACAATGACGATGGGTGGAGCATCTGACAGGCTCCCATTCTGTATACTCGAGAAAGAAGACTTATTGGTGGATAGCTTGTCCTCCAGTACCATGTGCGAGTATACCAAGAGAAACCAGGTGGAGCTTAGACAGCTCAGGAGAAACAGAGAATTCATCTCTGTGTTTTTCTGTCGGCAAGGTCGGCCTAAAGACTGTAGTGAGGACAGAGTGTTAGAAAGTAGGCCGATGGAAGACTATTAGAGCCCATTTTGATTGTATTGTGGTTGTAAACATATTCATATCAGATAAAGAATTTGAATGTCACAATTTATCCAGCAACTCAAGCTTGTTATTTTATGGAAAATCAACTATAATTGGCACAAAACTGATCACATGCACAGCAAAAAATATACAAACATCTAATAATCAGCACATATCAATTTCTTAACTAAAGCTTGACATAGATTTTTAAAGATAGATATCTAGATCAATTCTGTAATTGTATCCAACATGTAAGTGCTACAATGGGAACATTTTGAATACAATCTCAGGCCTTGGATTGTTTTGACTGTCCTCGGCATAACTTCTCTATATGGTTTCTTTCAGCTTGGATGAAGCTTTCTGTGGGAGCCTATAAGCTGAGCTGCTTCTTGCTTATAAAATTAGTTAAACTTTATGAAAAGGAAGTAGTCTCAATAATAGTCTTCAAATAGACATCTAGGGGCGGTTTCTAGGACACAAATTAATCCGAGTGCTGGACAAAAAAATCGAACTCAATGGAGAATACACGATGGCGCCGTACTGTATCGCTGCCGTCTTGCATCCTCCGACCCAACTTTGCAACTGCACTGTTGGGTAGGGCTTGCAAGTTAAGCACTTCACTGTACTTGTGCATGTGACAAATACAACTTGAATCTCCATGAAATAAATGCTTTTAAATCCTAGATAAGTCTTAATATGTGTCTGGGATACCGCCCCCTTAAGTGCCTTCAATACTTGTAAAGCTAGAATAAATGTCATGATTGATTAGCAATAGCATTTCCTCTAAATGTCCCTAGTTCCGTTAATTTTAAATTATATTTGATTTGAAATCATAATACCTAGTTGTTATGAAATTTACAAAAGACTGAGGTTAACAGTTGCAGGAAATTAACATAAAGACATTTCAATCTGGATGATCATGGTGGACATGTTCACTGAAAATTATACCCCACATAGGGTTATAATCATATACAAAGTGTTATCTGAAGTAAAATATTCACAAACAAATCAAATCAAAGCTGTCTAACATAAATCAATTGAATCGTGTGGTACTTATTAAATACCCTGTACAGTTTGAATTGTATTGCCATGAATTTATATGAAGAAAATATACCATTAAAAAATAAGATAATTTAATGTATGTCAAAGTTAAATTAATGAGCTCAATTTAAGATGTGAAATGTTCAATTAAATTAATTGGTTTAAATTATCTTTACTCTGCAGGTAATTTGCATTATTTGCCCCATATGCTGTTTGAGACCCCCAAAAAACATGGAATGCATGCAAAGCCTTTTGCTTTTTATATAATCTTAATTATCCAATGCGTAAATAGTGTCCACCATACAAAAAGCATTTTAAACCGTTCATAATATGTATGATGAAATAGCTTTTTGACCAGAGTTTAATAGTACATTTTTTTGTGACCAAAAATGTATTTATTTAGCCTTTTTTTCATTGGGGTGGTAGATAGAGGTACATAAACACAAAGTATTGATCATTATGATCATATTATGTCGTGAAATGTTGTATTAAAGGAAAAGAAAGAAACAGAAGTGAGCCTTCACCTTCAATCTCATTCCCCCAACCCCACCCATCCAACATGTCTTCCCCTCACCCCTTCCCCATGGTCCTGAAAGCAAAAAATGTGTATGTGTATATATATTTTGTTTGTATGTTGGGCTTTGTAGGTTGTTTATTTGTATGTGTTGGGCTTTAGCGGAGATTATTCATTACAGAGTCAAGTGTATTTGTCCAGGCCTCAATTGTTCCTTGACTAGCGCCATTCATTCTCCCTGTTGATATTTCTAATGTTATAACTTCTAATAGTAACTGTATCCACTGGCGAATTGGGAGAGAGTAAGTTAAATGCCCTCTAATAGCCAACATCTTTTTTTGCGGCAGTGCTGCCAGCCAGCAGTAATCGTCGCTGATTAATTTAGATACAAGGAGCTATCATCGTTAAGTAACATATTAGATGCAACGCACTGAATATTTACATTCATGCACTTCTAACTGCAGGGCACTCCCACATCATATGAAGGAATGTGCCTACCTGATTTAGGGGACACAGTGAACATTTGAGGCCAATTTCACCGTAAAACATTTCCTTGGTTTTAAATAAATTCTGTGAACAAACTTCAAATGTATAAATTGATGGTTCGGATTATTGGATGCCAAGGTCATATTTTTCCATATACTGTTCCAATTAAAGGGTTGTTCAGATTCACTTAGATCTGTGGACCATACTTTTTGTCCTCACAACAGACTCCAATGCTTCCCACATCCTTTGAGTGGTGGAGCATTTTTGATACATACGGGAAACTGAGTGTGAAAAACCCAGTAGAGTTGTAGTTCTTTACACAAACCGGTGCACCTGGCACCTACTACCATACCCCGTTCAAAGGAACTTCAATATTTTGTCTTACCCATTCACCCTCTAAATGGCACACATACACAATGCATGTCTCAAGGCTTAAAAATCCTTCTTTAACCCGTCTCCCATTCATCTACTCTGATTTAACAAGTGACATTAATAAGGGATCATAACTTTCACCTGGATTTACCTGATCAGTCCGTCATGGAAAGAACAGGTGTCCTTAATGTTTCTACCCTCAATGTATATTATAGAGATTAGTATTTTCATGAGCCCAAATATAAATATAGAAAAAATGAGTTGTCTGGTAATGTGTATGTGCCTTTCAAATCATGGAATGTTTTTAAACCATTACTATCCATGATATCAGCAAGGGTACGGATGCCATATTTGGACCATTGGTGGATGCAAAAGGCTGCCCTACAGATCGCAATATTGGAGTATGGGCATGCCATTTCGATGGCATTTTCAATTCTGCGCCAAATAGAGATTGTGTGAGCAATAATCAGATCAAAGCTAGTTTACATTGTTTAAGGGATGAAGACTTCAAGAGATTTAGAGAGATGTATTAACATTATTTAAGGAGTAGTATTTATTTGACAAAAGTGCTGCGTTGATGTTGTGTCACATGTCAATGCTAAATTTGCTATTTTAAAATTTTACTGTCAGTATTAATGGTTTTACTTTTGTACGTCCACATAAATATTTTAATTGGAAATTTGTTTAATTGGAAATGTCAATGATCAGTTAATCTTACTTCTCTCATCATTGATTTTATTGACATATTTCAGCTATTTTAATGTTACTCCTTAATCACTATTGATAAATAAAATTGTTTTTCTTGAGTGTACTTTCAAAGAGCTGAGATTGACTTTGAAGTGCAAAGTGTAGCAAAACAGGTGAAATCAGTCATTGACACCGACATGGTGGCGTAGCAAGAAGATAGGATTGCCGTGAATCAAAAGGTTGTAAATTCAAATCTCAGGTGAGAACACGTTGAATATGAATTACTGTATAAATGAACATGCTCAATGTAATCATGTATGTCAACATGTGTCAAATATGTAAGTTGAAAACATTGTATGTGTGTTGCGAATTCCACCGCCTTTTCTTTGTTGATAAGATGCCCCAGTAACAATTTCTAATTGAGACAATTTGAAAAACGCATTTTAAGTTGACTGAATTTTTGCCAACGTTTTCTCAAATTGTCACTAACAAAAAAAAATCCTGTGGAACCAGTTACTTAATAATAATTAGTTGAAACAACTCAATCTTTTTTACAGTGTTAAAGTAAATGCTCTTCTTGAGTGATATAAAAAAAAGCTGAGCAAATGTGCAGTTTCATGACTAATGCTTTTGTTGGTTGATTTGTCTTCCATATCCTTCAAAGACAGAAAAGCCATTCAAGCTTCCAGAGTTACTTACCTCTGTAGTTTTTGATTGACAGGATCAACGTTTATCTTCCACTTTTTCCTGCAGGCTAAAAAGCTGCTCCTCACTCGTTGTCTGCTAATCGACAGAGAAATACCAGCCAGATCATGTGGTCGGGCAATGTTTAAGATATGGAATCAGGCAGGGGCGGATCCACATCTTTAGAAAAAAGTCTAAAAGAAGTCTACCAAGCAGGCCAGCCTTTTTGGGAAGATGCATGGCTACGCGCTGAGAACCAGTTAAAATTCATTGTCCTCTTTCGAAGGAGCCTTTGGGATTACTGGGCCAGGGCATGCATCTCCACGACAGGGTTTTACATATGCGTCAGAGGAGTTGCAGGATCTAATGTTTACAACTGTAGGTTATGACCTTTTGGGGACGCCTGGGCTTCATTATGTAAAACATTGTGAGTAGTGACATAATGAACGTAATGAGTCTTCACAGAAAGCTAATGCTATATTTTTAAGTGAACAGGTGCCCAATAATTTTACTGATATGACTAAACTGCATTTCCCGGGATACAAATGGTAAAGTTGCTGATGATCGGCCTCAAAATCACACTTTATAAGAAACACTTTTACCGTAGGCCAGGCCCTGTTGTTACGTCATATCCCAGCAATAATGTCTTGCATTACACCTGGGAAGAAAACACTTAATTTGCTCAACTTGCCATTGACTCAAATTACCCCCTGGCCATTGCTCAACTTAGCCCCAAGACAAACAGTTGGACTACATTAGCCCACACAGCTACAAGGATGTACTTTCATGCTAGGGTTATGACCTCATATTGAAGCTTATAGAGACCCCAACTGATGTATAGAACTATCTACTTTGGTTTATTTTCTTTATTTTTTCAGATTTATTTAATAGGCAAGTCAGTTAAGAAACAAATTCTTATTTGCAATAACTGCCTTGTTCAGGGACAGATTTTTACCTTGTCAGCTTGGGGATTTGATCTTGCAAACCTTTCAGTTACTTGTCCAACACTCTAACCACTAGGCTACATGCCGCCATATAGATACAAGCATCATGAAACCTAACACAATAAATTAATTTGAGTTGGTGAAAATACATTTTTTTGACCTAACTTGCCTACCACTTTTTCCAGTCTCGTGAAATGATGACCTCTTCCTAAATATTTGGTCAGATTATTAATTATAGTGTGGCTCAACTTAGCTCACTCTCCCCTACAGCCAAATCAATGGAGATAAGTGGACCCCCTGCTTATCATCCACACTCCATGGATAATTGTTATGACAGAAAAAGGGGGGTTTCATGCTCAAACAACTGGAGTAGAGGTGCCATGTTAGAAAACCAAAAGATTCATTAGAAGTTGAGGTGCGACACACTCTCCATTTGAATGAAACAAAAACTAAATTAAAACATTTGAAATTATTAATGATAATGTATTTAACTTTTTCCGAGAGACGATTGTAAGTAGAAATGCGAAACTCTGTAAATGTGCTCACTGAGGTGTAAACAATTGGGTATCGCTTTGAAGTTGGATGTCACACACTCCAAGGGCAGAGAGCCATGATAAATTGTTTCATGCTGTTATAAAGCCATGAGGGAAAACGCCAATGAGGCATTGATTATAATAAACTCTGGATTTCCTGTCTCCTATTTTGTACTGGTTTATCCTCCTTGTCCAGGGTGTGTGTATGTGTCTGTGTGGAGGGGGGGTCACCACGACACCTCTTCTTTAACAACATTTAAATGTCAAAACCCATTCTATTTATGTTCCCTTCACTGGGCTTGGCTAGTATATGGTCTTGAATAACAAATTTCTTATACACAATTAACTTAAAAGGAGTCAAGGCAATCTGAAATCCAAGTCCAGAAATCTCTTACTTGACTACACAATTTAAAGGGATACTTCAGTATTTTGGCAATAAGGCGCTTTATCCACTTCCCCAGAGTCAGATAAACTTGTGGATACCATTTTTATTTCTCTGTGCTTTGAAGGAAGTTGCTTACTAGCGCAATTGCTAACTAGCGTTAGTGCAATGACGGGAAGTCTATAGGTATCTGCTAGCATGAAGACGATACCCATAGAAGTCCAGTCATTCTGCTAACACTAGTTTGCATTGGCTTGCAAAACTACATCAAACTTCCTTCATACTGAGACACAGAGACATAAAAATGATATCCACAACTTCATCTGACTCTGTGGAAGTAGATAACGAAAGTGGTGTAAAAAGTTACCAATGGTCATACTTGAGTAAAAGTAAAGATACCTTAATATAAAATGACTCAAGTAAAAGTGGAAGTGATAAAAGTGATACCCTGAAAAAGTAGTACTTGGATCAAGCAATAGTCTTCAAAATAAACCAATCAGTGTGGCATCAGGCTCAAGCATGAGACTTTAAAAAATACAACAACTCATTGTCATTCACCATAAAGTAAAAAACATGAACATTCAAAAACCTAGTGCAACCTTATTCAAAGGTGGGCATATAGTGGTACAGAGAAAGGTCAGATCTACAGTCTCAATTCACTTAAACGCACCAAATACCTGCTTACGGCTGTCACTGCCAGGAATAACATTTGGGCATATTGTTTTCTTATCTATGGTATCCAGCTTCTCCTACGATGTGACAGATGTCAATCTGCTTTGTGCCATTATTGAGCGCAGCCACATATTTAACCTCCTTGATAACCAAATTAAATCAGAATGCAGGCAACAACATTTGTTATAGCACTTGGGCTACAGTCAGCAAAGATGAGGATTTGAACCGATAGTTCCAATCTGTGTGCAATGTAAATTGCTGTGCAATATGCTTTACCAGACTGCTTTAACTCAAATTCCAAACTGTCACCTGATGACCTGTTCATCCTCTCTCTCTGCCTCAACATGGGCAGTGTTCTCTCTCTCTCTCTCTCTCTCTCTCTCTCTCTCATCTTTGAGCTCTGCAATAATCATGACCAAATACAGTTATCATATGACAAAAATGGCTGGCCTTAACAATGATGGGGTTAGCTTATTAACATGAATCAGATTTAGCTTTTTTTTATTAGCAAAATTATTTATTTACTAGCTAGCTGACTACATAATGCCAGTCTATTATGAATTGTACAGTGTGGTTAGCTAGCTAGCTAGCTAGCTACATAGCAGATCCTCTCAAGCTCTGTCAGGTTGGATGTGTTGCTTCGCTGCACAGCTATTTTCAGGTCTCTCCAGAGATGTTAGATCAGGTTCAAGTCCAGGCTCTGGCTGGGCCACTCAAGGAAATTCAGAGATTTGTCCAGAAGCCACTCTGTGTTGACTTGAAAAGGGGGTTGTTGTCCTGCTGGAAGGTGTACCTTTGCCCCCAGTCTGAGGTCCTGAGCACTCTGGAGCAGGTTTTCATCAAGGATCTCTCTGTACTTTGCTTTGTTGATCTTTCCCGTGCTCCTGATTAGTCTCCCAGTCCCTGCCGCTGAAAAATATCCCCACAGCATGATGCTGCCAGCGCCATGCTTCACCGTAGGGATGGGGCCAGGTTTCCTCCAGACGTGACATTTGGGTTTCAGGCCAAAGATAATATTTTTTCTCATAGTCTGAGAGTCCTTTAGGTGCCTTTTGGCAAACCCCAAGCAAGCTGTCATGTGCCTTTTATTGAGGAGTCTGGCAACTCTACCATAAAGTATGTTAGTCAAGTCAAGTAGTGTGTTTTTCACGTACTCCTTTTGCTTTTCTCTTTTTGATAGTCTTCCGTGTTTTGACACCTGCCTGACTCTGGACTACTTTCCCGCATGCCTGATCATTCTGTCTGCCCTGACCTTGATTCTGCCTGCCCTTCGGTACCTTTTGGACTCTGAACTGGTTTTGACCCTTTTGCCTGTCCTTGACCATTCTCTTGCCTTACCCTATTGGATTAATAAAAATGGTAAGACTCCAACCATCTGCCTCCTATGTCTGCATCTGGGTCTTGCCTTGTGTCATGATAAACTGACTGTTAGAACTGTTAAGGCTCCATGAATCAGGAATTGAAAAACTATGGTTGAAAGAGATGGGGCAAAAGGAGTGGCTAATATGTCTGGCTACACATTTGACTGGGTGACATGCTGCAAATTGAGAAATTATGTGACTAAACTAAACAAAAAGAAAACTGTATTATGAAGCCAAGGTCAATGATATGAGCAGTTATGAGCATAAAAATAAATTCAACTATGTCTTTAATCGAAAACCATTTGATTTTGCCAAATACTTTTATAATTTATTTCATTGGCAAAGTGGGCAAACTTTGTCAGGAAATGCCAACAACGAACAGCGAGCCAGCATACTTATGCATAGGTGGGAAAATGATTGTTATTGATCAATAATGACAAACCTGGCATTGACAACTTGGAAAGCAATGGAAAGCTTCTGAGGATGGTACCTGTCTCTATAGCCACTCATATTTGTCATTTAATGTGAACCTAGAGGAATGGCTTTGTCCTCCCTGGAGGGAAGCCAAAGACAGTATGCTAAGATATCAAAATAATGCCAAATTAAAAACAGATCTTCAACATGTTTATAGAGAAGGGCACCCAACACCCACTGACACAAATGACTGATGATTGGTTGAAAGAAATTGATAAGAACAGCTGCACTGTTATATTTCAGTGCAGCCTTTGATATTATTGACCATAACCTGTTTAGAAAACATGCACAACCATTCAAAAGTTTGGGGTCACTTAGAAATGTCCATATTTTTGAAAGAAAAGCAAATATTTTGTCCTTTAAAATAAAATAAAATAGATCAGAATAACAGTGTTGTCACGATCGTCATCGTGGAAATAACCGGACCAAGGTGCAGCGTTGTGAGCGTACATTTTTCTTTATTATTGATGTCGCCAACAAAACAAGAAACAACAAAAACGAATGTGAAGCTTACCAGGGCTATACAGGCCACTAACAAAGACAACTACCCACAAAATACAAAAGGAAAAAAGGCTGCCTAAGTATGATTCCCAATCAGATACAACGATAGACAGCTGTCCCTGATTGAGAACCATACCCGGCCAAAACAGAAACACAGAGCATAGAGTTTCCCACCCGAGTCACAGCCTGACCAACCAAACAAAGAGAATAAAAAGATCTCTACGGTCAGGGCGTGACAAGTGTAGACATTCTTAATGTTGTAAATGGCTACTGTAGATGGAAACAGGTGATTTTTTATGGAATATCTACAGTACATAGGCGTACAGAGGCCCATTATCAGCAATCATCACTCCTGTGGTCCAATGGAACATTGTGTTAGCTAATCCAAATTTATCATTTTAAAAGGATAATTGATCAATCGAAAACCCTTTTGCAATTATGTTAGCACAGCTGAAAACTGTTGCTCTGATTAAAGAACCAATAAAACTGTATTCTTTAGACTAGCTGAGTATCTGGAGCGTCAGCATTTGTGGGTTCGATTACAGGCTCAAAATGGCCAGAAACAAATAACTTTCTTCTGAAACTCATCAGTCTATTCTTGTTCTGAGAAATGAAGGCTATTCCATGCGAGGAATTGCCAAGAAACTGAAGATATCGTACAACGCTGTGTACTACTCCCTTCACAGAACATCGCAAACTGTCTCTAACCAGAATAGAAAGATGAGTGGGAGGCCCCGGTGCACAACTGAGCAAGAGGACAAGTACTTTAGAGTGTCTAGTTTGAGAAACAGGCGCCTCACAAGTCCTCAACTGGCAGCTTCATTAAATACTACCCGAAAAACACCAGTCTCAACATCAACAGACAACTACAAATACCTAGGTGTCTGGTTAGACTGTAAACTCTCCTTCCAGACTCACATCAAACATCTCCAATCCAAAGTTAAATCTAGAATTGGCTTCCTATTTTGCAACAAAGCATCCTTCACTCATGCTGCCAAACATACCCTCATAAAACTGACCATCCTAACGATCCTCGACTTCGGCGATGTAATCTACTATCACAGTGCCATCCGTTTTGTCACCAAAGCCCCATATACTACCCACCACTGCGACCTCTACACTCTTGTTGGCTGGCCCTCGCTTCATACTCGTCGCCAAACCCACTGGCTCCAGGTCATCTACAAGACCCTGCTAGGTAAAGTCCCCCCTTATCTCACCTCGCTGGTCACCATAGCAGCACCCACCTGTAGCACGCGCTCCAGCAGGTGTATCTCTCTGGTCACTCCCAAAACCAATTCCTCCTTTGGCCGCCTCTCCTTCCAGTTCTCTGCTGCCAATGACTGGAACGAAATACAAAAATCTCTGAAACTGGAAACACTTATCTCCCTCACTAGCTTTAAGCACCAGCTGTCAGAGCAGCTCACAGATTACTGCACCTGTACATAGCTCATCTATAATTTAGCCCAAACAACTACCTCTTCCCCTACTGTATTTATTTATTTATTTTGCTCCTTTGCACCCCATTATTTCTATTTCTACTTTGCACATTCCAGTGTTTTACTTTCTATATTGTATTTACTTCGCCACCATGGCCTTTTTTGCCTTTACCTCCCTTATCTCACCTCATTTTCTCACATTGTATATAGACTTATTTTTCTATTGTATTATTGACTGTATGTTTGTTTTACTCCATGTGTAACTCTGTGTTGTTGTGTCGAACTGCTTTGCTTTATCTTGGCCAGGTCGCAATTGTAAATGAGAACTTGTTCTCAACTTGCCTAACTGGTTAAATAAAGGTGAAATATATATATATATTTTTATATATTTATATATATATATATTATATATAAATAATAAATATTATCTTATATTTATTTTATATATATATATATATTTTTTTTTTTTTAAACAGTGAAGAGGCGACTCCAGGATGCTGGCCTAGGAGTTCCTCTGTTCAGAGTCTGTGTTCTTTTGCCCATAATCTTTTATTTTTATTTGCCATTCTGAGATATGGCTTTTTCTTTGCAACTCTGCCTAGAAGGCCAGCATCCTGAAGTCGCCTCTTCACTGTTGACACTGAGATTGGTGTTTTGCGGAGGAAGTGAAGGCCTACTTGCCAGAGGAATTTAAAAGCTACCCAGACACGCAGGTTATTGTTGACGGCACCAGGCTTAGGTGTCAGACACGGTCTGCTCTTCCGCTGCAGAGTTGAGATGGGAATAGCTCCTTATCGACCGATCACCTTTGTGTTCTCACTTTATGCAGTGTCCATCAGCGACAGATACAGTCAGACATCCAACACCTTCTCTCCGATGTTAGCAGTTGATGTTATTCTTCAATAACACAGATCCTAAAGCAAATCAGGGGGAGAAAATATATTTATTCAAAGAGAACAAATCATAGTTGTTATGTTGGAAAGTAGGTGGTCATTCTCCCCTGTCCTCAGTGTTTTCTCCACTGAACAAAGAGGCAGGGTGTAGTTTATAACCCAACCCTAGCCTGTGGTTGACCAATTATAATTCCTTGCAGTAAAATTGGGCCAATTGTCAAATAACAAGTATCCCGTTTCAGGCTCAATGTATAGACACCAACATTCCCCTAGCTATTGCAGGCAGCATCAACCAGCTCTTCACTGTGGCATGCCTGCTCTCCAACTATCAGTGTAGAACTCTTGTCAAGAAATGGGTCAAGGAGGTGTGAGATGCAGACTCATGCGGTTGGTGTGATGACACCAGTGTGCAATTAGTTGTTTGCTTCAGCATGGAGGGAAAAGGAGCAAAATCCAACTACGCATCATTTATAATGATGCTGATGAATGTATATGTGATATTGATATTGACATGCAATTGTGATACTTTATTTGTGATACCATCATTGACATGCTGTTTTAAACCTTGATTATCAGTTGATTACAAAGCACCAGTTGTGAATAAATATGCTGGCTTTTCTACTTTAAAAGTTTCCTTCCAATTTAATCCTCCTAGAGCAAACCTATCTTGATTAAGAGTATCCTAGCCCAGTTGCACATATACACTGAACAAACATATAAACACAACATGCAACAATTTCAAAGATTTTACTGAGTTACAGTTCATATCAAGTAATCAGTCAATTTAAATAAATTCATTAGGCCCTAATCTGAATATGCAACTGGTGGTAAAAGATACCTTTAAAAAAGGTATGGAAATGGATCAGAAAACCAGTCAGTATCTGGTGTGACTATTTCCCTCATGCAGCGCGACACATCTCCTTCGCATAGAGTTGATCAGGCTGTTGATTGTGGCATTTGGAATGGCCTCTTCTACTCCTATTCAATGGCTGTGTGAAGTTGCTGGATATGGGCGGGAATTGGAACACGCTGTCGTTCACATCAATCCAGAGCAACCCAAAAATGCTCAATTGGTGACATGTGTAGTGATTATGCACTACTACTGGGACATTTTCAGCTTCCAATAATTGTGTACAGATCCTTGTCACACGGGGCTGTGCATTATCATGCTGAAACATGAGGTGATGGCGGCTGAAGAATGGCACGACAATGGGCCTTTATTTATATTGAATCACGCTTCACCATCTGGCAGTCCGACAGACAAATCTGGGTTTTGAGAAAGCTACCCGCCCAATGCATAGTGCCAACTTTAAAGATGGTTGGTCTGGGGCTGTTTTCATGTGAAGGGAAAATCTTAACGCTACAGCATACAATGACTTTCTAGACTATTCTGTGCTTCAAACTTTGTGGCAACAGTTTGGGGAAGGCCCTTTCCTGTTTCATCAAGACAATGCCCCAGTGCACAAAGCAAAGTCCATACAGAAATGGTTTGTCGAGATCGGTGTGGAAGAACTTGACTAGCCAGCACAGAGCCCTGACCTCAACCCCATCGAACACATTTGGGATGAATTGGAAGGCCGACTGCGAGCCAGGCCTTATCGCCCAACCTCTTGTGGCTGAATGGAAGAAATTCCCCACAGCAATGTTCCAACATCTAGTGGAAAACCTTCCCAGAAGCAGAAATATGGGGGACCAACTCCATATTAATGCCCATGATTTTGGAATGAGAGGTTCGACGAGAATCTGTCGACATACTTTTGGTCATTTAGTGTAGTTAATTTCGTGATTTCTTGCAGGCAACGATTGTAAAAAAAACAGCCATCCTTCCTTGAAAGCCGTTGGCTAATGTTCGCTAGCTAGCTAGCAGTATATACAGCCACTTGAATTCTAAAATGCTAAATTTGAAGAAACTAACTAACAAACTAGAAACACACAATAGTTATACTATACTGCTTATACTACTATTATATACAAAAAACACTTCAATATATACAGTGCCTTAGAACGTATTCATACCCCTTGACTCTCCATATTTTGTTGTGTTACATCCTACATTTAAAATGGATTTAATTGACATTTTTTTGTGAAAGAGGCTGTATCTATGTATCTATGTTGGTTCGTGTTACGGATTCATACACGTCTTTTCTCCACAGAACAAAGAAACAGGATGCCACTTACAACTCCCCACAGCCTGGGGTTGACCAATCAGAAGTCCTTGCCGTATAACTGGGCCAATGTCCCCCCCCAAAAAATATTTTTTTTATCTTACCTTTATTTAGCTAGGCAAGTCAGTTAAGAACAAATTCTTATTTTCTATAACAGCCTAGGAACTGCCTGTTCAGGGGCAGAACGACAGATTTGAACCTTGTCAACTCAGGGATTTGAACTTGCAACCTGCCGGTTACTAGTCCAACGCTCTAACCACTAGGCTACCCTGCCGCCCCAATAACAAGTATCCTGCTCCAGACTCAATGTACAGACCAATGAAAACATGGCACACGTAGCTCTTAGTTCAGGACTGACATTCCACAGATTCTAAACATATCTTGAACTGAAAACCAACTATTTCCATTGACAATTCCCTATTGATCGTTAATCCTAGTCCTCTCATCCTCTGCATTGTGTATTTATCTTCAAAATATTCTTATATCAGCTAACCAGGTAGTTGTTTTGTCTTGTTTCTACCGATATAATTCATATGGAAATGGCCCAAGCTGCTTGTTATAGGTAGCTAGCTAACTGGTTAGTCTGTCAGGCAAGGAAAGTTGTGTGTAGGGGTAAATTAGGGCTGCGCTCACAAACCATCAAACCACTAGCTAGCCATACAGACAACCAGTTTACTAGCCACCAAAATGCTAGTCATTTGTTTTTAGCTGTTGGGCGTAGGTAATGGTTTGTCATGTTTGCTAGGTGCAGATATTCATAGGCTATACATTGCCTCGTTTTCCTATTATTTGACAGAGATGAGTTGGATATTTGTTTACTTAGCCAGCTAGCAAGTTGCTTGCTTTGTCCTGTTTGTGCCGATTTAATTCATTTGGAAACTGTCCCAGCTTCCTAACTAATCAGCTAACAACGAGAGAGAGAGAGAGATTATGTTCTTGACCACAATTCTATCATATTTGTTGCTCCTGTCCTTTCCCTCTGTTACACAGTTTTTTTTAGGTCAGTGAAAGTGAGGGAAGGGATGTGGACAGTCAGGGCTCAGCAACAGAAGGCAGGAAGGAAGAGGAGTTAGAGATGATTGGAGGGATAGAGATGTGGGGGAAAAAGGGAGGAGTGGAGCGAGAGGAGAGTGGAGGGAGAGAGTCATGGCGCTTGGCATTCAGGCCAAAGAGTTCAGTCTTGGTTTCATCAGACCAGAGAATCTTGTTTCTCATGGTCTGAGAGTCCTTCAGGTGCCTTTTAGCAAACTCAGAGTGGGCTGTCATGTGCCTTTTACTGAGGAGTGTCTTCCGTCTGGCCACTTTATTTGAAAGGCCTGATTGGTGGTGTGCTGCAGAGATGGTTGTCCTTCTGGAAGGTTCTCCCATCTCCACAGAAGACTATTAACAAGAAAGTGTCTATTCCACGTTGGTTCAACATCATTTCATTGAAATTATGTGGGAACAATGTTGATTCAACCATCTGCCCAGTGGGTGGTATGTCCAAGAAACTTCTACCTCAAATATTATTTTCAGACTAAGCAAAATCCTAAAATTGTTACTTTGTTCTCAGGTCTCCACATGCTGCCGAAACGGGAGCACTCCCTGACCAAGTCCATGCTGCCGAAACGCGACGAGTTTTAAAATCTTTGTTCCATTGAACATGCCGTAACAATAAAGGCATTCTAATTATAGGAAAAGTGGTCCACTTTTTTTTGGTGTGTCTGTAATAGGAAAGGCAAGCTTTTGACTTGCGTGCATTGATTGTGTAATAGATAAAAGGAAAACAATTTGGACATGAAAGACCTAACTAATAGGTTTACTTCAGGGGCATATTTACTTAGCGCTCAAATGTCAACCTGCATTGCTTTTTTAAAATTAAGGATGGCTTATCAAGTATTTTAGCTCAAAGACATGGCTCTATTCTTCAAATCAAATTGTATTGGTCACATACACATGGTTAGCAGATGTTAATGCAGTGTAGCAAAATGCTTGTGCTTCTAGTTCCGACAATGCAGTAATATCTAAAGGGGATAATGAGAATATGTACATATAAGTATATGGATGAGCGATGTCCGAGCGGTATAGGCAAGGTGCAATAGATGGTATAAAATACATATAATAATACATATATACATGTGATATGAGTAATGAAGACATGTAAACATTATTAAAGTGCCATTATTTAAAGTGGTGTTGTTTAAAGTGACTAGTGATCAATTTATTAAAGTGGCCAGTGATTGGGTCTCACTAACTCTCTGAGTTAGTGATTGCTGTTTAGCAGGCCTTAAGATTGATAAACAGTTTCTGTCTCTTGGTCCCAGCTTTGATGCACCTGTACTGACCTCGCCTTCTGAATGGTAGCAGTGTGAACAGGCAGTGGCTCGGGTAGTTGTTGTCCTTGATGATGTTTTTAGCCTTCCTGTGACATCGGGTGCTGTAGGTGTCATGGAGGGCAGGTAGTTGACCCACGGTGATGCGTTGTACAGACCACACCGCCCTCTGGAGAGCCTTGCGGTTGAGGGCGGTGCAGTTGCCATACCAGGCGGTGAAACCAGGCGGTGCATCTGTAAAAGTTTGTCAGGGTTTTGGTTGACAAGCCAAATTTCTTCAGCCTCCTGAGGTTGAAGAGGCACTGTTGCGCCTTCTTCAACACACTGTCTGTGTAGGTGGACCATTTCAGTCTGTGATGTGTACACCGAGGAACTTAAAATGTTCCAGCTTCTCCACTGCTGTCCCTTCGATGTGGATAGGGGGGTGCCCTCACCTCCTCCCTGTAGGCTGTCTCGTCATTGTTGGTAATCAAGCCCACTATTGTTGTGTCATCTGCAAACTTAATGATTGAATTGGAGGTGTGCATGGCCACGCAGTCGTGGGTGAACAGGGAGTACAGGAGGGGGCTGAGCACGTACCCTTGTGTGGCACCAGTGTTGAGTGTCAGCAAAGTGGAGATGTTTCCTACCTTCACCACCTGTGGGCGGCCCATCAGGAAGTCCAGGACCGGGCAGGGTTGAGACCCAGGGCCTCCAGCTTGATAATGAGCTATAGTGTTGAATGCTGAGCTGTAGTCAATGAACAGTATTCTTACATAGGTATTCCTTTTTTTCCAGATGGGATAGGGCAGTGTGCAGTGTGATGGTGATTGCGTTGTCTGTGGACCTGTTGGGGCGGTATGCAAACTGAAGTGGGTCTAGGGTGGCCGGTAAGGTATGGCGATATGAGTAGTCTCTCAAAGAACTTCATGATGACAGAATTGAGTGCTACGGGGCGGTAGTCATTTAGTTCAGTTATCTCTGCCTTCTTGGTTACAGGAACAATGGTAGCCATCTTGAAGCATGTGGGGACAACAGACTGGGATAGGGAGTAATTGAATATGTCCGTAAACACACCAGCCAGCTGGTCTGCGCATGCTCTAAGGACGTGGCTAGGGATGCAGTCTGGGCCAGCAGCCTTGCGAAGGTTAAATGTTTTACTCTCGTCGGACAAGGAGAAGGAGAGGAGAAGCAGTCCTTCTTAGCGGGCTGCGATGGTGGCACTGTATTATCCTAAAAGCGGGCAAAGGTGGTGTTTAGTTTGTCTGGAAGTGTGACGTCGGTGTCTGTGACGTGGCTGGTTTTCTTTTTGTAGTCCGTGATTGCCTATAGACCCTGCCACATACGTCTTGTGTCTGAGCCGTTGAATTGGGACTCCACCCTCTCCCTGTACCGGCATTTCGCTTGTTTGATTGAGGGAATAGATACACTGTTTATATTCAGCCATATTCCCAGTCCTCTTTCCATGGTTAAATGCGGTGGTTCACGCTTTCAATTTTTGAGCGAATTCTGCCATCCATCCACGGTTTCTGGTTAGGGTAGGTTTTAATAGTCACAGTGGTACAACATTTCTAATGTGCTTCTTTATAAACTCACTCACCCGAGTCAGTGTATACATTGATGTTGTTCTCTGAGACTGACCGGAACATATTCCAGTCCGCATGATCAAAACAATTTTGAAGCGTGGCTTCCGATTGGTCAGACCAGCGTTGAATGGTTCACATCACTGGTACATCTTGTTTGAGTTTCTGCATATAAGACGGTAGGAGCAAGATGGCGTCGTGGTCGGATTTGCCTAAGGGAGGGCGGGGGAGGGCTTTGTACGCGTCGCGGAAGTTAGAGTAGCAGTGATTGACCCCTGCGCATAGTGCAATCAATATGCTGATAGAATTTAGGTAGCCTTGTTTAGGTAGCTACTGCAAGGCCTTGTCCTCGTCCGCCCCATGCAGCCCTGAATCTGAACAGTTCCTCTCTCTTCTTGCTGACCTGAACCGGTGGACTGGTGATGACATCCCTGACAAAGTAAGAACAGTCAGGTGCAACAAGATTGTTACTCTGCCAGCTGGCAGTGAGTTTTTAGGTTAGGGTACACTTCCAAAGAATGATGAAGTCTCTCCAGGCAGCACGGTTATTACTGAGCCTACTTGTTCTCGCTCAGGTCAGAGTAGTGACACCATTGTGGGGGGATAGATGGGTTCCTCTAAAATTGCTAAATACAGTGCCTTGCGAAAGTATTCGGCCCCCTTGAACTTTGCGACCTTTTGCCACATTTCAGGCTTCAAACATAAAGATATAAAACTGTATTTTTTTGTGAAGAGTCAACAACAAGTGGGACACAATCATGAAGTGGAACAACATTTATTGGATATTTCAAACTTTTTTAACAAATCAAAAACTGAAAAATTGGGCGTGCAAAATTATTCAGCCCCCTTAAGTTAATACTTTGTAGCGCCACCTTTTGCTGCGATTACAGCTGTAAGTCGCTTGGGGTATGTCTCTATCAGTTTTGCACATCGAGAGACTGAATTTTTTTCCCATTTCTCCTTGCAAAACAGCTTGAGCTCAGTGAGGTTGGATGGAGAGCATTTGTGAACAGCAGTTTTCAGTTCTTTCCACAGATTCTCGATTGGATTCAGGTCTGGACTTTGACTTGGCCATTCTAACACCTGGATATGTTTATTTTTGAACTATTCCATTGTAGATTTTGCTTCATGTTTTGGATCATTGTCTTGTTGGAAGACAAATCTCGTCCCAGTCTCAGGTCTTTTGCAGACTCCATCAGGTTTTCTTCCAGAATGGTCCTGTATTTGGCTCCATCCATCTTCCCATCAATTTTAACCATCTTCCCTGTCCCTGCTGAAGAAAAGCAGGCCCAAACCATGATGCTGCCACCACCATGTTTGACAGTGGGGATGGTGTGTTCAGGGTGATGGGCTGTGTTGCTTTTACGCCAAACATAACGTTTTGCATTGTTGCCAAAAAGTTCAATTTTGGTTTCATCTGACCAGAGCACCTTCTTCCACATGTTTGGTGTGTCTCCCAGGTGGCTTGTGGCAAACTTTAAATGACACTTTTTATGGATATCTTTAAGAAATGGCTTTCTTCTTGCCACTCTTCCATAAAGGCCAGATTTGTGCAATATACGACTGATTGTTGTCCTATGGACAGAGTCTCCCACCTCAGCTGTAGATCTCTGCAGTTCATCCAGAGTGATCATGGGCCTCTTGGCTGCATCTCTGATCAGTCTTCTCCTTGTATGAGCTGAAGGTTTAGAGGGACGGCCAGGTCTTGGTAGATTTGCAGTGGTCTGATACTCCTTCCATTTCAATATTATCGCTTGCACAGTGCTCCTTGGGATGTTTAAAGCTTGGGAAATCTTTTTGTATCCAAATCTGGCTTTAAACTTCTTCACAACAGTATCTCAGACCTGCCTGGTGTGTTCCTTGTTCTTCATGATGCTCTCTGCGCTTTTAACGGACCTCTGAGACTATCACAGTGCAGGTGCATTTATACGGAGACTTGATTACACACAGGTGGATTGTATTTATCATCATTAGTCATTTAGGTCAACATTGGATCCTCACTGAACTTCTGGAGAGAGTTTGCTGCACTGAAAGTAAAGGGGCTGAATAATTTTGCACGCCCAATTTTTCAGTTTTTGATTTGTTAAAAAAGTTTGAAATATCCAATAAATGTTGTTCCACTTCATGATTGTGTCCCACTTGTTGTTGATTCTTCACAAAAAAATACAGTTTTATATCTTTATGTTTGAAGCCTGAAATGTGGCAAAAGGTCGCAAAGTTCAAGGGGGCCGAATACTTTCGCAAGGCACTGTATCTCTGATAGTCCTGTTACCCTGCGGAAGAATGCCAAGCTTGCTGATGACTACACCTGTTTAGCTCAGGAAGAAATGAAGAACTCAAAGTCACATCAACGTGAGGTTCAGCTCACCAGCTGTCACTAACAACCATGTGGGGATATCGACTGGGACTAGATATGTCCGTGATGTGCAGGAGAGACTGAAGAGTGTTGGCTCTCTGTGATCTTCGGGTCATGTAATGTCTCAGTAGATTGGCAGAACAAGCTGGCTGACCTGGTGGTACAGCCATCACCTTGACTGTGGCAAAGCTAAGGAGTTTGTACACAGGGTCCATCTCACAGATGAGAAACATTTCCGTCTTCCCTATCGTCGTGTGCCACCTGCAGAGTATCAAAAGCTGTGTCAAGTCCTCAATGAGATGGGAAAAAACAATCAGAAAGTCCTCCAGTGAGTATGCTTCCCCTCTGGTCCTTGTATGGAAGAACAATGGTGACCTGCAAGTATGCACTGATTTCAGCTGGCTGAATAAACGGACACTGAAGGATGCTCATCCTTTGCCACACCAAGCCACTCTAGGCGGAAATGCCTTTTTCAGTACAATGGATCTGATTTCTGGCTTTTATAATATGCCGCTTCATGAGGATTATCGGAAGTACTCAGCCTTCAAGACACCAATGGGTTTATACGAGTACAATCATCTTCCACAGGGCCTGTGCAACAGCCCTGGCATCTTCATGAGAGTGATGACCAGCATATTTGGTGACCAGAACTTTCTCAGTCTATTGTGCTACCTCGATGACCTCTTAGTCTTCGCCCCTACAGAGACTTCGCCCCTACAAAGCCTACGCCTGCACAACCTGAAGTTAGCCCCAAAGAAGTTTTGGTTGCTCAAGAGGTCAGTGAAGTTTTTAGGTCATGTTATAAATGAATCACGGGTGACTACAGATCCGAGCAAAGTTGATGCTATCAGTCAGATGAACACTGAAGATTTACTGTAGCTGGATGGCATCACTGGATGCAGTCACAAATCAGATCCTTTCTAGGGATGGTGAACCACTATCAGCACTTTGTTCCCAACTATTCCGCTAAAGCAAAGCCACTATTTGAGCTTCGGGCTAGTCAAAAGCAAAAGCGCAAAGGAAAACCACGCTTGAAATGTACTTCACAGCACCGAAAGTTAGCTCCTGCTGATTGGATGATAATTAGCAGTCTTTTGAGACGTTGAAGATGTCACTGGTGAACTGTGTAGTGTTGGCTCATCCAGACTTCACACGTCTCTTTGTCCAGTCCACAGACGCCTCCTTGAATGGCTTAGGTGCTGTCCTTTCACAAGTTCAGGAGGGTGATTGCATAGCTTGAGTCTGGCCACATATTGACAGAGATGTCAAGGACTACGTGGGTCAGTGTCCCCGATGTGTCATCAGTAAAACAGCTGATCCTGAAGGAAGAACCCCACTACGCCTTTAGAGATAATGTGCATTGACTTCTGGTCTGCAGAAGATTCTAACAAGTCAGCTGATGTACTAGTTGTCATAGATCATTTTGCCAGGTTAGCTCAATTATTTCCTTGCCATGATCAGTCTGCAAAACAAGTAGCGAAGCATCTTTGGGACAAGTACTTCTGCATTTATGGGTTCCAAGAGAGGGTTTATTCTGACTAATGTGCTTCCTTTGAGGTTTAGTTGTTAAGTGAGCTCTTAAAGGTGGCTGGTGTCACCCACTTCCCTTGAAAAATAGTTTGCCCTACAGCCAATTCTGTCGAATCAAAAGAATTAGCAAAAAACTATCCGATTTCGACAGAAATATGGCTGAGACGCAAAGAAAGTTCAAGGAGAGGGGCTACAAGAATGATCAGATTAATATTGCCATTGAGAAAATTCAAAACAAAACGAGACATGACCTTTTTCAAGGTCAGTCTCGCAAAAAGACGCATTCTTGCGTTCTAACTACCCGCTATTCAAAGTGCTCTGAACAAATTAAGGGAATTTTTCACAAACATTGGCACATCCTAAAAATCCGATGATAGTCTTGGTAATGTGTTTTCGGACCTTCCCTTGGTCATATTCTCGGGGGGCAGAAATCTCAGAGACCAATTGGTAAACTCTGATTTACTACCCCAAGATATTCCTGAACAACGTCTATTTGCGCCCCTACTGGATGGAAATTACAAATGTAATGGCTGCACTCAATGCAATGGCACTTATAAATGTAGATCCTTCAAATACCCACAAACAGGGAAATCGATCCCAATAAAAGGTGTTATTACGTGCTCCACTAAGGCAGTTATTTATCTTATAACTTGTCCTTGTGGTAAAAATTATGTAGGTAAAACAAAGCACGAATTAAAAGTACGTATCTCAGAGCATCGTAGCACTATTAGGTGTAAAAACTTTACTTATCCAGTTGCGGCCCACTTCTTGGAGGCAGGCCACTCGATTTCGTCTCTGCGTTATATTGGCATCGAACATGTCACCCTCCATAGGAGAGGGGGTGACCTTGATAATTTATTGTTAAAACGAGAGGCTGCCTGGATCTTTAATTTAAAGACCCTTGCGCCCTTCGGTCTCAACGTAGACTTTGATCTGAAGCCATTCTTGTGATTATTGTGACTTTGCCATTGTAATTGTCTGTAAACTTGTGTAGTCAAATTAATCTATGATCATATGCTATCCATTTGTTGTTTGTATGCTGTTCTTTGTATGACATTTTAATATTTGATTATTAACCAATGATATTAGGCCACTCTTGGCCATGATTACAGACACCTGTGTCTTTTGACACTATATAAACGAGTCATCCCGCAGTATTTGTGATTATACCCTGATGAAGACAGCTTGGCTGTCAAAACGTTGGTAATTACATTTTTGCATCTGAGCTCCTAGGGTGTGCGGCTCTCTGTTATTTGTATGGTGTCAAGAAGTCCCACACAACTCCTTACCACCCCATGGGTAACAGCAGCATCAAGCGTTTTAACAGAACGCTGTGAAACATGATCAGTGCTCACTTGTCTAATCTGGTGTTCTCTTGTCTGATGCAAAGCACAACTGGCCGCAACACCTTCAGAACTTGACGTTCATGTATAACTGTACAGTACACAAGACCACTGGTTATTCCACATTATTTTATTTATGGTAGTGTCCCATGTCTCCCTGTTGACATATTGTTCAAGAACATCCTGAATAACCCAGAGATTAGTACTTGTGATAACTACATAGTTTCTCTAACCAAAGTCCTTCAGGAGGCCATGGTTGTTACTCAGGACCACATCAACAAAGAGCAGAGTCATCAAGCAAATGTATATAACCGCAGAGTCAAAGGGAAGACCATCACCGTGGGTGACCAAGTCTTGGTCTCTAACAAAAGAGAGAGGAAAATGTAAGATAGCAGACAGATGGAAGTCCACAGTGTACACAGTGATGAATGACTCTACTCACACAAATCATAAACCCTCTATCTGGACAGGAGAGAGTTGTACACCGGAATCTGCTGATGCTCATTAACTTCTTACCATTGGATGTGGATAGTACGTCAAACCAGACCTTTGTGTCCTTTCAAGCAGATGAGGATGGACTTCTTTCCAAAGTGGAGCAGGATGATGTTGGAAACAGAACCCAGGAAAGGATCAGTAGTCTGACTCATGAAGAGGATAGTGTGAGATGCAGCACTGGAGGTGGTTTACTGGATGAAGACCAATGTATGGACAGTTACTCTGAACATACAGGCAGTTCACAAGCTCAAGCTCAGACAGGGAACACTGTGCAAAGCTGCATATGTCCCCCTTCAGAGGTGGAGTCTCAGTGTGCACACATCCTCTATACTTTCTGATCACTATGGCACCATAAACCAAGTCAGAACACGTGTTGGTCATGTAGTCAAACAAGTCAATCGCTTGCTATACACTATGTCCAAGCAAGATGTTATTCGTGATGCCAATCAGTTTATTGACAAGGTCCCTGAGTCAATGCTTCAAGTAATTCCAGTGAGTTGTTTATTGTGGAATATTTTTTTTATTGTTCCCATATTGGAATGCTTTGCTTTTATATGTCATATGTCACCATATTCAAGTCTGAGAATAGGTACAGTGCCTTGCGAAAGTATTCGGCCCCCTTGAACTTTGCGACCTTTTGCCACATTTCAGGCTTCAAACATAAAGATATAAAACTGTATTTTTTTGTGAAGAGTCAACAACAAGTGGGACACAATCATGAAGTGGAACGACATTTATTGGATATTTCAAACTTTTTTAACAAATCAAAAACTGAAAAATTGGGCGTGCAAAATTATTCAGCCCCCTTAAGTTAATACTTTGTAGCGCCACCTTTTGCTGCGATTACAGCTGTAAGTCGCTTGGGGTATGTCTCTATCAGTTTTGCACATCGAGAGACTGAAATTTTTTCCCATTTCTCCTTGCAAAACAGCTCGAGCTCAGTGAGGTTGGATGGAGAGCATTTGTGAACAGCAGTTTTCAGTTCTTTCCACAGATTCTCGATTGGATTCAGGTCTGGACTTTGACTTGGCCATTCTAACACCTGGATATGTTTATTTTTGAACTATTCCATTGTAGATTTTGCTTCATGTTTTGGATCATTGTCTTGTTGGAAGACAAATCTCCGTCCCAGTCTCAGGTCTTTTGCAGACTCCATCAGGTTTTCTTCCAGAATGGTCCTGTATTTGGCTCCATCCATCTTCCCATAAATTTTAACCATCTTCCCTGTCCCTGCTGAAGAAAAGCAGGCCCAAACCATGATGCTGCCACCACCATGTTTGACAGTGGGGATGGTGTGTTCAGGGTGATGGGCTGTGTTGCTTTTACGCCAAACATAACGTTTTGCATTGTTGCCAAAAAGTTCAATTTTGGTTTCATCTGACCAGAGCACCTTCTTCCACATGTTTGGTGTGTCTCCCAGGTGGCTTGTGGCAAACTTTAAACAACACTTTTTATGGATATCTTTAAGAAATGGCTTTCTTCTTGCCACTCTTCCATAAAGGCCAGATTTGTGCAATATACGACTGATTGTTGTCCTATGGACAGAGTCTCCCACCTCAGCTGTAGATCTCTGCAGTTCATCCAGAGTGATCATGGGCCTCTTGGCTGCATCTCTGATCAGTCTTCTCCTTGTATGAGCTGAATGTTTAGAGGGACGGCCAGGTCTTGGTAGATTTGCAGTGGTCTGATACTCCTTCCATTTCAATATTATCGCTTGCACAGTGCTCCTTGGGATGTTTAAAGCTTGGGAAATCGGACCTGCCTGGTGTGTTCCTTGTTCTTCATGATGCTCTCTGCGCTTTTAACGGACCTCTGAGACTATCACAGTGCAGGTGCATTTATACGGAGACTTGATTACACACAGGTGGATTGTATTTATCATCATTAGTCATTTAGGTCAACATTGGATCCTCACTGAACTTCTGGAGAGAGTTTGCTGCACTGAAAGTAAAGGGGCTGAATAATTTTGCACGCCCAATTTTTCAGTTTTTGATTTGTTAAAAAAGTTTGAAATATCCAATAAATGTCGTTCCACTTCATGATTGTGTCCCACTTGTTGTTGATTCTTCACAAAAAAAATACAGTTTTATATCTTTATGTTTGAAGCCTGAAATGTGGCAAAAGGTCGCAAAGTTCAAGGGGGCCGAATACTTTCGCAAGGCACTGTATATGTTTCTGGACTACATGCGGCGTCCAGAAGCTGGTGGAGAATTTAGCATCACTGGGGATTATTTTTAGGTTGATCTGTTTAAATGCCAGTATCCATGCCATTATTCTACATTTTATTTTATGGTACCTTGGTTATTGCATTGCTCTGATGTATCTTAATATTTGACGAAATTCAGTTGGGGAGGATGTAACAGAGTTAAAAATGTAGTCTTGGTCATATGTGAGTTTCACCTAAATGTAGTAAGTCTACCTGTCACGCCCTGACCGTAGAGATCCTTTTATTCTCTATGTTTGTTTGGTCAGGGTGTGACTCGGGTGGGAAAGTCTATGCTTTCTGGTTCTTTGTTTTTGGCCGGGTATGATTCTCAATCAGGGACAGCTGTCTATCGTTGTCTCTGATTGGGAATCATACTTAGGCAGCCTTTTTTCCTTTTCTCATTTGTGGGTTGTTGTCTTTGTTAGGGGCATGTATAGCCTTACAGAGCGCTAAGTTCGTTTTGTTGGCGACATTTAAAATAAAAGAATGTACGCTTACCATGCTGCTTGGTCCGGTCATTTCCTTGACGACGATCATGACACTACCAGTGGAGGTACTGTATGTATCCTGAAACATGCTGTCTGCAATATTTCATACGTTTTACAAAAATGGATGTGTTCTAAGTTGAAAACGCTAATGCATTATAATTATTATCCATGTTTGCATGTGATGTTGATGTACAGTTTAGCTTGCTAACAATAATGGACTTTTTGCTCTGCGCCACGTTGTTGTAAGCTAGCTAACTAGCGAGTGTTTGACCTCATCACATTTCTGATGCTAGCTGCACATGTACGACGATAGTGTATTAAGTGATTTATGAAAAGTAAATGTTTGCAATAACCCTTGTGCATGTGTGAAGACATTCATACATGCTTGTTGGTTCTCCTGCAGAGCCCACGATGTAAGGCAATGTGATTGTTCTGATTTGGAAATCTGGTTGAATGTAATTTAATTTGTTTATAATGAGAAAGTAGAAAATGCTTTGGACTTTAATTTAATTGGATTTTTATTGTACTAAAACTATACAATCACTTGTTTAAAATTGGATTGTGGATTATATATTGATGATAATAAGTAAGGAGAATTGTATTATGAGAATTTTGCTTATAATTGTATATTGAAAAGAAAGCGGGAAGCAGACAAAGTTATTCCCATGCTGGAGAGCCTGTCATGTTTGCGATGACCCTTGTGTGAAGACATTCATAAATTGTCTGTCTTCCAGGAATAAATAAGACCCAAAACCAAGTCCTTTGTCGGTCATCCATCTTACCAGCCAAACAGCGTTAGACCTGTTGAGGACTAATTATATTGCTTTTAGTATTCTAGTAACAGACCAATCTGCTATGGCACATAGTAAGAATACATCTTATTTCAGATGAACTATGTGTAATAGTTTGCTGCTCTCATGTATGCGGCAAGCTTCTAATCCTGTGTTTTATGAACAGTTTTTAGCATAACATTGTATATAATTTGAATTAGATCACATCATAACTATTTACATATCCATTTTAGATGTTTGAAGATGAAATATTGATCATAACATCTTCAGACATCAGCGATTTGGACATACCACAATTGGGCACATACAGTGGGGCAAAAAAGTATTTAGTCAGCCACCAATTGTGCAAGTTCTCCCACTTAAAAAGATAAGGCCTGTAATTTTCATCATAGGTGCACTTCAACGATGACAGACAAAATGAGAGAAAAAAAATCCAGAGAATCACATTGTAGGATTTTTAATGAATTTATTTGCAAATTATGGTGTTACCAAATAACAAAAGTTTATCTCAATACTTTGTTATATACCCTTTGTTGGCAATGACAGAGGTCAAATGTTTTCTGTAAGTCTTCACAAGGTTTTCACACACTGTTGCTGGTATTTTGGCCCATTCCTCCATGCAGATCTCCTCTAGAGCAGTGATGTTTTGGGGCTGTTGCTGGGCAACACAGACTTTCAACTCCCTGTTATTTGTAACGCTTTGCTTTATCTTGGCCAGGTTGCAGTTGTAAATGAGAACTAGTTCTCAACTGGCCTACCTGGTGAAATAAAATAAAATAAAAATCTGTATAGAAAGGTTGTAATTGAAAATAGGAAAATATATATATATATATACTGTATACATAAGCTTTCAAAATACAGCACATCCATATAATCTACAAAAAAGGTCTGAATGAGAAATCACAAGTCTGACCTCAAGGATGCATGGTATTTAATCTAACAATCCAAAACAACTCTTGTGATTTTAGGGAGGTTACCACCTTTAATAGATGTGATCTGTTCCAGGCTAACAATGTGCAAAGAGAACAGTGTGCCATGTTTGGTTTTAAGTAGTGTTTTGCCATAGCATATTCAATATTGCCAGTGCGGATCATTGTTTTATGTTCAGAGAATCTTATTTTTAAACATATTTTTGTTTGGCCCACAAGGGCACGTAAGTATATAGGCCTACACATGTTGGAAGAGTTACAATTTATGAACTTTCTCTGAGAACTTTCGGCCAGTAAGAGAGTTTGTAAAGTATTTACAGTTTACTGTGTTGTTACATTGAGCACATCTTCCACACTTATAGTTAGTTCCCTTGTATAGTTACTTTCCTTGTTTGGAGGGATGGAGTCACATGTCACACATTCTGTGGCATGTCACAGATCAGGCCCCATTACTTGTATGTCTTATCTCAACATTCTATATAGAACTGTAGTTTACTGATTTCTTAACAGTTTGAATAGTGAGGCTTTTGGAAAGAATGGATCAGTGTGTCCCTGATAGTGTGCTTCCATCTGTAGGGGGTTTCCACCAGAGGCTGGACCATCGGTTCTGTTTGTAGAATAGGCCAGTCTTTTAGGATTGCAGTTTTGATTTTATTTGAGCAATGATTTAAATCATGCTGTTCTTTTTGGGCTTCTGAGCTAGAAGTGACGGTCTGGGCATGTCCCGAGCCCAGAGGTGAGTGTGCTGGACAATTGGACATGTCCTTTGTCTGAGCATCAATCTCTGAGTGTAGAGCAGTTGTGTAGAAACTTTTCAGTCGCGAAACTGTTTTTGAGATGTCGTGGATGATTACTGTTGAAGTGGAGCACAGTATTCCTCTCTGTTGGTTTCTGATAGAGGTAGTTTGGATTTTGTTTGCATCATCCTTGAATATTTTGAGATCTAGGAAGTTGATACTGTTGGTCACTTTCAACAGTGAATTGAAGGAACGTCGTTTTGTTGTTCAGATAATGGACAAAGTCATCAAGAATGTCTTTAGATGAACCACAAAAATAAAATTATCAATTTAGCGCTTCCAAAACTTAATGTGAGGAAGAAATGGGTTATTGTCTTTATTTTGAACATGAACTGCCTCCCAATCTCCAACGACAAGGTTGGCGTAAATCGGAGCTACTGCTGTGCCCATTGCTCTGCCTTTGGTTTGTAAGTAGAATTTGTCATCATACCTGAAATAGTTATTTCTAAATACCAAGTTCAAGAGCTCCAAAAGAAAGTATTAGGGAGATTCATTGAGTCGTCACATGACCTTAGGAATTTGGCAATTGAATGTAGGCCTTTAGCATGGGGAATGCAGATGCACAAACTGGCCATATCTAGCACAACGAGTAGTACATCTGAATCAAGTTGACAGTGGTTTAGGCAGTTGAGTAGATCTTTTGTTCCTTTAAAAAAAATAGTATATGAGATTCATCCGAATATCACACATGAACGTTTCCTGAGATGACGATTTTGTTCAAGAGTTTGCTCGTTTGTTGGCATAGTTGACAAATACTGATTGTATAAATAGCATATCTGTGTTTTCTCAGCACATTCAAGATTGGAAGCTCTTGGCTGAGGCCCATATCTGGATCTTGACATGCTTTTTGATATGCTGATGCATTTCTGAGTTTTCAGCATATGCTCAATAATTTGCAAATAAGAAATCCAGATTTTTCTTTCATGCACATATAATTTTTGGATTCCCTCTGGATAAAGGCATGACAAACCACAAGCTAAAAGCACTGTAACTGGTAGCCTAGCAACAAGAATCTGCTGTGGAGCTTCAACCGTCATTTTTTAAATTTGGACGCCAGAAATGAGTGTGACCTGACAATTGGAGAAACAAAGAAGTGAGAAGCTGTTCAGAAAATACCTATACGAAGTTAAAACCTCTTACGTATTGTGGTTCCCGTACAGTAACCAAAATCAGCGGAAATTTCAGAGCTCCACCTGTAGTACTCGATAAAATTCAAACTTTCATTAAAACACACATGCAAGGTACTCAATTAAAGCTACACTCGTTGTGAATCTAGCCAAAATGTCAGATTTGTAAAATGCTTTTTGGTGAAAGCATGAGAAGCTATTATCTGATAGCATGCACCCCCCGAAATACCTGAACGAGACCTAAACAAAAGATTTAGTGGTAGCCGGCGCTACACAAAACGCAGAAATAAAATATAAAACATTCATTACCTTTGACGAGCTTCTTTGTTGGCACTCCTATATGTCCCATAAACATCACAATTGGGTCTTTTTCCCGATTAAATCCGTCATTGTATACCTAAAATGTCAATTTATGAAGGCCGGTCTGATCCAGGAAAATTCACCTTTACAAGACGCAGCGTCACTTTTTAAAATTAAAAAAGTTGCCTATAAACTTTTACAAATCACTTCAAACTACTTTTGTAAACCAACTTTAGGTATTAATAAACGTTAATAATCGATCAAATTGGTCACGGGGCAATCTGTATTCGATAAGCAGCAAGTCTTGAAATCATCGTCCATTTTTTCACTTCCATAACTTCCTCCGGTGCACCCCAAGTCAGGAAGTGCCTATACGTCATCTAACCAAGGATAAACTAGCAATGAAATGCCAGTACTGGCGACATCGTGTGGAAGCTGTAGGCATTGTAAACGGAACCTCATGTATTGTCTAAGGCGATAGAAAATAGATTGACTGGCGAATGAATATTTTTTTTGTGTTTTTGGTGAACAGTTTTCCCAGGGATTTTTACTCCTGAACACGTTCTGTTATAGCCACAGACATGATTTAACCAGTTTTTAGAGACTTCAGAGTGTTGTCTATACACACATACTTATCATATGCATATACTATATTCCTGGCATGAGTAGCAGGACGTTGAAAAGTTGCGCGATTTTTTTTTTACAAAAAGCTGCGAAAATTTGCATCATCCTTAACAGGTTTTAAAGCTAAAGTGGGTAGATATTTTGAGATATATTTGATTTATTTTAGTAAACAAGAATGATGAACGTTAGCTAATTTGGCCAGTAGCCACTAGGGCTAGCTAGCTAATGTTAGGCTTGATAGCGGGGTAAAAGCTAACTGGTACACTGCAAATAATGGAAAGACATTACAGCAGAGTTACTATTATTTTACATGAAAACAGCAGCTTTAACTATTTTTGGAATTAAGTGACTGATTGTGACCACTGGAGTTGGATGTAAAACACAGAGCTAATTCGAATAGTGTTTTTAGTTATTGCTAAAGTCAATGTGATCCGCCCACAAATTAGCAGTTCAATTTAGATTTTTGCCACCCTTTATATTTTCTTCCTAGCATTCACCTCAGGGCAGAAGTAGTCTTTGCAATCAGGTAAGTAATATGGTTTTGAATTTCATATTTGGCCAAAGTCAATCATTTACACTGGCATGTCTTTATCATTTATCATTAGCTAGTTCCAAGCCAAATATTCATTATTACCTAGCAGTTGATCGATAAATCCTGTTTTCTTTTTTTACCAAACCAGTCTTGGCTCCATTATCAAAGCGTAGCTACCGTTAGTTAGCTAATAATTTTAGCTCAGTTTGACAGAGTGGTTATACCAAGGTAGGTACTTGAAGCTGCAATTTATTTTTATTTGTATTAACCACAGTTGAATAAACAAATTAACGTATGACAATTGGACATTAACTGTTTTGTAACGTTACCGTAACAAATAGCTAACATTAGCTAACCGTTTTCTTCCAGGGTAATGTTACCTAGATAGCTAATAGCTAGCGTTAACTAGCTTGGCCATTTTAGCTACAGTAGCTAATGTTTGCAAACTAGATAGAACAATGAAGGTAAGTTATACAAAATATTTGCTAGAGCCCCCCGAGTGGCGCAGTGTTCTAAGGCACTGTGCCACTAGAGATTCTGGGTTCGAGTCCAGGCTCTCACAGCCGGCCGTGACCGGGAGACCCATAGGGTAGCGCGCAATTGGCACAGCGTCGTCCGGGTAGACATGTTCTGAAAGTTTTCTAATGTCAGAATTCTAACTTGTGTTTCTAGACTGGGACAGTGACATGTCGTCCATTCTTCTCCTTGTCTTCTCCTTTTCTATCTTTTGCCTCCCTCCGCTTAATGCCGCAACAAGCCGGGAAAGATGTCAGCAAGACAGGCAGCTGAACATCTTGTGAAGTTCATTAAGGTCAAGCTACAATTCAACACAAATTTGTTAAAGACAAATTGTGTCGCTGTATCAAATTGTGTTGCTGTACCAGCATCCTGCAGCATCTTGATGGCATCATCGGGAGTCAACAGCCCTATCTGTTTGCCATGGGGACACAGAGAATGAGCATTCACGCCTACTTCATTGTGATTGACAAACATGCGGTACCTTGTAAGGTATCTGGTTCACAGAGCTGTTTTGTTGAGCTTTTCAAAGCTCACTTTGTCTTTTGTACCTCATACAGTCAAGGTCTGGCTTGTACACTTCTCTACAAATGACAATCTATGACATTGACGTTGATACAACTAAGGCAAATCCCAGTGTAGCAGAGCCGAGTGCCAGAATGTTGCATTAAACAGATCTGTTTGAGACACAAATGTTCTGTTTTGTTTGCAAATGCGGACAGCCACAAGCAAATAGCCTTGTAAAACAGCTGAAGTTAATCCATGGTCTTTGTCCATGGAAATCTCTGCGTTTTGAAATGTGGCCAGGCTGGTTGTTCACATGTACTTTTTCTGGATTTAGAAATCTTAACAAGGCACATGAAGAGCATACCGAAGCAGCCCCCTCTACCGCTGCTAACAGTTTTGCAGCAAACAATTTTGGTGATGTGCCAGCACCAAGCTCACATTGTGATTCAGCTCTGTATAATAAGAATATTGTGGATAATTGTGCCGCAAAAACAGCTAAACTTAAAGCAGCAGGAGTTGGTGACATAACAGTGAACACTAGTCAGTTCCATGGAAGAGAGAGTTGATCATATGAACAGTCAAGCTAAAGAGTCAGTAAAGAAGAGTGCCTTTACAGGAAACTGGCAACAATGATATTGGGTGTAATAATTATTTTGGGCAAATTTAAAATCCTTTCAATATACTGTATTAAATTCTGAAACCAAAAGGTTGAAATATTTCTCATAGAAGTGGGGAGCTGTAGATTCAGTTGAATATGTTCTTGGCACAAGATTTGACACGCAATGCAATAGAACATATGACCAGGTTATTGTTTCAGATTTATTTATTGATTGATTTATTTTATTTTACCTTTTATTTAACCAGGTAGGCAAGTTGAGAACAAGTTCTCATTTACAATTGCGACCTGGCCAAGATAAAGCAAAGCAATTCGACAGATACAACGACACAGAGTTACACATGGAGTAAAACAAACATACAGTCAATAATACAGTATAAACAAGTCTATATACAATGTGAGCAAATGAGGTGAGAAGGGAGGTAAAGGCAAAAAAGGCCATATTGGCAAAGTAAATACAATATAGCAAGTAAAATACTGGAATGGTAGTTTTGCAATGGAAGAATGTGCAAAGTAGAAATAAAAATAATGGGGTGCAAAGGAGCTAAATAAATAAATAAAAATTAAATACAGTTGGGAAAGAGGTAGTTGTTTGGGCTAAATTAGAGGTGGGCTATGTACATAAATTTATGTACATATCCATTTTGCATACTTTAGTCTATTTACAAAAATACACACAAACTAAATGTTGCAGCCTGGTCCCAAAGAAAGTCTACTTTAAGACTTGTGTGACGGATCATTCTTTAAGAATCATGCTCTATTCTCAAAAGAAAAGCATGCGATACAAATTCAACTCTTATATTTTTTATTTATTTCACCTTTATTTAACCAGGAAGGCCAGTTGAGAACAAGTTCTCATTTGCAACTGCGACCTGGCCAAGATAAAGCAAAGCAGTTAGACACATACAACAACACAGAGTTACACATGGAATAAACAATCATACAATCAATACAGTAGAAAAAGTCTATATACAGCATGTGCAATTGAGGTAGGAGAAGGGAGGTAAGGCAATAAATAGGCCATGCTGGCAAAGTAATTACAATATAGCAATTAAACACTGGAATGGTGGAATGTGCAGAAGATGAATGTGCAAGTAGAGATACTGGGGTGCAAAGGAGCAAGATAAATAAATACAGTATGGGGATGAGGTAGTTGGATGGGCTATTTACAGATGGGCTGTGTACAGGTGCAGTGATCTGTGAGCTGCTCTGACAGCTGGCGCTTAAAGCTAGTGAGGGCGATATGAGTCTTTTTTGCAGTTCATTCCAGTCATTGGCAGCAGAGAACTGGAAGGAGAGTCCAGCCAATGCGAGAATTGTCTTTGGGGGCGACCAGTGAGAAATACCTGCGGGAGCGCGTTCTACGGGTGGGTGCTGCTATGGTGACCAATGAGCTGAGATAAGGCAGGGCTTTTACCTAGCAGAGACTTGTAGATGACCTGGAGCCAGTGGGTTTGGCGACGAGTATGAAGCGAGGGCAGGCCAACGAGAGCGTACAGGTCACAATGGTGGGTAGTATATGGGGCTTTGGTGACAAAACAGATGGAACTGTGATAGACTACATCCAATTAGTTGAGTAGCGTGTTGGAGGCTATTTGTAAATTACATCGCCAAAGTCAAGGATCGGTGGGATGGTCAGTTTTACAAGGGCATGTTTGGCAGCATGAGGGAAGGATGCTTTGTTGTGAAATAGAAAGCCGATTTCTAGATTTTCATTTTGGGTTGGAGATGTTTAATGTGAGTCTGGAAGGAGAGTTTACAGTCTAACCAGACACCTAGGTATTTGTAGTTGTACACATTTTCTAAGTCCAGAGTAGTGATGCTGGTCGGGCGGGCAGGTGAGGGCAGCGATTGGTTGAAGAGCATGCATTTAGTTTTACTTGCATTTAAGAGCAGTTGGAGGCCACGGAAGGAGAGTTGTATGGCATTGAAGCTTGTCTGGAGGTTAGTTAACACAGTGTCCAAAAAAGGGCCAGAGGTATACAGAATGGTGTCGTCTGCGTAGAGGTGGATCAAATAATCATCAGCAGCCAGAGCAATATCATTGATGTATACAGAGAAGAAAGTAGGCCCGAGAATTGAACCCTGTGGCACCCCCATAGACTGCCAGAGGTCTGGACAACAGGCCCTCCGATTTGACGCACTAAACTCAGAGAAGTAGTTGGTGAACCAGGCGAGGCAATCATTTGAGAAACTGAAGCTGTTGAGTCTGCCAATGAGAATTTTGTGATTGACAGAGTCAAAAGCCTTAGCCAGGTTGATGAATACGGCTGTACAGTAATGTCTCTTATCGATGGCGGTTATGATTTCATTTAGGACCTTGAGCGTGGCTGAGGTGCACCCATGACTAGCTGTGAAACCAGATTGCATATATGGTGGGATTCGAAATGGTCGGTAATCTGTTTGTTAACCTTCGAAGACCTTAGAAAGGCAGGGTAGGATAGATATAGGTCTGTAGCAGTTTGGGTCTAAAGTGTCTCCTCCTTTGAAGAGGGGGATGACCGCGGCAGCTTTCCAATCTATGGGAATCTCAGACGATACGAAAGAGGTTGAACAGGCTAGTAATAGGGGTTGCAACAATTTCAGCAGATCCTTTTAGAAAGTGAGGGTCTTAGAACATCAGCTATTTGGGTGAAGGATAAATGGGGAGGCTTGGGCGAGTTGCTAGGGGAGGTGGAGGGCTGTTGATCGGGGTAGGGGTAGCCAGGTGGAAAGCATGGCCAGACGTAGAAAAATGCTTATTGAAATTCTCAATTATAGTGGATTTATCGGTGGTGACAGTGTTTCCTAGCCTCAGTACAGTGGGCAGCTGGGAGGAGGTGCTCTTATTCTCCATGGACTTTACAGTGTCCCAGAACTTTTTTGAGTTTGTGCTACAGGATGCAAATTTCTGCTTGAAAAAGCAAGCCTTAGCTTTCCTAACTGCCTATGTATATTTGTTCCTAACTTCCCTGAAAAGTTGCATGTCACAAGGGCTATTCGATGCTAATGCAGAACGCCACAGGATGTTTTTGTGCTGGTCAAGGACAGTCAGGTCTGGAGAGAACCAAGGGCTATATCTGTTCCTGGTTCTACATTTTTTGAACGGGGCATGGTAATTTAATTGAGATGGTGAGGAAGGCACTTTTAAAGAATAACCAGGCATCATCTACTGATGGGATGAGGTTAATATCCTTCCAGGATACCTGGGCCAGGTCAATTAGAAAGGCCTGCTCGCTGAAGTGTTTTAGGGAGCATTTGACAGTGATGAGGGGTGGTCATTTGACTGCAGACCCATTACGGAAGCAAACAATGAAGCAGTGATCACTGAGATCTTGGTCGAAAAGAGCAGAGGTGTATTTGGAGGGCAAGTTGGTTAGGATGATATCTATGAGGGTGACTGTTTTTACGGATTTGGGGTTGATCAATGAACCCACCAGGTACATTTGTGTGAGATTGAGGGCATCAAACTTAGCTTGTAGAATGTCCGGGGTGTTAATAAGCATGTCACAGTTTAGGTCACCTAGCAGCACAAGCTCTGAAGATAGATGGGGAGCAATCAATTCACATATGGTGTCCAGGGCACAGCTGGGGGAAGAGGGTGGTCTATAGCAAGCGGCAACGGTGAGAGACTTGTTTCTGGAAAGGTGGATTTTTAAAAGTAGAAGCTCAAATTGTTTGGGTACAGACCTGGATAGGAAGAGAACTCTGCAGGCTATCTCTGCAGTAGATTGCAACACCGCCCCCTTTGGCAGTTCTATTTTGTCAGAAAATGTTATAGTTAGGGATGGAAATTTCAGGGTTTTTGGTGGTCTTCCTAAGCCAGGATTTAGACATGGCTAGGACATTCGGGTTGGCAGAGTGTGCTAAAGCATTAAAAAAAACCTAGGGAGGAAGCTTCTAATGTTAACATGCATGAAACCAAGGCTTTTACAGTTGCAGAAGTCAACAAATGAGTAGGAGATGGAGCTAGGCGCTTCAGGACCTGGATTAACCTCTACATCACTAGAGGAACAGAGGAGGATACGGCTAAAGGCTGGTCGTCTAGTGCTTTCGGAGCAGAGAGTAAAAGGAGCAGGTTTCTGGAAGCGAGATAATGGATTCAAGGCATAATGTACAGACAGAGGTATGGTAGGATGTGAGTACATTGGAGGTAAACCTAGGCATTGAGTAATGATGAGAAAGTTATTGTCTCTAGAAACATTTAAACCAGGTGATGTAACCGCATATGTGGGAGGTAGAACTAAATGGTAGGTTAAAGCATATTGAGCAGGGCTAGAGGCTCTAAAGTGAAATAAGACCATCACTAACCAGGACCGTAATGGACAAGGTATATTGATATTAGGGAGAGGCATGCGTAGCCGGGTGATCAATAGGGGTCCAGTGAGTGGTTGGGCTGGCTGGAGTCACGGCAATTCAGACAGCTAGCAGGCCGGGACTAGCAAGCTAGCAGAAGGGCCTTCGAGGGACGTCTCAATGGAGGAAAGTCTGTTTTAGCCTCCGGGTGTGGTGACGTCGCTAGACCAGTCGTGATGCATTAGTAGTGTTCCGAGTAGCAGAGGGGTCGTCGCGATATAGAGGGCAGTTGAGTACCCCCTCGAGCAGATTGCGTCGTAGGCCAGTCGTGAACCATTGACGGGGTTCCGTGCCCCGTACCGGCAGTAGAAGGGGTCCGGGTATTGTAGCCCAGGAGTGGCTGATGGGCCTCTTTAGCTAGCCGGGAGAAAGGGCCTAACATGGGCTAGCTCCAGGCTAATTGGTGCTTGCTTCGGGACCGACGTTAGCCAGGAGTAGTGACTCGGATAGCAGCTAGCTAGCTGCGATGATCCAGGTGAAAAGGTTGAGAGCTTGCGGTAGGAATCTGGGGGTATGGTGAGAAAATAGGTCCGGTATGCTCTGGTTTGACTCACGTTGTACAAACTGGCGAGAGCTTTCCGAGCTAAGATGACCGCTAGCAGTGGTTAGCTGACTACTAGCTAGTGAGCTGACTAGCTTCTGTTGGTGATTCCGGATTCGAGGTAAATAATAATACTTTAGAAAAAACAGATCCACACCACATTGGGTGAGGCGTGTTGCAGGAGAATATTTTGAAGTTGAAGTTTAGAAAAAAATATATAAAAAAGAAATGCGAAGAAAAAGATGACTTTGAAACAACTAATCCTCTTGGATCGAAATGTGGCTTACATAAATTGGGTGCCATTTATTTTACTTTAAGAAATGTCTCACCGAAGTGCAATTCCTCTCTGCTCAATATTCACTTGGATTCTCTATTTCATGCTCAATATATAAAAACATATGTGCTTTACTCATTATTTGACACAATTGTATGAGATGTAAACATTTTGGAAAGTGATGGAATTAAGGTTCCCTTGTACGATCACCAAATTCATGGGACTATTGTCCAAGTAACAGGTGACAACCTTGGTATTCATGGTTTATTTGGTTTTGTGGAATCTTTTAGTGCAAGATATTGCTGCCGTTTCTGCCTTGCTGAGAAAGATGACTTTCAAACCGAGTTTAGTGAAGACAGTTCCACGATAGTATTGCGAACTAAACAGATGCACATGGAACACTGCCAAACATTGGAGAGAAATCCCATTCTGCCCTGTGTGATGGTGTTAAAATATCTTACCTGTTAAATTCTATACAATATTTTCATACAAGTGAGATGTTTTCAGTTGATATCATGCATAACATCTTGGAGGGTGTTGGGCAATATGAGGTGAAATTGCTACTACAGCAGTTCCAAAATGAGCATTTAACCTCAAAAGAAATTGACATGAGAATTCAGAGAATAAACAACAGACCCCCTGCAGTGAAGTTACTTGAGGGGTCTAATACGCAATCTACTACTTATCTTTGGTGACTTGGTGTGTCCAAATGATCAACACCGGCATTTGCTGCTTTTGTTGCTTAAAATAGTCAACATTGTATTTTCTCCAGTGTTATCAGATGGTATTACAGTCTATTTGAAGCACTTGATTGCAGAACACCCCAGATTGTTTAAGCATTAATTTCCTGGAAATAAGATGTTACCCAAGCATTATTTTATGGTGCATTATCCCCAATGTATTCAGATAATTGGGCCAATTCTCCATAGCTGGTTTATGCTCTACCAAGGAAAACACTTTTTTTTTAAGTGAAAAGCTTTATAAACAACTTTAACATTAGCCAAGAAATACCAAAGTGACATGGCATAAAACTGGCAAACATTTGACCTACTGTACATATAGATAGAATGGACAATGCTGTCCTTGAATGTAATAAAAGGAGCTCATGAGAACACTCGCCTAAACGGACTCTCTGTGCCTTTTTTTACTAAGGATTTCAGTGTAAAATGGGCCAAACATCAAGAGAATGTATAACATTCAGATTTGGTTGTTTGTGTTAAAGTTCATTGTGAGTCGCCAATATTTTACAAAATCTTTCTTGTAAAAGTTAACAATGTACTGCTGGTTACCTTTTGCCTTAGACACACTGTGTAGACTGCATTCATAAATGGCGCTCTGGGTTGTTCTTAAATTCAGTGTTGTCAGATTGTCCATTCGTAAATTCAAACCAGTTCACTCTTGGAGTGTTCAGAGTGCACACTGGACTCTCCGGACAAGAGGTTGGGTTTATCCGAGCGTCCAAGCTAACTGGCTAAAGTTGGCTAGCTTGCTAGTTACTTCCTGACAGAAATGAGAGAACACCTCACTCTGACCATTTAACTCACCATAGCAAAGCTGGTTAGGCTGTTTTCATGTTATCTAGAGCGTTAGTTGTCAGCGCTCAATTGTTGTCAGCAGCAAAGTTACAATTACTTTTTTTGCCAACGTTTACCGATGCTGGTCATTTTCAGCAGATGTTGCTTGTTCGTAAATTTACCATTCATCATTCATTATTCTGTGCTCTGAAATCGGAGCAGATAGCCAGAGTGAATTTACAAATGCACTCTTTTATTAAAAAAATTCATGAATTTAAAGTTGTACGGACAAGAAAGGGACCCCATGTTGTTGTTAAAGATATTTTGTTTCACAAAGCATTCGACATACAAATGTCATATGGTGGTGATGATTCAAGTTTGATTGTGATCCTGTACTGCTTCATGTGATTTCATTTTCACTCTGGTACACAGTACCAGAACAATTGTACATTTTTGCACACATATACAGATGTCATGTAGAAAGAGTACAAAATCAGAAGGCCATGCACCTGTGGGGAGAAATGACCCCAAATAGGCACAGGGGTGTGCCTTTCAATTCATACTGTCCTTATTGCTTTATTTTATTTCAAAGATTATGTTTCTTTCAAAGGGCTGTTGTTGCCATCTTGTGTAATAAACAAATCATGTTATGCAATATTTTGTGTTGACTTATTTATGGTAGTAATATAACTTTTCTGTGTTTAGCCTGATCAGATTCTATTTATTTAGTATTATGAGTCAGAGTACTTTGAAATGTGTCATGGAAATTCTAATCAATAATGAGGAGAGACAAGGTCAATCACCAATCAGGATATTACTTTATTCAAAACTTATCAATAAGACAAGCATAGAGTAATAACGATGGCTGGTCGACACAACATTAACTGTTGGGTTGAGAACCCAGAGACAAAGAATACAAACACCTTTTATAGCAAAGATACACCCCCTTAGTCTACATGACAAACAACAGATGTGTGGAATGGGTTGTAAGGTTAGGATTTGTATGAAATAAATGTATAATTCACAGCAGACATTATCTGCTGTAAAGACCGTTCTCATTGTGTGGAAACCAGGATCTGGCCCCCAAAACAAGGTTCCTCTAATAATTATCCATACCCGAGCTATCTCCACCCTGGTACCTCCCGGCACACAAACTCTAACTCATTATATGGAATGCGGGCTCCAAGAGAGGACCATACCATCATAAATCAGTTGCTAGAGTTAAATCTCAGAAGCTCCTCTCAGTTCACACAGACACAATACTGCCCTCCCAAGCAAAAAGGCAGTAACTGCTCATTTGGTCAAAAATTAGTCAGTAATTTTTGCTACAGTAAATACATCCTTAATCATATGGACAAGTATCCTGCCTCTATTGTGTTTTGGAGAAAATGGGTGTCATAATAGCAGTAACTGCAAAAAGTTACTGTGAAACCAAGGTAAATGGCAGTAACTGAACTTACTGCCTTTTAGCTTGGTTTCAACCTGCCCTTGTCTGCAGTTAGTTTGACCTTGGTATCATATCAATTTTATTCTGATTGTAACGGGTTTCTTCTTCCTCGGAGGAGGAGTAGTAGGAAGGATCAGAGGACCAAAAGGCAGCGTGGTATGTATCCATAATGTGATTTAAAGGAAAAATGAATACAAAATACAAAAGAACAAGAGAATCAAAATGAAAACCGAAACAGTCCCGAATGGTGCAAACACTGAAACGGAAAATATAATCACCCACAAATCAAAGGTGAAACCAGGCTACCTAAGTATGATTCTCAATCAGGGACAACGATTGACAGCTGCCCCTGATTGAGAACCATACCAGAAAAAAGAACAGACTGCCCAACCCAACTCACACCCCCTGACCATACAAAAGCAAAGACAAAACAAAGGAACTAAGGTCAGAACGTGAAAGTGACAGTACCCCCCCCCCCTCCCCCAGAGGTGCGGACTCCGGCCGCAAAATCTGAACCTATAGGGGAGGGTCTGGGTGGGCGTCTGTCCGTGGTGGCGGCTCTGGCGCGGGACGTGGACCTCACTCCACCATAGTCCTTGTCCGCCTCGTAACCCGCCTCCGTGGCCTCTTTAGAGCAGCGACCCTAGCCGCCGACCTCGGACTGGAGACCCTAGTCACGGGTCCCCGAATGGACGGGAGATTCCGGCAGCACCGGACAGGCTGGAGTCTCCGGCAGCTCCGGAGTGAAGGGCGATTCCGGAGTGACGGGCGATTCCGGCAGGACAGGTGGGCGACTCAAGCAGCGCTGGACAGGCGGGAGCACCTATAGGGAGGAGACGGAGAGACAGCCTGGTGCGGGGGGCGGCCACCGGAGGTCTGGTGTGTGAAGGAGGCACCGGATAGAGCACTGGAGGTCTTGAGCACCGAGCCTGCCCAACCCTACCTGGCTGGATGCTCCCCGTAGCCAGGCCAGTGCGGCGAGGTGGAATCGACAGCACTGGGCTGTACTGGCGAACCGGGGACACCATGCGCAGGGCTGGTGCCATGTACCCTGACCCGAGGAGACACTGGAGACCAGATGCGCTGAGCCGGCTTCATGGCACCTGGCTCGATGCCCACTCTAGACCGGCCGATACGAGGCGCTGCTATGTAACACACCGGGCCATGCCTGCGCTCCAGGGACACCGTGCACCTCACGGCATAACACGGTGCATGCCCGGTCCACCTCTCTCTGTGGTAAGCAGAGAGAGCCGCGCTGCTGTGCTGCCTCCTCATACCGCCACTTATCTGCTTTCGCTGCCTCCAGCTCTGCCTTGGGGCGGTGATATTCCCCAGCCTGTGCCCAGGGTCCTTTGCCATCCAAAATCTCCTCCCATGTCCAGGAGTCTGGAGATCGCTGCTGCTGCCCGTTACCACGCTGCTTGGTCCTTGGTTGGTGGGTGATTCTGTAACTGGTTTCTTCTTCCTCCTCTGAGGAGGAGTAGTAGGAAGGATCAGAGGACCAAAATGCAGCGTGGTATGTATCCATAATGTGATTTTAATGGAAAAATGAATACAAAATACAAAACAAGAAAATCAAAATGAAAACCGACTGGTGCAAACACTGAAACAGAAAATATAATCACCCACAAATCAAAGGTGAAACCAGGCTACCTAAGTATGGTTCTCAATCAGGGACAACGATAGACAGCTGCCTCTGATTGATAACCATACCAGGCCAAACACAGAAATCCCAAATCATAGAAAAAAGAACATAGACTGCCCACCCCAACTCATGTCCTGACCATACTAAAACAACAACAAAACAAAGGAACTAAGGTCAGAACGTGACACTGATAGTGATGCAATCAAACCTGTATGACACTGACTGACAGCTGCACACACACACACATAGCTAATCTAGAGATACAACACCATGGCACAGTATTCCTGGGGGGGAAATTATGGTTGAAATTGCTCTGAAACGCCAACATCCAGACATTGATGAGAACAAGCTAAGTAGATCTGAGATCAAAATTAATTAGCTAGAAAGCCTAGCAAGCTAAGTAAACTCGGCAAAAAAATAAATGTCCTCTCACTGTCAACTGCGTTTATTTTCAGCAAACTTAACATGTGTAAATATTTGTATTTACATAACAAGATTCAACAACTGAGACATAAACTGAACAAGTTCCACAGACATGTGACAAACAGAAATTGAATAATGTGTCCCTGAAGAAAGGTGGGATTTCAAAATCAAAAGTAACAGTCAGTATCTGGTGTGGCCACCAGCTGCATTAAGTACTGCAGTGCATCTCCTCCTCGTGGACTGCACCAGATTTGACAGTTCTTGCTTCGAGATGTTACCCCACTCTTCCACCAAGGCACCTGCAAGTTGCTGGACATTTCTGGGGGGGAATGGCCCTAGCCCTCACATCCAACAGGTCCCAGATGTGCTCAAAGGGATTGAGATCCGGGCTCTTCACTGGCCATGGCAGAACACTGACATTCCTGTCTTGCAGGAAATCACACACAGAATGAGCAGTATGGCTGGTGGCATTGTCATGCTGGAGGGTTATGTCAGGATGAGCCTGCAGGAAGGGTACCACATGAGGCAGGAGGATGTCTTCCCTGTAACGCACAGCATTGAGATTGCCTACAATGACAACAAGCTCAGTCCGATGATTCTGTGACACACCGCCCCAGACCATGATGGACCCTCCACCTCAATCCCGCTCCAGAGTACAAGCCTCGGTGTAACGTTCATTCCTTCAATGCTAAACGCGAATCTGACCATCACCCTTGGTGAGACGAAACCGCGATTCATCAGTGAAGAGCACTTTTTTGCTAAACACATACAAACCCACAACAACACAGAAACTGGGGAACGTAACAGTGAGGCTTGGAGAGGAGGAGTGCGAGCTGTTTGGTGCAGGGTCGTCATCTGAAGATGGAGCACAGGGAGAATGAGGCCATGGAAACCCAAGCCTGCCAAGACAACAGCCATGCAGCACCTGAATTCACCATCATCAACCCAGACTGCATGCAATGTAGGAAATATGAGGAACATAAGAAGTCTTCAGGGCAGGGCAGAGCACTTTGGGGACTTCATCCATGTGGTCGCCACTTCCAATGCAGGCAAGGTGGAGGTGGTCGAAAGGAAAACATCCTGGTATGGAAAGCTGGCCATTCCATCGTCAAGCTGAAGGCAGCAGCAGCACCACCAAAGCTGGCAGAGATGGCTGAGATCCAGTTGAGGCGTGGATCCAGGAGCCTCTTCTACAAAGTCTCCCATGAAGAAAAGGACTTCAGAGCTTGACTTCATCATGAAGAAAGTCCCTCCAGAGACACCCTCTACACTACGTACACAGGATAGAGGGATAGAAGAGTCCAAAAAGATGGACATATTAACCAAGCTGTGTCCTCTGATGCCTGCAAATCGAAGGCAGTTCTGGAATGCCTTGGCTGTGAACAGCATTGCTGAGGATGAGGAGTGATATGGAAGAGCACTTTTTACTTAAAAATGAAATGTTACTTAAAAATGAAATTCAGCATTTTATCAATTGTAGCTAAAAGTAATTTGTGTCCTCTTAAGAATATGAACATGTAAATATGTTTAAAATGTATTCTTAAAGCTGTTATTTATTTATTCATTCAAAAGTGTCATAAAAAAATGCAAATGTTTTTATTAGCAATCTCATGGTCATTTTTTATAAATAGTATTACCCTACGTCATACTTCTATCATGTTCCATCATTATATATTACAATACAGGTAATCGTTTCATGTAATTCAAACAATTGCAGTGCTACATTTCACATTTATTCTCATAACAAGACATGGGCTACTTGTCAAACACAGTATGTAATGTGACTGACGCAGAACCTACATCTCTATGTAGATGCAACTGGTATCTTAGTGGAAGACACACAAAGGATGCAGTTTCAACTCTGTTACACTGTCACAGTAATTACACTGCTCTTGTCTATATATAGCATAAATTAGAAGTATAGTAAACTAACAAATGAAAATGGCAGATACTGCTCTTTTCTTTGGTATGACCCTGCAATTTATAACATATCATGCCAATGAAGAAGGCAGTAACTGCCGTTTAAGGGTCAACATTAATAAAAAATGTACTCATAGTAAGGCAACCGATCACTACATCTCCAATGATCTCCCTATAATTAATTTGGCTGGACAATTAAACAACTTTGAAGCCATTTTTCTCAGTTCCACGTTATGAGCAATTACTGCCTTTTTGCTTGGGAGGGCAGAATAGAGTTCTAAGAACCCTATTCTGTTGCATAAAACAACCATTCGATGCAATAACAGTATTATAACAATCTTGCAATTTCCCTCTCACAAATGACACTGGTAGGAGTAAATATTACTCTCAACAATTAACTCTAGAATACTGAACAACATTGCAGAGATTTAAAAAAAAGTGAGTTATTTTAAATTAATACTGTACAGAGTGAAACACAAGTTAAATATCAACACTAAATTGAGCAAATACAACTCTGAAAAAAATGACTTTGTTGCCAGAGTTTTACTGTTGTTGGACTGGGACCAAACTCTTTTCTTTGTCAGAATAACATTTTCTTCAAATAGAGTTAAATTGAATGTAATTTTTACTGTGTAGCTAGCAAGAGTAGATAATAACGAAATTGCTTTCCCTTTATGGAAAAACATTTTTACCCCCTAGCAATCCTCAAGGTGACAGCTAACGTTGTAAAATGTTTAGGCATATTTTGTATTACTGATTAGTTAGCTAACTAACTAGCAACTTGGCCAGCTTGCTTGCTCCAGTTAGTTTTCTCGTAATGAATGAAGAAGGAAGAGTAGCTACCTTGTGGTATGGTTATGTGAAATTACAATATTTTCTTGCAGTATCGACACAATTCTGATTCATGATTTATGCATTGACAGTTTGGAGTGGATCACAGACCAACACTCTACCACCAAGTTGGGACTGGACTGCGAGGGACCACCGCTGATGACCCAATCTGCACGCATCGCATCGTCCATAATAACAAACAGGGCAGGCAGGGATATTAAAAGTGTACTTTTTTCTTCTTCTGTTAAACACAAAATAAATTATTTGCAAAAATTGGCCTACATTTGCATCTTTGCAGAAAACGTGTTGAGATTTGAGCTCTGGATTTGCTATGCTGCATTTTTTAAACAGAAATAGCAGAGATGTGCTTTGGAAATTGTCACACATTGATCTGTTTCAACTGTCTTTGTGCTTGTCTCCACCCACCTCCAGGTGTCGCCCATTTTCCCCATTACCCCCAGTGTATTTATACCTGTGTTCTCTGTTTATCTGTTGCCAGTTAGTTTTGTTCATCAAGCCTACCAGCGGTTTTCCCTTTGCTCCGGTCTGTTTCTAGTTCCTGTTTTCCTGTTGACCATTTCTACCTGCCGTTCCGTAAATTGTCACACCACACTGGATTATTGACCTCTGCCTGCCCTGACCTGACCCTGAGACTGCCTGCCGTTCTGTACCTTTTGGACTCTGATCTGGTTACTGACTTCTGCCTACCCTTCAAATCAAATCAAATCAAATCAAATCAAAATTTTATTTGTCACATACACATGGTTAGCAGATGTTAATGCGAGTGTAGCGAAATGCTTGTGCTTCTAGTTCCGACAATGCAGTAATAACGAACAAGTAATCTAACTAACAATTCCAAAAAAACTACTGTCTTATAACACAGTGTAAGGGGATAAAGAATATGTACATAAGGATATATGAATGAGTGATGGTACAGAGCAGCATAGGCAAGATACAGTAGATGATATCGAGTACAGTATATACATATGAGATAAGTATGTAAACCAAGTGGCATAGTTAAAGTGGCTAGTGATACATGTATTACATAAGGATGCAGTCGATGATATAGAGTACAGTATCAACGTATGCATATGAGATGAATAATGTAGGGTAAGTAACATTATATAAGGTAGCATTGTTTAAAGTGGCTAGTGATATATTTACATCATTTCCCATCAATTCCCATGATTAAAGTGGCTGGAGTAGAGTCAGTGTCATTGACAGTGTGTTGGCAGTAGCCACTCAATGTTAGTGGTGGCTGTTTAACAGTCTGATGGCCTTGAGATAGAAGCTGTTTTTCAGTCTCTCGGTCCCAGCTTTGATGCACCTGTACTGACCTCGCCTTCTGGATGACAGCGGGGTGAACAGGCAGTGGCTCGGGTGGTTGATGTCCTTGATAATCTTTATGGCCTTCCTGTAGCATCGGGTGGTGTAGGTGTCCTGGAGGGCAGGTAGTTTGCCCCCGGTGATGCGTTGTGCAGACCTCACTACCCTCTGGAGAGCCTTACGGTTGAGGGCGGTGCAGTTGCCATACCAGGCGGTGATACAGCCCGCCAGGATGCTCTCGATTGTGCATCTGTAGAAGTTTGTGAGTGCTTTTGGTGACAAGCCAAATTTCTTCAGCCTCCTGAGGTTGAAGAGGCGCTGCTGCGCCTTCCTCACGATGCTGTCTGTGTGAGTGGACCAATTCAGTTTGTCTGTGATGTGTATGCCGAGGAACTTAAAACTTGCTACCCTCTCCACTACTGTTCCATCGATGTGGATGGGGGGTGTTCCCTCTGCTGTTTCCTGAAGTCCACAATCATCTCCTTAGTTTTGTTGACGTTGAGTGTGAGGTTATTTTCCTGACACCACACTCCGAGGGCCCTCACCTCCTCCCTGTAGGCCGTCTCGTCGTTGTTGGTAATCAAGCCTACCACTGTTGTGTCGTCCGCAAACTTGATGATTGAGTTGGAGGCGTGCATGGCCACGCAGTCGTGGGTGAACAGGGAGTACAGGAGAGGGCTCAGAACGCACCCTTGTGGGGCCCCAGTGTTGAGGATCAGCGGGGAGGAGATGTTGTTGCCTACCCTCACCACCTGGGGGCGGCCCGTCAGGAAGTCCAGTACCCAGTTGCACAGGGCGGGGTCGAGACCCAGGGTCTCGAGCTTGATGACGAGCTTGGAGGGTACTATGGTGTTGAATGCCGAGCTGTAGTCGATGAACAGCATTCTCACATAGGTATTCCTCTTGTCCAGATGGGTTAGGGCAGTGTGCAGTGTGGTTGAGATTGCATCGTCTGTGGACCTATTTGGGCGGTAAGCAAATTGGAGTGGGTCAAGGGTGTCAGGTAGGGTGGAGGTGATGTGGTCCTTGACTAGTCTCTCAAAGCACTTCATGATGACGGATGTGAGTGCTGCGGGGCGGTAGTCGTTTAGCTCAGTTACCTTAGCTTTCTTGGGAACAGGAACAATGGTGGCCCTCTTGAAGCATGTGGGAACAGCAGACTGGTATAGGGATTGATTGAATATGTCCGTAAACACACCGGCCAGCTGGTCTGCGCATGCTCTGAGGGCGCGGCTGGGGATGCCGTCTGGGCCTGCAGCCTTGCGAGGGTTAACACGTTTAAATGTCTTACTCACTTCGGCTGCAGTGAAGGAGAGACCGCATGTTTCCGTTGCAGGCCGTGTCAGTGGCACTGTATTGTCCTCAAAGCGGGCAAAAAGTTATTTAGTCTGCCTGGGAGCAAGACATCCTGGTCCGTGACTGGGCTGGGTTTCTTCCTGTAGTCCGTGATTGACTGTAGACCCTGCCACATGCCTCTTGTGTCTGAGCCGTTGAATTGAGATTCTACTTTGTCTCTGTACTGGCGCTTAGCTTGTTTGATAGCCTTGCGGAGGGAATAGCTGCACTGTTTGTATTCAGTCATGTTACCAGACACCTTGCCCTGATTAAAAGCAGTGGTTCGTGCCTTCAGTTTCACACGAATGCTGCCATCAATCCACGGTTTCTGGTTAGGGAATGTTTTAATCGTTGCTATGGGAACGACATCTTCAACGCACGTTCTAATGAACTCGCACACCGTATCAGCGTATTCGTCAATGTTGTTGTCTGACGCAATACGAAACATCTCCCAGTCCACGTGATGGAAGCAGTCTTGGAGTGTGGAGTCAGCTTGGTCGGACCAGCGTTGGACAGACCTCAGCGTGGGAGCTTCTTGTTTTAGTTTCTGTCTGTAGGCAGGGATCAACAAAATGGAGTCGTGGTCAGCTTTTCCGAAAGGGGGCGGGGCAGGGCCTTATATGCGTCGCGGAAGTTAGAGTAACAATGATCCAGGGTCTTTCCACCCCTGGTTGCGCAATCGATATGCTGATAAAATTTAGGGAGTCTTGTTTTCAGATTAGCCTTGTTAAAATCCCCAGCTACAATGAATGCAGCCTCCGGATAAATCGTTTCCAGTTTGCAGAGAGTTAAATAAAGTTCGTTCAGAGCCATCGATGTGTCTGCTTGGGGGGATATATACGGCTGTGATTATAATCGAAGAGAATTCTCTTGGTAGATAATGCGGTCTACATTTGATTGTGAGGAATTCTAAATCAGGTGAACAGAAGGATTTGAGTTCCTGTATGTTTCTTTCATCACACCATGTCACGTTGGCCATAAGGCATACGCCCCCGCCCGCCTTCTTACCAGAAAGATGTTTGTTTCTGTCGGCGCGATGCGTGGAGAAACCCGCTGGCTGCACCGCTTCGGATTGCGTCTCTCCAGTTAGCCATGTTTCCGTGAAGCAGAGAACGTTACAGTCTCTGATGTCCCTCTGGAATGCTACCCTTGCTCGGATTTCATCAACCTTGTTGTCAAGAGACTGGACATTGGCAAGAAGAATGCTAGGGAGTGGTGCACGATGTGCCCGTCTCCGGAGTCTGACCAGAAGACCGCTTCGTTTCCCTCTTTTTCTGAGTCGTTTTTTTTTTTTTTGGTCGCTGCATGTGATCCACTCGGTTACACTGGTTGTAAGGCAGAACACAGGATCCGCATCGCGAAAAACATATTCTTGGTCGTACTGATGGTGAGTTGACGCTGATCTTATATTCAGTAGTTCTTCTCGGCTGTATGTAATGAAACCTAAGATGACCTGGGGTACTAGTGTAAGAAATAACACGTAAAAAAACAAAAAACTGCATAGTTTCCTAGGAACGCGAAGCGAGGCGGCCATCTCTGTCGGCGCCGGAAGTACAGCAACACACTTGACCTGTTGTTTTTGCCTGCCCCCTGTTCTAGTAATACACTTTTGTTACTTTGACACTATCTGCATCTGGGTCTTCCCTAAAACGTGATAGAAATAGCGACTTGGATTCAATTTGACAATGTTTGCCTTTCCGTGCCTTGTATAGCCTACCACTGAATATGGTGCAAATGTATGCTCAGATATGTCACCTTCATGTGAAGAAGCATGATGATTTTCAATTCCAAAACAGGTCAAATAATTGGGGCGCTGGACATTTCACGAGTCAGATTTACCCCATTTTCCATCAGACATACGAGGATGGAACATTTAAAATATATATAATCAAAATCAAATCAAATGTATTTGTCACATACACATGGTTAGCAGGTGTTAATGCAAGTGTAGCAAAATGCTTGTGCTTCTAGTTCCGACCATGCAGTTATATCTAACAAGTAATATAACCCAACATTTTCACAACAACTACCTTATACACACAAGTGTAAAGGAATAAATACGAATATGTACATACAAATATATAAATGAGTGATGGCCAAACGGCATAGGCAAGATGCAGTAGATGGTATAGAGTACAGTATATACATATGAAATGAGTAATGTAGGGTGTGAAATCATTATATGAAGTGGCATTGTTTAAAGTGACTAGTGATACATTACATCAATATGGCAAGATGCAGTACATGGTATAGCGTAGAGTATATACATATGAGATGAGTAATGTAGGGTATGAGAACATTATATAAAGTGCCATTGTTTAAGGTGGCTAGTGATACATTTAATTACATTAAGATGCAAGATGCAGTAGATGGTATAGTGTACAGTATATACATATGAGATGAGTAATGTAGGGTAAGTAAACATTATATAATATAAAGTGGCTAGTGATAAATTGATTACATCGATGTTTCCATTATTAAAGTGGCTGGAGTTGAGTCAGTATGTTGGCAGCAGCCACTCAATGTTAGTGATGGCTGTTTAACAGTCTGATGACCTCGAGATAGAAGCTGTTTTTCAGTCTCTCGGGCCCCGCTTTGATGTGTTGTGCAGACCTCCCTACCCTCTGGAGAGAATAACTGTTATGGGCGGAGCAGCTGCCGTACCAGGCGGTGATACAGCCCGACAGGATGCCCTCGATTTTGCATCTGTAAACATTTGTGAGTGTTTTTGGTGAAAAGCCGAATTTCATCAGCCTCCTGAGGTTGAGGGGCGCTGCTGTGCCTTCTTCACAATGCTGTCTGTGTGGGTGGACCATTTCAGTTCACATCGGTGATGTGTATGCCGAGGAACTTAAAACTCTCCACCCTCTCCACTACTGTCCCGTCAATGTAGATAGGGGGCTGCTCCTGCTGTTTCCTGAAGTCCACAATCATCTCCTTTGTTTTGTTGACATTAATTGTGAGGTTATTTTCCTAACACCACACTCCGAGGGCCCTCACCTCGTCCTTGTAGGCCGTCCCGTCGTTGTTGGTAATCAAGCCTACCACTGTAGTGTCGTCTGCAAACTTGATGATTGAGTTGGAGGCTTGCATGGCCACGCAGTCGTGGGTGAACAGGGAGTACAGGAGAGGGCTCAGAACGCACCCTTTTGGGGACCCAGTGTTGAGGATCAGCGGGGTGGAGATGTTGTTACCTACCCTCACCACCTGGGGACGGCCCGTCAGGATGTCCAGGACCCAGTTGCACAGGGCGGGGTCGAGACCCAGGGTCTCGAGCTTAATGACAGGTTTGGAGGGTACTATTATGTTAAATGCTGAGCTGTAATAGATGAACAGCATTCTTACATAGCTATTCCTCTTGTCCAGATGGGTTAGGACAGTGTGCAGTGTGATGCCGATTGCATCGTCTGTGGACCTATTGGGGCGGTAATCAAATTGGAGTGGGTCTAGGGTGTCAGGTAGAGTGGATTAGAGTGGTCCTTGATTAGTCTCTCAAAGCACTTCATGATGAAGGAAGTGAGTGCTACAGGGCGGTAGTCATTTAGCTCAGTTACCCCTTTGTGGGGACAGCAGACTGGGATAAGGATTGATTGAATATGTCTGTAAACACACCAGCCAGCTGGTCTGCGCATTCTCTGAGGACGCGGCCAGGGAAGCCGTCTGGGCCTGCAGCCTTGCGAGGGTTAACACGTTTAAATGTTTTACTCACGTTGGCTACAGTGAAGGAGAGCCCGCAGGTTTTGGTAGCGGGCCGTGTCAGTGGCACTGTATTGTCCTCAAAGCGAGCAAAAAAGTTGTTTAGTCTGTCTGGGGGCAAGGCATTGTGATCCACGATGGGGCTGGTTTTTCTTTTGTAGTCAGTGATTGACTATAGACCCTGCCACATGCCTCTCGTGTCTGAGCCGTTGAATTGCGACTCCACTTTGTCTCTGTACTGACGCTTAGCTTGTTTGATTGCCTTGCGGAGGGAATCCGATTGGTCGGACCAGCGTTGAACAGACCTGAGCACGGGTGCTTCCTGTTTTAGTCTCTGTCTATAGGCTGGGTTCAACAAAATGGAGTCGTGGTCAGCTTTTCCGAATGGAGGATGGGGAGGACCTTATATGCATCGCGGGAGTTAGAATAACAGTGGTCTAGGGTTTTGCCAGCCCTGGTAGCACAATCGATATGCTGAATTTGGGGAGCCTTGTTTTCAGATTAGCCTTGTTAAAATCCCAGGCTACAATAATAGCAGCCTCAGGATATGTTGTTTCCAGTTTACATAGAATCCAATGAAGTTCTTTCAGGGCCGTCGATGTGTCTGCTTGGGGGGGGAATAAACACGACGGTGACTATGATCGAAGAGAATTCTCTTGGTAGATAATGCGGTCGGCATTTGATTGTGAGGAATTCTAAGTCAGGTGAACAAAAGGACTTTAGTTCCTGTATGTTGTTATGATCACACCACGTCTCGTTAATCATAAGGCATACACCCCGTCCTTCTTCTTACCAGAGAGATGCTTGTTTCTGTCGGCGTGATGCGTGAAGAAACCAGGTGGCTGTACCGACTCAAATAGCGTGCCTCGAGTGAGCCATGTTTCCGTGAAACAAAGAACGTTACAGTCTCGGATGTCTCTCTGGAATGCTACCCTTGCTCGGATTTCGTCTACCTTGTTGTCAAGAGACTGGACATTGGCGAGTAGTATGATCGGGAGCGGTGCGCGATGTGCCCGTCTAAGGAGCCTAACCAGAAGACCGCTCCGTCTGCCCCTTCTACGGCGTCGTTGTTTAGGGTCGCCGGCTGGGATCCGATCCATTGTCCTAGGTGGTAGTCCAAACAGAGGATCTGCTTCGGGATTCCTGGTCGTAATGTTGGTGAGTTGACGTTGCTCTAATATCCAATAGTTCCTCCCGACTGTATGTAATAAAACCTAATATTACCTGGGGTAACAATGTAAGAAATAACACATAAAAAAACAAAATACTGTATAGTTTCCTAGGAACATGAAGCGAGGCGGCCATCTCTGTCGGCGCCAGAAGTTCCAAGGTTCCCCCCCAGTCCGAGGTAAGGATATCTATTGAGGAGGAACCATCCTACTCTGTGAAACTTCATTTAAAAAAATGGTGAAACATTTAGGTTATCATTTTTTAATGAAACTAAACTAAAAATATTCACGTCACCAAATAACTGATTACAACACACTGTTTTGCAATGAAGGTCGACAGTAGCCTCAACAGCACCCTCTAGGGTAGCACCATGGTTTAGTCAGAGAACAGCCATTTTCCATTCGGACTTCAATACAAAACCTAGGAGGCTCATGGTTCTCACCCCCTTCCATAGACACAGTAATTATGATGACTTCCAGCTATTCAAGCTCTTGCAGTATTGGCTGACATGTCCATCCAATCAAAGGATTAGATCATTAATCTAGTACTGAAAGCATAAGCTACAGCTAGCTATCACTGCAGTGCATAAAGTGTGGTAAGTAGTTGACTCAAAGAGAGAGAAACAAATACATTTCTTCAAAAATGAAAGAGAAGCAGCAGAGAGAGACAGCAAACTAGCAACATGTTATTGTATTTGTTCTTCTTAGTTTACCTTTCACTTACTTAGCTAGCTAATGCAGTAAATTTAGCCTACCCAACATTAACTCAGAGAGGAATGCTTTTAGGTTAGCTAGCTGGCTAATGCTATCCAACACTGCAACTCTTCGAAGTCAAGGTAAGCTTTTAGTTTTATTAATTTATTGCCACCGGGGCATGCCGGTGTAACTACTAAACTGCTTGCTGTACACTGTAATGCGTGATTGTACAAATGTATTGGATTGTGGGTTTACTAACACGATAGTTCTAGTTTGTTGACTATAAAATGAATGTGGTTACAACGCTATAGGCTGTGTAGCGTTTAGCAGTCATTTGTAGGCTAGGTTGTAGCAATCTCATGATGGGTATAGGGCAAATTTGAGTATCATGTAGTAGCCTAAACCCGTCAATGTTACATTGAGTTGGGTGAATGGAATATGAACGACAGTCATACAATATGCTATAATAGAAATAAGGAAATGCTATAAACAAACATCCACTCTTAAACGGCACCAACCACCACTGGCCTGCACCCACAACCATTCAGCAGGTGCATGCCTTCCTAGGCATGGCTGGCTATTATAGGTATTTTATCTCAGGCTTTGCAAAGATTGCTTGCCCATTAAATGCCCTCTAAATCGGTCTTCCTGCCTTCAAGAGATCAGGAGCTAACAAGGTCCAGACTGACAGTCTGCGTTTGAAAGGCTGAAAACCTGCTTAACAGAGGCCCCTGTTTTAGCCTATGCAGATTTCAACCAGCCGTTTGTTCTCTATACTGTTGCGAGCAACCTCGGACTGGGGGGTGAACCTAGTCCAGGTTCATGATGGGTGGTAGTTTATGCCATTCGAATCCTCCACCCAACAGAAAGAAACGATGCCGATTATAGTTCATCCTCTTGATACTACCCATCCCGGATCCAGGTGCGTAATCATCTACTGACACTAATTAGCATAACGCAACGGACATAAATATTACTAGAAAATATTCCTATTCATGAAATTACAAGTGAAATATATTGAAACACAGCTTAGCCTTTTGTTAATCACCCTGTTATCTCAGATTTTGAAAATATGCTTTACAGCCAAAGCAAGACAAGCATTTGTGTAAGTTGATCGATAGCCTAGCATAGCATTATGCCTAGCTAGCAGCAGGCAACCTGGTCACGAAAATCAGAAAAGCAATCAAATTAAATAGTTCACCTTTGATGAGCTTCGGATGTTTTCACTCACGAGACTCCCAGTTAGATAGCAAATGTTCCTTTTTTCAAAAAATATTATTTTTGTAGGCGAAATAGCTCCGTTTGTTCTTCACGTTTGGCTGAGAAATCTACCGGATATTGCGGTCACGACAATGCTGAAAAATATTCCAAATTAGCTCCATAATATCGACAGAAACATGGCAAACATTGTTTATAATCAATCCTCAAGGTGTTTTTCAAATATCTATTCGATAATATATCAACCGGGACTGGTGGCTTCTTAGTAGGAAAGAGAGAAACAATGGCCGCATTTGTCCTTTACGTACAAAACACTCTGAGAGACTTCAGCTGACCACTGACGCAATGTTGACGTTCAGGCTCATTTTTCAAAGTAAAAGCCTGAAACGATGTATTGTGACACTAGACGCATTAGGGAAGCCATTCACTGCTCAATAGGGACGCATGGGAACGCAGAGCTTTCTAAATAAGAGTCCCTTCCTGATTGGATTTTTCTCAGGCTTTCGCCTGCAATATCAGTTCTGTTATACTCACAGACAATATTTTTTACAGTTTAGGAAACTTTAGAGTGTTTTCTAAGCTGTCAATTATATGCATATTCTAGCATCTTGTCCTGACAAAATAGCCCGTTTACTTTGGGGACATTATTTTTCCAAAAATGAAAATTGTGCCCCCTAGATTCAAGAAGTTAAAATGGGAACTACTTGTATTGAAAAGGACAGTGACAGAAAAGTTATGTTGCCCCATACGTTTTCACTCTGACCAGGGTCCCAATTTTGAGTCAAATTTGATGTTTAACTGTTTTATGATGTCGCCAAAAGCAGGATGAAACAGGAACAGAATGTGTGAGCGGCTGAACCAGTCCTTGATAAACATGCTCCGCACCCTGGAAGAGGAGAAATATGGTCACTGGTAGGATCACATCCCTGAGTTGGTCAAGGCGTACAACACACAGAACACAGTCCCACTGGCTATGCCGCCTCGTGCCTCATGTTTGGCTGGTATGTAAGACTGCCTGTGGATGTTGAACTGGGGGTGGACAACCCTCAGGTCAGGTATGAAAGGGACAGTTGGTTGGGGGAACATCATGAACAGTTGATTATGCTTACTCTATGGCTAAGATGAAGATTGACCAGGCCTCCGAGCAACACAAGAGATAATATGACCATAAGGCCCAGGACCGGCTCAATTCAGTCTTATGTAGCAAAATTGTGTTTTTTACATTGGATAAAAATAGACTCAGAGCTAGAAAATGGTGTATCATACAGTACAGTTGAGGAATAATGGGAAAGTAATTCTGCCTTGAATGTTGATAAACTTGTAACCCCGAGTTTCTTTTATGATTCAACTGTGGCCATGTACTAAACAGAGGCAGCAGATTTGTAGACTAAAGTCTGGTTTATACTACATCTGTCGACATGTCTGTAGACAGTTGTCGCACTAACATCATGAACATTCTATTGTTTGTCCGACATCAAACTTGTCATTATGAAACAGTATAAACACAAAAACTACAGGCTGCATGACATCAGTTATGCTAACTGGTGTATTTTACACCAATAAACCCATCCATTTAAAAAGGAATTTACTATATGTGACCGACTGCCTCAATTTGGTTTTATGTAGAAAAATTTGAAATTGTGCTTTTTACAGTGGATAAAAGCAGAGACTCAGAGCTAGAAAATGGTATATCCTACACTGTAGTTGAGGAACAATGGGAAAGTCATTCTGCTTTGAAAGTCACTTTTGAGAAAATGGCCCTTGAATGTTTTGGAACACCTATTGGAGAGCTCTTCTTTGACACCCATTCAGCATTGTTTACACACTCTTAAGCATTCCCCCCACCCATTGTCTTTAAGGATTCACATAAGGCCATGTGGTAAACACACCCTATATCAAATAAAATCTAAGTTTATTTGTCACATACACAGGATACAAAAGGTGCAATTGGTACAGTGAAGTGGTTACTTGCATAGTAGCAATATCAAAAACAGAGTGTCCAGATAAAAATATTTCATAAATATTTTATAATTATTAGATGACGCTTACCTGACACACTTTAAATTGATGGGTCATGTGAATGAAATGTCATAACCACCCCCAAGCCACATCTAGCTAAGTGGATGGGTTACTATTGTCTAGACATGTACACATAATACAATAAGTAGATGGCCGTAATCACCCCCAGACATACCTGGCTAATTTAATGGGTCATGTAATAATCCGGCCCAACAATGCACCGGCATAATCCCAACTCATACTACTACCAATACAAACATTGTCAAAACTCTAGTATGAATCTGCATGTAGCTAAAGCTAACAAACTAGCTTCAATGTTAGCTAGCTAACATTAGGCTATAACTAGCAAATGGATTCAAATAATATTACTACACAGATCATACACGCAACGTTAGCTGGCGTGGCAGCAATCTAATGTTTGCTAGCTAATTAATAGTACGCTTGCAATAAAAACGACTTTCTGATTTAATTAAAAACTTTTATCTGAAAATGTAGCGAGACTCTTACCCGTATACATGAATGAATGCTTCACGGCAGACTGGAACCATTTAACTCCATTTTGTTTGTAGCTACATCTTGTTTGGCCAGCATTGTGTCAAGTCACTCCGGTTCACACTGACCGTGGCGTGTGCAGAAATATAAGTACATGAAAGTTGACTGTCCAACCACACCTGTCATATACGCCCTCCCCCAAATTCACAAGAGCATGACACCCCCTATACAAGGCAGGCCCATTGTGTGTAGTAACGGATCTTTGACAGAGAATATCTCTACCTTTGCAGACCATTTTGTGAAACCCTGAAACCCTCTCCTTCCCCACGTATCTATTGGTTTTATTTATTTTTGTAAATCTGTGGACCATATACCTGAGAATTCTATTCTGTGTACTTTTGATGTTACCAGTCTATATACTAACATCCCCCATCAGGGAGGCTCAAGTTTTACCTCAATGAATTTCCCCCTAATGCTCTTCCCAGCACCAATTGTATTGTGGACTTGGCTGAACTGGTACTAACCTCCAACTATTTTCTCTTCAGGGGAGACTTTTTCCTCCAGACCAAAGGGACATCGATGGGAAGCACTATAGATTCTAATTATGCGAAACTAAACAAAAAAAAAGAAACATCCCTTTTCCAGAACCCTGTCTTTCAAAGATAATTCGTAAAAATCCAAATATCTTCACAGATCTTCATTGTAAAGGGTTTAAACATGGTTTCCGATGCTTGTTCAATGAACCATAAACAATTAATGAACATGCAGCTGTGGAACGGTCGTTAAGATACTAGCAGCTTAAATTAAGGTCACAGTTATGAAAACTTAGGACACTAAAGAGGACTTTCTACTGACTCTGAAAAACACCAAAAGAAAGATGCCCAGGGTCCCTGCTCATCTGCGTGAATGTGCCTTAGGCATGCTGCAAGGAGGCATGAGGACTGCAGATGTGGCCAGGGCAATAAATTGCAATGTCCGTACTGTGAGACACCTAAGACAGCGCTACAGGGAGAGAGGACGGACAGCAGTGGCAGACCACGTGTAACAACACCTGCACAGGATCGGTAGCTCCGAACATCACACCTGCGGGACAGGTACAGGATGGCAACAACTGCCCGAGTTACACCAGGAACGCACAATCCCTCCATCAGTGCTCATACTTTCTGCAATAGGCTGAGAGAGTCTGGACTGAGGGCTTGTAGGCCTGTTGGTGAAGAGCAAAAAGTGCTCTTCACCAACGAGTCGCGGTTTTGTTTCACCAGGGGTGATGGTCGGATTCGCGTTTATTGTCGAAGGAATGAGCGTTACACCGAGGCCTGTACTCTGGAGCGGGATCGATTTGGAGGTGGAGGGTCCGTCATGGTCTGGGACGGTGTGTCACAGCATCATCGGACTGAGCAACGAAGAGCCCGGATCTCAATCCCATTGAGCACGTCTGGAACCTGTTGGATCGGAGGGTGAGGGCTAGGGCCATTCCCACCAGAAATGTCGGGGAACATGCAGGTGCCTTGGTGGAAGAGTGAGGTAACATCTCTCAGCAAGAACTGGCAAATCTGGTGCAGTCCATAAGGAGGAGATGCACTGCAGTACTTAATGCAGCTGGTGGCCACACCAGATACTGACTGTTACTTTTGATTTTGACCCCCCCTTTGTTCAGGGACACATTATTCCATTTGTGATAGATACATGTCTGTGGAACTTGTTCAGTTTATGTCTCAGTTGTTGAATCGTGTTATTTTTTTGCTGAGTTTAAATCTAGAAATGTTTGAAATCCAGGTGGTGCTGAATCTGTGCTGAATCCAGACCTTAACACCTTTCTCTCCTAATTCTGAGATATTTGTATAACATTTTCATGATCTATACAGGGACATAGGAATAACTTTTGGAATTCCATGCTTATCTATACTCTATGATTGAACACATTCATTTCACCATTAACTATGACCAATCACAAATCAATTTTCTTGATGTGATGTTTATTATAGAGAACCTCCCTCTGTACAGATCTCTATAGGAAACCTACCGACAGGAATACCCTCCTTAGAGGTGACAGCTTTCGTCCACATCCACCTATTAAAAGTCTCCCTATAAGTCAATTCAGGCGCAGAAGGTGCAGGTCTGATGCTTCTTATTAGAAACAGACCACAGACCTCACACAAAGGTTTAAGGGGGTACAAAGACAATTGGGTAAAACATGCCAATGATCGTTTTGAAGGACTAACACAGTTGGAAAGCCTTCAACCAAATTGAAAGAAAAAGCAGAACATGTCCCATCATGCTTCACCCAATACTCACAATTGGGGACGGCATTTAAGAACATTACCAGGAAGCACTGGTACATTATTGATACTGACCCACAATTGAAACCAATTTTTAAATATCCCCAATGTATGGTCTTTTTAAGAGGCGGCTTCTAAATGAAAATACTTGCAGATCAGTAAATATCCCTGTAGATCTAATTCAATTTAGAGGATTGGAAGATTCTAAATTAATAAGGGGCATTTTTTCATTAGGACAAATCTGGTCTGTGAGAATTTTTTATTTTATTTATTTTTTATTTCACCTTTATTTAACCAGGTAGGCTAGTTGAGAACAAGTTCTCATTTGCAACTGCGACCTGGCCAAGATAAAGCATAGCAGTGTGAACAGACAACAGAGTTACACATGGAGTAAACAATTAACAAGTCAATAACACAGTAGGAAAAAAAAGGGAGTCTATATACATTGTGTGCAAAAGGCATGAGGAGGTAGGCGAATAATTACAATTTTGCAGATTAACACTGGAGTGATAAATGATCAGATGGTCATGTACAGGTAGAGATATTGGTGTGCAAAAGAGCAGAAAAGTAAATAAATAAAAACAGTATGGGGATGAGGTAGGTAAAAATGGGTGGGCTATTTACCGATAGACTATGTACAGCTGCAGCGATCGGTTAGCTGCTCAGATAGCAGATGTTTGAAGTTGGTGAGGGAGATAAAAGTCTCCAACTTCAGCGATTTTTGCAATTCGTTCCAGTCACAGGCAGCAGAGAACTGGAACGAAAGGCGACCAAATGAGGTGTTGGCTTTAGGGATGATCAGTGAGATACACCTGCTGGAGCGCGTGCTACGGATGGGTGTTGCCATCGTGACCAGTGAACTGAGATAAGGCGGAGCTTTACCTAGCATGGACTTGTAGATGACCTAGAGCCAGTGGGTCTAGCGACGAATATGTAGCGAGGGCCAGCCGACTAGAGCATACAAGTCGCAGTGGTGGGTGGTATAAGGTGCTTTAATGACAAAACGGATGGCACTGTGATAAACTGCATCCAGTTTGCTGAGTAGAGTGTTGGAAGCAATTTTGTAGATGACATCGCCGAAGTCGAGGATCGGTAGGATAGTCAGTTTTACTAGGGTAAGTTTGGCGGTGTGAGTGAAGGAGGCTTTGTTGCGGAATAGAAAGCCGACTCTTGATTTGATTTTCGATTGGAGATGTTTGATATGAGTCTGGAAAGAGAGTTTACAGTCTAGCCAGACACCTAGGTACTTATAGATGTCCACATATTCAAGGTCGGAACCATCCAGGGTGGTGATGCTGGTCGGGCGTGCGGGTGCAGGCAGCGAACGGTTGAAAAGCATGCATTTGGTTTTACTAGCGTTTAAGAGCAGTTGGAGGCCACGGAAGGAGTGCTGTATGGCATTGAAGCTCGTTTGGAGGTTAGATAGCACAGTGTCCAAGGACGGGCCGGAAGTATATAGAATGGTGTTGTCTGCGTAGAGGTGGATCAGGGAATCGCCCGCAGCAAGAGCAACATCATTGATATATACAGAGAAAAGAGTCGGCCCGAGGATTGAACCCTGTGGCACCACCATAGAGACTGCCAGAGGACCGGACAGCATGCCCTCCGATTTGACACACTGAACTCTGTCTGCAAAGTAATTGGTGAACCAGGCAAGGCAGTCATCCGAAAAACCGAGGCTACTGAGTCTGCCGATAAGAATATGGTGATTGACAGAGTCGAAAGCCTTGGCAAGGTCGATGAAGACGGCTGCACAGTACTGTCTTTTATCGATGGCGGTTATGATATCGTTTAGTACCTTGAGTGTGGCTGAGGTGCACCCGTGACCGGCTCGGAAACCAGATTGCACAGCGGAGAAGGTACGGTGGGATTCGAGATGGTCAGTGACCTGTTTGTTGACTTGGCTTTCGAAGACCTTAGATAGGCAGGGCAGGATGGATATAGGTCTGTAACAGTTTGGGTCCAGGGTGTCTCCCCCTTTGAAGAGGGGGATGACTGCGGCAGCTTTCCAATCCTTGGGGATCTCAGACGATATGAAAGAGAGGTTGAACAGGCTGGTAATCGGGGTTGCGACAATGGCGGCGGATAGTTTCAGAAATAGAGGGTCCAGATTGTCAAGCCCAGCTGATTTGTACGGGTCCAGGTTTTGCAGCTCTTTCAGAACATCTGCTATCTGGATTTGGGTAAAGGAGAACCTGGAGAGACTTGGGCGAGTAGCTGCGGGGGGGGAGCTGTTGGCCGAGGTTGGAGTAGCCAGGCGGAAGGCATGGCCAGCCGTTGAGAAATGCTTGTTGAAGTTTTCGATAATCATGGATTTATCGGTGGTGACCGTGTTACCTAGCCTCAGTGCAGTGGGCAGCTGGGAGGAGGTGCTCTTGTTCTCCATGGACTTCACAGTGTCCCAGAACTTTTTGGAGTTGGAGCTATAGGATGCAAATTTCTGCCTGAAGAAGCTGGCCTTAGCTTTCCTGACTGACTGCGTGTATTGGTTCCTGACTTCCGTGAATAGTTGATATCGCGGGGACTATTCGATGCTATTCTAGTCCGCCACAGGATGTTTTTGTGCTGGTCGAGGGCAGTCAGGTCTGGAGTGAACCAAGGGCTATATCTGTTCTTAGTTCTGTATTTTTTGAACGGAGCATGCTTATCTAAAATGGTGAGGAAGTTACTTTTAAAGAATGACCGGGCATCCTCAACTGACGAGATGAGGTCAATATCCTTCCAGGATACCCGGGCCAGGTCGATTAGAAAGGCCTGCTCACAGAAGTGTTTTAGGGAGCGTTTGACAGTGATGAGGGGTGGTCGTTTGACTGCGGCTCCGTAACGGATACAGGCAATGAGGCAGTGATCGCTGAGATCCTGGTTTAAGACAGCGGAGGTGTATTTGGAGGGCCAGTTGGTCAGGATGATGTCTATGAGGGTGCCCTTGTTTACAGATTTAGGGTTGTACCTGGTGGGTTCCTTGATGATTTGTGTGAGATTGAGGACATCTAGCTTAGATTATAGGACTGCCGGGGTGGTAAGCACATCCCAGTTTAGGTCACCTAACAGAACAAACTCTGAAGCTAGATGGGGGGCGATCAATTCACAAATGGTGTCCAGGGCACAGCTGGGAGCTGAGGGGGGTCGGTAGCAGGCGGCAACAGTGAGAGACTTATTTCTGGAGAGAGTAATTTTTAAAATTAGTAGTTCGAACTGTTTGGGTATGGACCTGGAAAGTATGACATTACTTTGCAGGCTATCTCTGCAGTAGACTGCAACTCCTCCCCCTTTGGCAGTTCTATCTTGATGGAAAATGTTATAGTTGGGTATGGAAATCTCAGAATTTTTGGTGGCCTTCCTGAGCCAGGATTCAGACACGGCAAGGACATCAGGGTTAGCAGAGTGTGCTAAAGCAGTGAGTAAAACAAACTTAGGGAGGAGGCTTCTGATGTTGACATGCATGAAACCAAGGCTTTTTCGATCACAGAAGTCAACAAATGAGGGTGCCTGGGGACACGCAGGGCCTGGGTTTACCTCCACATCACCCGCGGAACAGAGGAGGAGTAGTATGAGGGTGCGGCTAAAGGCTATCAAAACTGGTCGCCTAGGGCGTTGGGGACAGAGAATAAAAGGAGCAGATTTCTGGGCATGGTAGAATATATTCAGGGCATAATGCGCAGACAGGGGTATGGTGGGGTGCGGGTACAGCGGAGGTAAGCCCAGGCACTGGGTGATGATGAGAGAGGTTGTATCTCTGGACATGCTGGTCACCGCATGTGTGGGAGGTGGGACAAAGGAGGTATCAGGGGTATGAAGAGTGGAACTAGGGGCTCCATTGTAAACTAAAACAATGATAACTAACCTGAACAACAGTATGTATACAAGGCATATTGACATTTGAGAGAGACATACAGCTAGGCATACAGTAATCACAGGTGTTGAATTGGGAGAGCTAGCTAAAACAGTAGGTGAGACAACAACAGCTAATCAGCTAGCACAACAACAGCAGGTAAAATGGCGTTGACTAGGCAGGGAGGGTTGGATTAACTACACACAGAGCCTGAGTGCTGCTGGGACGGATGTCATAGCTGGTCTGTTTTTTACACGTCCACGTCCATGTTCCCAGTCACCTTGCCATGGTTAAATGTGGTGGTTCAAGCTTTCAGTTTTGCGTGAATGCTGCCATCTATCCACAGCTTTTGGTTTGGATAAGTTCTAATCATCACAGTGGAGAGAACCCCGCTGGACTGGAACAATATATCCGGAGAGCGCTATGATTCTGCAAAGCAGAGTATGTTATAGTCCCTGATGTCTCTCTGGAAGGAGATCCTTGCCTTGCGCTCGTCTACTTTATCGTCCAGGGACTGAACTTTAGCAAGTAATATACTTGGAAGTAATATACTCTGTTATTCAAATCATCAAAGCTTGATGATGAGTTGGTTATTTGAATCAGCTGTATAGTGTTAGGGGAAAAACCCAAAAATCTACCCAGGGGGCCAGGACTGAGTTTGGGAAACCCTCCCCTAACACACACTCACATTGTATTGTGGTTTGTATAGTGCACAATGTATTGTGTTATGTATTGTTTTTAATTACCTTTATTTAACTAGGCAAGTCAGCTAAGAACAAATTCTTATTTTCAATGATGGCCTAGGAACACTGGATTAACTGCCTTGTTCAGGGGCAGAATGACAGATTTTTACCTTGTCAGCTCAGGGATTCAATCTTGCAACCTTTCGGTTACTAGTCCAACGCTCTAACCACTAGGCTACCTACCTGATGTAGTTGTTTTGATATTGTTTCATTTTGATGTATTGTTTTTGTTCCTGTTTGGACCACAGGAAAAGTAGCAGCTAATGGTGATCCTTATAAAATGCTAAATACAGGCCCAAAATAAGAACAGCAATGAATAACTTATGTGCAAAATAATTATGTTTTGAGACCATAACATTGTTGGAGAAATATCTGGGTTTCTGAATAAAATGCTCCAGCAACTAACACATTGTTCGGTATAACATGCATGAAATACATGTTGTGAACCTTGGATCTCAATGGAGGCACTGTACATATAAATACAGTAGTAAATATAAATACTATGCAAAGAAAACTATGGAAATATTTTTATTGTGGCTTAAAAAATAAATAGTTTAAAAGTTAGAAATAATAGCAATGCATAATTTGTGAAAGATACTTGCTTTAAAGCCTATACTATCTCCATCTTCGTAGATATTGACCTGAAGGTTGAGGTGGAGCAAAAAACATATCCCAGTAGATATTTCTACACATGCGCATGAAAGATGGAACTTCTGCGCTTGCGCATCTTCTAGTGCCCGGTAGCTGATGCAAGAAACCCGAAACTGAATGATTTGGTTGGTTAAAACACATACTGTACGGGATTTTCATCGTTATTATAGTCTGGAAACATGTCGGGAGACGACGAGGTAACTAATCCCGTTTTATATAGTGATTTACCATTGTAAATTCGTCTTCATGAGAAACGTCATTATGGCCTACACATGTGTGAGCATGACATGAGGCAGTAAGCTAGCTAGCTAACTACTGGCTAACGTTAGCCGCCCCTTAGCTGCTTCATTTCGAAAAAAAATAGTAAAAATCCTAGCAATGTAGCTTGCGAACTATTTGTGATTGTGTGAAAGTCTCTGATTCAATTTAATTTGGCTGACAATGCAATAGCTAGCTAGCTCCTATAGTTAACTAACAGACATTTCTTCATTGTGTGCTCTAATGGAAGTGATTCGTCGCCGCTAGTTTCCATCCATATGGCCAACAGTCTAATTGTTGTTGCCATCTTAAATATGAGCATATGCGGCTCCACTAAGGAATTGGATACATTGTTTAGCTAACACAATTAATTACTTTATAGTAGTTACAGCCTGGCGGTAATGCCTGCAAAATCATCTAAATGTTCCTTACAAGCCAGAATGTTGAATAAAATCACATTTAAACTGCCGGTGATCTCTGCGGTTTGTCCTTTAGCTGCTCAAAATGTGAGACAATATCGTTTATCTTGAGTACTGAGATAAAAATATTTTAATATTGGATATTCGATTTCTCTCGTTAACTAGCTATTGAACAAATCATGCTATGACAATACAAATAGTATTTTCTGAATCAGGAGGATAATGAACATAATTTTATTGTGATTTTAAAAGAAATGTTTTGGTTCTCCATCCTCCCCTGATTTCAATATGACATTTTTGTCATGAGATGCTTGGCTCAATAGTTACTGACGAGAGAAACATAATGTCCAATTTAAATCTAACTTTATCTCTGTGCCTAACCATATACCTATCAGCACTATAAAGTTGGGTAAACAATACTTCCCTATGGATGTTTTCTCAAATTTTGAGCTGCAGAAGGAAAACCTCAGACAACCAGTGGAGGAAGTATTTATTTAACTAGGCAAGCCAGTTAAGAAAACTGGGCCAATTGTGCACCACCCTATGGGTCTCCCAATCACGGCCGGTTATGATACAGCCTAGAATTGGAAACATGAGTCTTCAAGACATGAGTCTTCAATAAGAAGTTTAAGGTTGTAGTTATTATAGGAATTATATGACTATTTCCCTCTATACCATTTGTATTTCATTAACCTTTGACTATTGAATGTTCTTATAGGCACTTTACTATTGCCAGTGTGACTTTATAGCTTCCATCCCTCTCCTCACTCCTCCCTGGGCTCGAACCAGCAACACAACGACAACAGCCACCATCGAAGCAGTGTTACCCATGCAGAGCAAGGGGAACAACCACTAGAAGGCTCGGAGCGAGTGACATTTGAAACTCTATTAGCGCGCGCTAACTAGCTAGCCATTTCACTTCGGTTACACCAGCCTCATCTCGGGAGTTGATAGGCTTGAAGTCATAAACAGCGCAAGGCTTGACGCACAACGAAGAGCTGTTTGCAAAACGCACGAAAGTGCTGTTTGAATGAATGTTTACGCGCCTGCTTCTGCCTACCACCGCTCAGTCAGATACTTAGATACTTGTATGCTTGTATGCTCAGTCAGATTATATGCAACACAGGACACGCTAGATAATATCTAGTAATATCATCAACCATGTGTAGTTAACTAGTGATTATGATTGATTGTTTTTTATAAGATAAGTTTAATGCTAGCTAGCAACTTACTTTGGCTTACTGCATTCGCGTGACAGGCAGTCTCCTTGTGGAGTGCAACGAGAGAGAGGCAGGTCATTATTGCGTTGGACTAGTTAACTGTAAGGTTGCAAGATTGAATCCCCCGAGCTGACAAGGGGAAAATCTGTCGTTCTGCCCCTGAACCAGGCAGTTAACCCACCGTTCCTAGGTCATCACTGAAAATAAGAATGTGTTCTTAACTGACTTGCCGAGTTAAATAAAGGTATATATAAAAAATATAAAAAATCGACACAGCGGCGCCCAAAAATACCAATTTCCGATTGTTCTGAAAACTTAAAATCAGCCCTAATTTATCGGCCATTCCGATTAATCGGTCGACCTCTAGTTGAGACACATCTAGCACCGAGATGCAGTGCCTTAGACCGCTGTGCCACTCGGGAGCCCGAGTTTAAATGGAATTGTATTCAATATTATGGCTTGTAAAGGAACATTTACAAGATTTTGGAGGCATTAATGTCAGGCTGTATATACCAATTAATTGTGCATTTTCACCTGAACAATCAGACTAGCGAAATACTAACTAGTTACTGACAGCAAGCTAGCTAACATTACACATGAATTCCTTAACATGATGCAACATTGACTAGGAACACATAATCTGCCAATATTTGTCATCCCCAACAGGCTTTTAAGCTAGCTATATTTGCAAGATGTAATACTGACAGTGTCATAGGGGTCAGCCATTTGTAACACTTTTCTTTTGGCTTTGTAGATGATATTTGACCCCAACATGTCCAAGAAGAAGAAAAAGAAGAAGAAGCCTTTCATGTTGGATGAAGAAGGAGGGGACGGTGCCAGTGAGGATGCTCCACAGCCAGAAACAAAGGAGGTGGAGGTGGATGGAGGAGAGGACAGAGAGGTGGACTTTGATGAGGATGAGGGAAGGAGGAAAGGTGAGGAAGGCGAGACCTTAACATAATATAAACCCAAAGGGTGAGTTTGCATGTAGTCAGAATTTTTTAAGACCTGTTGTAAGTACAACTTTTTGATCTTGATTTGTTTGTTTTCCAGAAATCTCAGATGACCTGGACGACTTAAATTTCTTCAACCAGAAGAAGAAAAAAAAGAAGAAAGCAAAGACATTTGACAATGACATAGAGGATGGAATGAAGGTACGTTTTGGGTCAAGTGCCCAGTGGACCTTAGTGTGTAGAATGTTGCCTTCTTTTTTAACACGTTTTCACAAGAGCGTCTGTTAAATGATAATGTTTGTTGACTTATCTACAAAATGGATTCCTTTCAACTTTGTAGTTTGTCCACTTCGTGTCTCATATTTAGGGATAAGATATATCCTTGCATATGTAGAAAGTTAAAATATTATGTTTCTTTCAATTATACAGTGTATCTGTTGTGGCTTGACATTGTAGTATGTATTAAATTGACTGTATTGCAAAACTTTCGATGTACAGGAACTGAAAATTGAGGCAGAGCCCTCCGAAACCAACGACGAGGACGACTTGATGTTGGAACTAGGAAAAAAGAAAAGGAAGTCAAAGGCTGTGAATTTCGACATGGATGATGACATGGAAATCAAAGATGACGGTGAGTGTACCAAATTTAAAGGCTGGATAAAATTTACAGGCTGGATATAATGTGTTTAATTAATACAACCAGCATGCTAACTGACCTTTGGTCCGTCATACCTTGTGGTTTACAGCCCAGGAAGATGAAGATGGAAAGAACACTGACGACATCACGTTCAGCAGCACACAGTCGGGCCCTGCGTGGGCGGGCTCAGAGAGAGACTACACATATGACGAGGTACAAACTAAGTCTGGGTCAAGAGAGACTTCTTAAGATTTTAGAGGAATATTACACCCAAGTTATTACCAACTGAACATTTTCATAAGAGACCTAAGATGTAGGACAAGACACCTGGTCATCATGACCTTAAAGAAAGGAATGGTTAGTCACATCTTCATTTAGAAAATCAATTGGTCTCGTCTTGTTGACGTGAATGTTTTTATGTGGTGTTTCCCAAGTATTTCATCCTAAAATCCAGGCTGACTCATCTCCCTCCCTTATAGCTGCTGAACCGTGTCTTCAACATCATGCGGGAAAAGAACCCTGACATGGTGGCTGGGGAGAAGAGGAAGTTTGTCATGAAGCCTCCCCAGGTGGTCCGAGTGGGCACCAAGAAGTCCTCCTTCGTTAACTTCACAGACATCTGCAAACTGTGAGAATGATATGCCACTAGGCTTGGGCGATATACCGGGGTATTTCAAAATACCGACAGTATTGTTTTCAATAATACGCCAATGCGTTATAACTTTAAGAAATCTAAGATGTCAAATAATATCCAGCGCAGGGCTCCAGCTATGCATTTCGTTTTCTAACTTGCTAGCTAAGTGGCTAGATGTCAAGATCAAGCTACATTCAATCCCCACCTGGATCAAGATCCCTGTTCCAATTTAAACTTTTTTTTGTAGTGCCCCTTTGTGCCGTTCCGGAAATACCGTATACCCCAGTATGGTACAGAAACGTTATGACTATAAAAATCTGCATACCGCCCAACCGTATATGCCAGTACCCTGGGATCCCCTGTTGCCTTTTTTAGAGATGTGGAGTTTTTATGACTTTCACTCTCACTTGTTGATTTGCTAATCATTTGCTAATTTCTTGACAGGTTGCATCGCCAGCCAAAACATCTCCTGGCCTTCTTGTTGGCTGAGCTTGGAACAAGGTAAGGTTTGGGTTGGCAAGTGAAGAAAAACAGATCATGCTTAAATAATAATTGTTAAATGAATGAGTCTAAGAATGCTATGGATTCATGAATGAAACTGTTTTTTATTGCAACAGTGGTTCTATAGACGGAACTAATCAGCTCATCATCAAAGGAAGATTCCAGCAGAAACAGATAGAGAATGTCTTACGGAGATATATTAGTAAGTGTTTGTGTTGACAATTGTCCTACCTTTGTACACATCTCTATTTAATTGATATAATTCTGATTTCAGTTAATCATATAATTGCAAATGAGAGGATGGTGTTTATCTACTGTACTTACAAAAATGTGTTTAATATGATAGGGATAACAACATGGTTCGCAAGCCATGCTCATAACCAGACCTGCTGGAGATGTTTCTCCAGAGATCACGTTATGTCAATTCGTAGTGTAGGCTCTTTTATTGCATTTTGAATAACTTACTGTTAAGATTAATTAGATAAATCCGCTTTACTTCCCAGTCTCACGCCAGTGTTTCTTTCCCTCTCTTCACAGAGGAGTATGTGACGTGCCATACATGCCGCTCCCCCGACACCATCCTCCAGAAGGACACACGACTCTACTTCCTGCAGTGCGAGACATGCCACTCCCGCTGCTCCGTTGCCAGCATCAAGGCTGGTTTCCAGGCCGTCACGGGCAAGAGGGCACAGCTCCGTGCCAAAGCCAATTAGGATGGGCCAGGCTGGATGCTTTTATGGACTGTGTGGATTTGTTACCGCTGCCTATTGTAAAGAAATTAATAAATCGCATACCATCTGTGTGATCAGACGCTGTCTATATTTCCCAATTCTATCATCCCATCACTATGGAGGGCCAAGGTGATGAACTTAATGTGTTGTTTACTCTATACTACTTTGAAATCAATTATTTTGTCTACACCTTCACTGTGTGCACCAGGTTTTCACATTTTTTCAAAAGAAAGAAAGCTCAGTGTTATGAATGCCAAAGTTAAAGGGCTGTATTAGGTTATTCATTAACAGATTCACTACATGGAACAGTTTTACCCCCCCCCCCTCTCAAAATCTATAGGTTTGGTCTGAAGTATCTGTCCTATAATTTGTGGCTCTTAAGTGACGCAGCGGTCTAAAGCACTGCATCTCCGTGCTAGAGGTATCCCCACAGGCCCTGGTTTGATTCTGGGCAAGTTTGTAGATCGACTGAATACGAGTCCCAAGATGCTTGTGGGGGCTGTAGAGCAAAAGGAAGACCACCATTGTGAGTTCCATTTTTCCATAAAGGGGTCATAATAGTTAGTAGGCCTAACCGGATGCTACAGATGACAGAATACCAATTTTTGGGATGTATCATGGTCTGACAAACCGCTCTCACCTTTCAGCACAGATGCATAAAATTGAGATACAACTGTCAGCTTAAAACAGATTTTTTTTGTGTAATGCTAATTTAAATGTTTACAGATCATTTCTCTAACGCTGCATCGGACATGCTTTCTGGTTTGAATGCACCAAAAGTTTGCTGAAAAAGATTTAAGGCTCATTTTGGAGTTCTTTGTATCCGGGGCGGGTCTCGAATAAGTCAGAAAAGGTTACTTTTCTTCCTGCTGAAGGTAAGATGGTAGAGAAGATGTGAAGGTAATAGGCCAACTCCTAAAACCTGTCCCCCTGCATGGTTTTCTCAGCCAGATGCATCTGTTTGAATATGACCACTATGAATCATGTTAATCGTGTGACTTGAGGATATAACAGTTGGAAAAGCAAGTGTGAGAGTATTCGTAAAGTATTTAGACCCCTTGACCTTTTCATCATTTTTACGTTACGACCTTATTTAATCTCCACACAATACCCCATAATGACAAAACAAAAACTGGTTTTTAGAAATGTTTGCACATTTCTTACAAATATAAAACTTAAGTATCACATTTACATATGTATTCAGACCCTTTCTTCAGTACTTTGTTGAAGAACCGAAGAACCTTTGGCAGCAATTACAGCCTGGAGTCTTCTAGGGTATGATGCTACAAGCTTGGCACCTGATTTGGGGAGTTTCTCCCATTCTTCTCTGCATAACCTCTCAAGCTCTGCCAGGTTGGATGGGGAGCGTCACGGCATAGCTATTTTCAGGTCTTTCAAGAGATGTTCATTCGAGTTCAAGTCTGGGTTCTGGCTGGGCCACTCAAAGACATTGAGACTTGTGCCGAAGCCACTCCTGCGTTGTCTTGGCTGTATGTTTAGGCTCGTGAACCTTTGGCCCAGTCTGAGGTCCTGAGCAGTCTGGAGCAAGTTTTCATCAAGGATCTCTGAACTTTTCATCTTTCCCTCGATCCTGACTAGTCTCCCAGTCCCTGCCACTGAAAAACATCCCCACAGCATGATGCTTCACCTTGGGGATGTTGCCAGGTTTCCTCCAGACGTGACGCTTGGCATTCAGGCCAAAGAGTTCAATCTTGGTTTCATCAGACCAGAGAATCTTGTTTCTCATGGTCAGAGTCAGAGTCCTTTAGGTGCCTTTTGGCAAACTCCAAGCGGGCTGACGTTCCTTTTACTGGGGAGTGGCTTCCATCTAGCTACTCTACCATAAAGGCCTGATTGGTCTCCCATCTCCACAGATGAACTCTGGAGCTCTATCAGAGTGACCATCGGGTTCTTGGTCACCTCCCTGAGCAAGGCCCTTCTCCCAAGATTGCTCAGTTTGGCCAGGCGGCCAGCTCTAGGAAGAGTCTTGCTGTCGAAGGAATTGTCCATACTGCTCCGAGACAGGATTGTGTTGAGGCACAGGTCTGGGGAAAAATAGCTAATTTTATATGGAGACAAGGAAATGCTAGCAAGGCCAACTATTGTTTTACTCCCTCTAATTGACTCCATCTCACACTAAAAGGGGGTGTGTTCACTGGCAGCTGTTGTGACACGATTCATGAACAGCTCTGCTTTTTCTCCTTGTTAAAATGGTTTCATGTGACTCAGGATGTGCTTAATCTAATGATTAAAGGCCCAGTGCTGCTCTCACACAGCCTCCGCAGCAGCATGTCCTCCAATGTGACCCTCCTGGTTAACATCACCGTACACTCAGAGAGGAGGTGAGGCACTCATGAATAATGAGCGTGTTTTCTAGCCTGGCCTTACTGAGACTGAGCAGAGGCTCTTTAAAACTAGTGCATATTTCCACATAGTCAAGGGATGGAATGTCTTTGAAGGCAGCTCCAAAATCTGTAAATACTTTAAAACATTGGACATTCAAAGGTTCGCTCATCCAAGTCATATGTACCTTGAAAGAACATAAAGGATTACTACAAATCAATTATGATATAAATTATGTAGCTAATTGCACAAGATGTAGTTTCCCTTGCCAAACATTTTGGAAACTCTTCACTTACCTCAGATTGATGTATTCCCAATTAAAGTGTATCTTGCTAGTGTCACAAGCCTTGGCTAGAAGTAATGGATCTACGAGTAGTTACTGATAATTGAGTGACTTGCACAAGTTCTGAGATAGCCCCACAGCACCGCTGTGTGCTGTGGACATGATGTGATGGATTACTCTGAGCAAGAGTTCATTCCAGGGGGCCTTTCCACATGCATTCCTAGATCTGCTCAACTGGAGAGAGTGAAATACAGTCAGGCATGATCGTGTAGCCAGCATGAACCTCCAGAAATATCCTGGGCTGACTAACTGTGATAGCCTCACACCATAAGCCTATGGGTAATTGGGCTCCAATGAAAAATGCATGTTTTAATGCATAATGTCAGAGAAACTGCTCAGCTATTAACCAAGAATAAAGTATGCCATTGCTCAATAGGGCTATATTTCAGTTGGAAGGAGACTTCTTTGCCCAGGAGTTGGTTTGAGGTAACTGGTTGAGCAGTATGGTGGGTCTGTATAGTGAACACGTGTTATGTTGTTCGTAATAATGATGATCGGGCCAAGGCGCAGTGTACATAGAGTTCCACATGTTTAATAAAGAAAGTGAAACTTAAACGAATACAAAACAAAATAAAGAATAAATGAACCGTGATGACAATGTATTGTGAACAGGCAACTAAACATAAACAATATCCCATAATCCACAGGTGGAAAAAATGCAACATAAGTATGATCCCCAATTAGAGACAACGATTACCAGCTGCCTCTTATTGAGAATCATACACAAACACCAACATAAAAAAATAAACCTAGAACCCCACATAGAAATAATAAACTAGACTAAACACCCCTAGTCACGCCCTGACCTACTCTACCATAGAAAATAAAAGCTTTCTATGGTCAGGATGTGACAAAATGTTGATATTTTTTCAAAGGTAGTAGCACATAATCAGGGTAATGGTTGTGTAGGAAATCACGCTTAATGGCTATGGTTTACTTTAAAGACATGCTCCTCTACTTTTGCGACTAAGAAATTATGTTTTAAACCTCCCGCTTTGGGCCGGATGTGTCTGTGTAGTTCATACATGGATAATCTATTAGCAGAATTACTGTTTTACCTCAATGAGCCACGAAATCCCTAGTTTGAAATCAACTGTTTTCTTGAAGCTGAGCCACTCCATTTTCCCTAAATTTCCCCCCACATGGGCCAGTCCACTAGTAAATTAAAGTTCTAGCCAATGAGATTCAGCCCCTTGCACTTGAGTGACAGCTAGAATGAGGCCTGCCCAGCGTTTTCCAATGAGGTTGCAGTGCGAGGGACAGAGGGAGAGAGAAATTACCTGAGGCACATACAGTGCATTTGGAAAGTATTCAGACCCTTTTCCTTTTTCCACATTTTGTTACGTTACAGCCTTATCCTAATATGAAATACATTTATTTATTTCCTCATCAATCTACACACAGTACCCCATAATGACAAAGCAAAAACAGGTTTTTGAAATGTTTGCAAATGTATGAAATATGTTATTTACATAAGTAAACAGACCCTTTGCTATGAGACTCGAAATTGAGCTCAGGTGCATCCTGTTTCCATTGATCATCCTTGAGATGTTTTACAACTTCATTAGAGTCCACCTGTGGTAAATTCAATTGATTGGAAATAATTTGGAAAGGCACACACCTGTCTATATAAGGTCCCACAGTTGACAGTGCATGTCATAGCAAAAACAAAGCCATGAGGTCGAAGGAATTGTCCGTACAGCTCCGAGACAGGATTGTGTCGAAGCATAGGTCTGGGGAGGGGTACCAAAAGATTTCTGCAGCAATGAAAGTCCCCTAGAACACAGTGGCCTCCATCATTCTTAAATGGGAGAAGTTTGGAACCACCAAGGCTCTTCTTAGAGCTGGCCTGCCGGGCCAAACTGAGAAGGGCCTTGGTCAGGGAGGTGACCAAGAACCCGATGGTCACTCTGACAGAGATCCAGAGTTCCTTTGTGGAGAACCTTTCAGAAGGACAACCATCTCTGCAGCACTCCACCAATCAGGCCATTATGGTAAAGTGGCCAGATGGAAGCCACTCCTTTGTAAAATGCACATGACAGCCCACTTGGAGTTTGCCAAAAGGCACTTAAAGGACTCTCAGACCATGAGAAACAAGATTCTCTGGTCTGATGAAACCAAGATTGAACTCTTTGGCCTGAATGCCAAGTGTCACGTCTGGAGGAAACCTGGCACCATCCCAACGGTGAAGCATGGTGTTGGCAGCATCATGCTGTGGGGATGTTTTTCAGTGGCAGGGACTGGGAGGCTAGTCTGGATCGAGGCAAAGATGAACAGAGCAAAGTAAAGAGAGATCCTTGATGAAAACCTGCTCAGGACCTCAGACTGGGGCGTAGGTACACCTTCCAACAGGACCACGACCCTAAGCACACAGCCAAGACAACGCAGTAGTGGATTCAGGACATGTCTCTGAATGTTATTGAGTAGCCCAGACTTGAACCCGATCGAACATCTCTGGAGAGAACTGAAAATAGCTATGCAGCAACGCTCCCCATCCAACCTAACATAGCTTGAGAGGATCTGCCAGGAAGAATGGGAGAAACTCCCCAAATACAGGTGTGCCAAGCTTGTAGCATCATACCCTAGGAGAATCAAGGCTGTAATCCCTGCCAAAGGTGTTTCAACAAAGTACTGAGTAAAGGGTCTTAATACTTATGCAAATGTGGTATTTCAGTTTAACATTAAAAACATATGCAAACATTGCAAATTGTAAACATAACCTGCTTTTGCTTTGTCATTTTTTCTTTATTTTTTCTTTCACCTTTATTTAACTAGGTAGGCAAGTTGAGAACAAGTTCTCATTTACAATTGCGCCTAGGCCAAAATAAAGCAAAGCAGTTCGACACATACAACGACACAGAGTTACACATGGAGTCTGTGAGCTGCTCTGACAGCTGGTGCTTAAAGCTAGTGAGGGCGATAAGTGTTTCCAGTTTCAGAGATTTTTGTAGTTCGTTCCAGTCATTGGCAGCAGAGAACTGGAAGGAGAGGCAGCCAAAGAAAGAATTGGTTTTGGGGGTGACCAGAGAGATATACCTGCTGGAGCGCGTGCTACAGGTGGGTGATGCTATGGTGACCAGTGAGCTGAGATAAGGGGGGACTTTACCTAGCAGGGTCTTGTAGATGACATGGAGCCAGTGGGTTTGGCGACGAGTATGAAGCGAGGGCCAGCCAATGAGAGCGTACAGGTCGAATTATGGGGTATTGTGTGTAGATTGATGAGGGAAAACAAATATTTTAACCATTTTAGAATAAGGCTCTACAGTAACAAAATGTGGAAAAAGTCAAAGGGTGAGCACTTCCCGAATGCACTGTATCTTCACATACTATATATGACAGTATACAATGTGCGGGGACCACTTTTGGTCCGTGAGTGCTACTTTCAGAACTACTGGCTAAAAAGTATACAAAAGTACCATCGAATCTTTTTCAAATGAACTGTATGCTAATTGCCTGGGATTGAGAAATTGCATGGTAAAATGGTAATTACACAATGCTTACCAACAATTGTTATTTTCTTCAGGATTCATTCTAATAACCATTACGTATAAATCAGAACCAGAAAGTTAGCAATTGTGTATTTGGTTACTACATCATTTCTTCATTCCCTAGGAAATACTCAGATAATATCAGTGATGTGGTAACTGTCCACACTACAACAATTGGAGACAGAACAAAAAATATAGCTGCGAGCAGCAATGAACAGTGTTCACAGGATGACTTAAAGGACACAAGATCAGTTGGATAACAAAGCAAGCACTGCACATACTATATATACACAAAGGTATATAGCCACACCCGTTGCTGGCAGGTGTATAAAATCGAGCACACAGCCATGCAATCTCCATAGACAAACATTGGCAGTAGAATGGCCTTACTGAAGAGCTCAGTGACTCTCAATTTGGCACCATCATAGGATTCCACCTTTGCAACAAGTCAGTTTGTCAAATTTCTGTTCGGCTAGAGCTGCCCCGGTCAACTGTAAGTGCTTTTATTGTGAAATGGAAACGTCTAGGAGCAACAACGGCTCAGCTGCAAAGTGATAGGCCACACAAGCTCACAGAATGGGACCGCTGAGTGCTGAAGAGTATTGTGTGTAAAAAATAATCTGTTACTTTCTGTGGGTTCTTAAGTGACCTCCCTCAGACGGAGGTTCCACAACTGGAAGGCATAAATCATCGTAGGTTAGGTTACCTGGATGCAGAGTTGACTACCATTGTCGGTAATCCAGTAGCATTGTTTTGGAGAAAGTCACAGTACAGCCAAACCGAAAAAGGACACCTAGGTGCCTCAACTTTGGATGCAAGACACCCAAGCCAACTGTTATCTTCCCAACAAGTCCAGAACACTGATGACGATGGTTGGAATTTGCTGGTAAAGGCAGACTTAAAAAGGCCACGCTTTTTACTCTTAACATTAGTGAAGGATCTGATAGTACTTTTCATCTGGATGAAACCATCACAGACACTGAGGACGGACAAGAAAGGTAGGCTAGCTCACCTTTGCTGTTGTAATGAGTAATGCGTTTGCCTTGGTATAAATGTTTTGCCATGGTCATCTAAAAACTTTTGAATATTTAGCTTGCTAGCTAGTTAACTAGAAACACTACAGCAAAACGTTTTGCTGTAGTTGCCTTTGCTTGATAAACAAAGTAAATTCTGTAAACAAAGCATGATAATGGGAACGCGTTTGCAAAATTCCTGCATAATTACCCACCATCTTTCAGTGACAATGCAAAAGAACATTGCCTTGCAAATAGGCTAGCTAGCTACACACACAATGACCTGCAATATCTTTATGTCTGGCATGTACTAGCTACACAAAGTATGGTCAAAAGATGCTAACTAACCCCATTCACCTGTGGTATCATGATGCTTGATCACATGATGTGTATTAGACTTGCACCTACTAGCTCGGCTTTATCACAGATAGGACAAGGGTTAGTTATACAGATCTTTGGCTTTATGTTTATGTAATTATTTGCTTTTGTTTCAGGTCATCCCCGACCCCTTTGCTCTTGTCTACTAAGTACATTATCTATGAAGACTGTCTTCTGCAGTTATTCAGTTGCTGACCTGTATGCTCCTGCACTTATAGACAGCAGATCCAACCCACTTGCTTACAGCTGCACTAGGGTCGGACAGCATTAAGGCACCGCGGAGCCGGCCAGAGACGTGGCTCGGAAAACGTACTTCAATCCAGGGATGAGAAATACATTGTACCATTATCCCAACTGGTACACTGAGAAAATGTGCATATAAAACCTGCCACGCAGATCACATTTTCTCGAAACACTTTCATTTCAATAATACAGTTTAATTTCTCAATCTGAAGTAAAATGTTAAAAATCTAAAAGTATTATGGACACATTGACACAGGCTGATCCATTGGCGGCTAAAGAAATTAAAACAGAACTCGAAGATCCAGCAGTAGGCCTATAACTTACAACGTCAACTAAGTAAAATAAATAGGCCTAAAGCCAACAAATACAAACAGTAGAAAATATTCGGATAAATTCTGGTTCTACCAATCACATTCTTTTATCTACCCCGCCTGTCTTCCTCCCTTTCTATCTGTCTTGACTTGAGCTGTTGCTAGCGAACTGGCAACATTGTATCAACTAGCCTATTCCAGGGCCTCAGAGTTTCCTGCGCCAGTGAGCTCGGGACAGAAAGTTGTTTTTTTATTAAGTTTCCAGTGGATTTATGGGATCATCAGGTCATGATATTTTGCTCTTTCACACGTCTTGTTGATTATCGAGGCCGGAAGTGTTGGAAAGATTTTTCAAATACTGAGGAACCATCTTTCGCAATGGATATTAAAAAACAGACTTTGTTGACTTGTGTGAGGTGAAGAAAAAATTTGTGGTGTACTTGGTGAGTTAAGACAATCAGAAATCAGACATTGCCAAATGGGCACTTTCCTACATATGCATGCTTGTGGAGAGAGACATACCATATCTTCGCCACACCCCCCTCCCCTCTTCTTGATGCAACATTTTAAATTATACTCAAGACACTCTCTTAACACATATTTATTAACGCTTTACAGTGACAGCCGCAACTCAATCAGCGTAACCTATTGCCACGCACACTACCCAAATCATGGGCTTCCCAAACACACTTGTGTTTTGAAACAATCCACAGAAAAAAATAAACTAATGATCCTCTGTGTATAAGACATGTTCCCTGGTGAAGTATTTTAAATTATTTTATTTAGACAGGAGTAATTATCTAATTTAGGCGGAACATTAATTTACTTTAGGGCAATGCAGCATTCTAACACAGCACTGTGCACCAACCAACTCTCCTCCAACCAACTCTCCTTTCTAATTTGCAATAGGCAGAAACCAGCGATCTGTATATAATGATGAGATTCTCATTTCTCTGCCCTAACAATGGGAGTCTTTGTCTAAAGGAGGAAAGACAGGTGACAAGCTTAGGTCTGCATATTATTCCCATAGAAACACATTGGGCTTATATAGGACAGAATCACTGGAAAAAGCATCCGAGCAAGCGAAACAGAGCCCCTCTATATGTAGCACATGTATCTTATGCTGTCTGGCTAGAAATAATATGATATGCCATACTCTTGGTCCAGACAGCATCAAATAAATGGTCTACACATACTGAGACAGAGGGGTGCTGTTTCACTCGCTTGGATGCTTAAACTGAAATTGATGCATCTTTTTGTTGGCACACGTCTCGATCAAATAAATTATAAATATTTCAATATTTTATTTAGATGGGCAAGGAGGTACACTAGGGCAGGGCAGGCCCCCTAAGGCCCGCCTATAGCGCCGGCCCTGGCTGAAGGGTCGAGGAGGTAATCAGTTCCAGACACATTGCGGAGAAGAAACTAATGTCTGTGGGCCTTTGGCTGGAGCAAAGAGTCTGGGTAGCCAGGCAAGTAGTAGATATGCTCAGAACCAGTAAATAAACACATCAGTAAGGCTCCAGTTTCTAATGTTTCCAGTTAACATTAATTTACAGGCTTTGTCAGAACTTTCAGTGTTGTGCCTGCTAGAGATACATTTAACAAGGTAACGTTAACTAGCTATAACAACTTTAGCTAGGCTACATAACGTTACATACCATTCAAAGACGTCGCGGGCAAGGGTAGTTGAACATCGTTTTCTGAATTCACATCTTCTTCGTCGCTAGAAGCCAACAGCTCGAACATATACAGTGCCTTCAGAAAGTATTCACACCCCTTGACTTTTTCCACATTTTGTTGTTACAATTTTTTTTAAATGAAATTGAGGATTTCTGTCACTGTCCTACACACACACTGGAGAACTTATTTGTATTGCTTTTAATCTTTTTAAATGAATTTATCTTATTAACACTTTGTTCTAGCTAGCTATTTGTGTAGGTAGCTAGCAAGTAAACCCAATGATAATAGTGGATTTATGTTTTTAAACATTGTTACAAATTAACAAAAAATGTACATCTGAAATGACTTGTGTCAATAAGTATTCAACCCCTTAGTTATGGAAAGAGTAAACGTTTGCTTAGCCAGTCACATAATAAGTTGCATGAACTCACTGTGTGCAATAAAAGTGTATAACATGATTTTTAAATGACTACTTTATCTCTGTACCCCACACATAAAAGTATATGTAAGGTCCCTCAGTTGAGCAGTGAATTTCAAATACAGATTCAACAACAAAGACCAGAGCAGTTTTCCCTTGCCTCGCAAAGAATTGGTAGATGGGTAAAAATAAAACAAAGCAGACATTGAATATCCATTTGAGCATGGTGAAGTTATTAAAAACCCTTTGGATGGTGTATCAATACATCCAGTCGCTACAAAGATACAGGTGTCCTTCCTAACTCAGTTGCCGGAGAGGAAGGAAACTGCTCAGGGATTTCACAATGAGGTGACTTTAAAACAGTTACATAATTGAATGGCTGTGAAAGGAGAATTGAGGATGGATCAACAACATTGTAGTAACTTCACGATACTAACCTAAATGACAGATTGAAAAGAAACATAAGGCACTAAAGTAAAACTGCAACAAAAATCCAACGCAACACTGAGTACCACTCTTCCTATTTTCAAGCATGTTGGTTGCTGCCTCATGTTATGAGTATGCTTGTCATTGGCAAGGAATAGGGAGTTTTTTAGGATGAAAAGAAACAGAATAGAGCTAAACAGGCAAAATCCTAGAGGAAAACATGGTTCAGTCTGCTTTACAACAGACACTGGAAGACAAATTTACCTTTCAGCATAACAACCTGAAACATAGCCAAATATACACTTGAGTTTTTTACCAAGACGACATTGAATGTTCCTGGGTTGCCTAGTTACAGTTTTGACCTAAATCTGCTTGCAAATCTATGACAAGGCTTGAAAATGGCTGTGTAGCAGAGATCAACAGCCAACTTGACAGAAATTAATCATTTTTTAAAAATGTTTTCATTTAACTAGGCATGTCAGTTAAGAACAAATTCTTATTTACAATGACAGCCTACTCCGGCCCTAACCCGGACGATGCTTGACCAATTGTACGCCGCCCTATAGTACTCCTGATCACGACCGGTTGTGATACAGCCCAGAAACGAACCAGGGTCTGTAGTGACGTCTCTTTATTTGTACTATTATCTACACAAAAATGTGTTCAACAATCAAAAAATATGTTATATTTTAGAATCTTCAAAGTAGCCACCCTTTGCCTTGATGACAGCTTTGCACACTCTCAACTAGCTTCAAGAGGTATTCACCTGGAATGCTTTTCCAACAGTCTCCCACATGCTGAGCACTTGTTGGCTGCTTTTCCTTCACTCAACAGTCCAACTCATCCCTAACCATCTCAATTGGGTTGAGGTCGGGTGATTGTGGAGGCCAGGTCATCTGATGCAGCATTCCATTACTCTCCTTCTTGGTCAAATAGCCCTTATACAGCCTGGAGATGTGTTGGGTCATTGTCCTGTTAAAAACAAGTGACAGTCCCACTAAACGCAAACCAGATGGGATGGTGTATTGCTGCAGAATGCTGTGTTAGCCATGTTGGTTAAGTGCCTTGAATTCTAAATAAATCACAGACAGTGTCACCAGCAAAGCATCCCCACACCATCACACGTCCTCCTCCATGCTTCATGGGGGAACAACATATGCGGAGATAATCCATTCACCGACTCTGCGTCTTACAAAGACACGGCGGCTGGAACCAAAAATCTCACATTTGGACTCATCAGAACAAAGGACAGATTTCCACCGGTCTAATGTCCATTGCTTGTGTTTCTTGGCCCAAGCAAGTCTCTTGTTATTGGTGACCTTTTAGTAGTGGTGTCTTTGCAACAATTCAACCATGAAGGCATGACTCACGCAGTCTCCTCTGAACAGTTGATGTTGAGATGTCTGTTATTTGAAGCATTTATTTGGGCTGCAATCTGAGGTGCAATTAATTGCTGATTGATGAGGCTGGTAACTCTAATGAACTTATCCTCTGTAGCAGAGGTAACTCTGGGTCTTCCTTTCCTGTGGCGATCCTTATGAGAGCCAGTTTCATCATAGCGCTTGATGGCTTTTGCGACTGCACTTGAAGAAACTTTCCAAGTTCTTGACATTTTCCGGATTGACTGACCTTTGTCTTAAAGTAATGATAGACTGTCATTTCCCTTTGCTTATTTGAGCTGTTCTTGCCGTAATGTTGCATTTGACCAAGTAGTGCTATCTTCTGTATACCAATCTTGCCTTGTCACAACACAACTGATTGGCTCAAACACATTTAGAAGGAAAGGAATTCCCCAAATTAACTTTTTATTTGAAATGCATTCCAGGTGACTGCCTCATGAATGCCAAGAGTGTGCAAAGCTGTCATCAAGGCAAAGGGTAGCTGGCCCTTTGAGAACAGACACTTGACAGAGGAACTCTGCCAAGAAGGCCAGCATCCCAGAGTCGCCTCTTCACTGTTGACGTTGAGACTGGTGTTTTGCGGGCATTATTTAATGAAGCTGCCAGTTGAGGACTTGTGAGGCGTCTGTTTCTCAAACTAGACACCCAAATGTAGTTGTCCTCTTGCTCAGTTGTGCACCGGGACCTACCACTCCTCTTTCTATTCTGGTTAGAGCCAGTTTGCGCTGTTCTGTGAAGGGGGTAGTACACAGCGTCTTCAGTTTCTTGGCAATTTCTCAGAACAAGAATAGACTGACAAGTTTCAGAAGAAAGGACTTAGGCCTTGAAATACATCCACAGGTACACCACCAATTGACTCAAATGATGGCAATTAGCCTATCAGAAGCTTCTAAAGCCATGACATAATTTTCTGGAATTTTCCAAGCTGTTTAAAGGCACAGTCAACTTAGTGTATGTAAACGTCTGACCCACTGGAATTGTAATACAGTGAAATAATCTGTCTAAACAATTACTTGTGACATGCACAAAGTAGATGTCCTAACCGATTTGCCAAAACTATAGCTTGTTAACAAGAAATTTGTGGAGTGGTTGAAAAACGAGTTGAATTACTCCAAACTTAAACTGTATGTACTGTCCCACAAAATTGCTAAACATGGCAAGCCATTAGCTTAGGGCAACTTCATTAAGGAATGTTTCATCAACTCTGCAGCAGTACTTTGCCCCGACAAAAAATATCTGTTTGAAAATGTTTCCCTGGCAAGACGAACAGTGACACGGCATGCTGAGGACATCACAAAGTATATGGAACAACAGTTGAAAGACAAGGTAAAGGTTTTCACCTATTTCTCCTTGGCCCTGAATGAGAGCAGCAATGCACGTGACACGGTGCAGTTGTTGATATTCTTACAAGGCATAACCCCAGACTTTTGAATGACAGAGGAGTTTGCTTCAGTGCTGTCAATGAAGAGCACAACCACCGGGAATATTTATTGAGGTTAATAAGTGTGGCAAAGCTGGGACTGAGTTTTTAAAAGTTATCCAGTGTGACCACTGATGGGTGCCCAAACTTGACATGAAAAATGTTGACCTGAAAAGGATACAAGATCAAGTAGCTGAGCTGAACCCAGATCAGAAAATAATTTTCCTGCATTGCATTATTCATCAGGAGGTGATCTGTAAATGTGTTCTGAAAATGAGCCCTGTTGTGGATACAGTCACTAAAGTGGTAAACTTCATAAGAGCAACTTCTTAAACCTCACTGTTGGAATAGACAGAGATGCGTCTTGCAGATCTCCCCTACCCCACAAACGTGAGATGGCTGAGTTTGGGGAAGTTGCTTAATTGGTGTGGGACCTGAAGTCAGATATTGCTGAGGTTTTGCAAATAAAATGAAAATGTGGATTTCCCTCAACTGCAAGATAAAGAATGGTTGGCTGATTTATGCCTTCACAGTACATTCATGGCCCTCATGAATAAACTGAATTCCAAACTACAAGGGAAAGGCCTTTTTGCACATCAGCTGTACAGCCTTGTCAAAGCCTTCAAGGGAAAATTATTCTTCCTGACCTGCCAAATAGAAGCCAACAATCTCACCCACCTTCCGACACTACTAGTCTGTTCCCTATCAGATAACCAGCGGTAGAAAGTATACATCGCTGCTGCATGCTTTGAACGGGGAGTTTTCGCATCGTTTTCAGGATTTCAAAGCACAGATCATCCCTTACTGACTCTCACTTCTCAGCAATCCTGCGCATAGCAACATCAGAAACTATACCTGACCTATACCTCTCTAGTCAATGCCCATCAGACTTCACTCCTCACACTGATTGAGTAGTTTAAATCTAGTGTTGAGCTCTCTCTGCCTTTCTTGTGTTTTAGTGCATACAGTGGTTGCTCCACTAAAAGTTTTGCAATTGCGCTGCAGGACTTAATTTGTGGTTAAGTATGGTTCCCTGCGTCACCACTTCATTGCTCCAGACCAGCGCAAGGGGGAGTTAGAACACTGATTATGCTTTTGCCTCCTACTGTGTCTCTAACTGACAATGAATGGGCTACATAAACCTATATAGAAACTGATAATTGTGCACGACTTCAGTATTACTTAGTAAAACTGTTACACTAAGGTTATTATTTGATTTTGTTAGGATTATTTTGCTCTTACTGTAGTACTGGAGGCCACTCCCGCCTGAGTGGCACAATGGTCTAAGACACTGCATAGCAGCTGTGTTGCTACAGATGCTGGTTCAATACCCGGGCCACCCTCTACTGAGAGACCCATGAGAAGAATGTAGGTTTTTGGTTTCTCTCCCTCTAAAAGCATAAATAAATAATTCTAAATAACAAACTGACTTTATTTACAAATTAGTAACCATGCTCACCCCATTGTCACGATCGTTGTATAAATAAGTGGACCAAGGTGCAGCGTGAGTAAAGTTCCACATTTTATTAATAGTGAAACTTCCAAAAACCACAACGATATAATGAACGTAGCTCACATAGGCACTAACACAAAACAATATCCCACATCGCAGGTGGGAAAAATGACACACTAAGTATGATCCCCAATTAGAGCAACAATCATCAGCTGCCTCCAATTGGGAACCATACACACATACACACACACAATATAGAAACACCATAACTAGAAACCCCCCTAGTCACGCCCTAACCTATACACCATAGAGAACCCCGAGGGCTCTCTATGGCCAGAGTGTGACACCCATGTTCAAGAATGGGCTATTTCTCACTCATTTTATGTTATTTGAAAACGAAATAATCTCCAAAATAATGTTTTCAAATCAAATCAAATTTTATTTGTCACATACACATGGTTAGCAGATGTTAATGCCAGTGTAGCGAAATGCTTGTGCTTCTAGTTCCGACAATGCAGTAATAACCAACAAGTAATCTAACTAACAATTTCAAAACTACTGTTTTATACACAGTGTAAGGGGATAAAGAATATGTACATAAAGATATATGAATGAGTGATGGTACAGAGCAGCATAGGCAAGATACAGTAGATGGTATCGAGTACAGTATATACATATGAGATGAGTATGTAAACAAAGTGGCATAGTTAAAGTGGCTAGTGATACATGTATTACATAAGGATGCAGTAGATGATATAGAGTACAGTATATACGTATGCATATGAGATGAATAATGTAGGGTATGTAACATTATATTAGGTAGCACTGTTTAAAGTGGCTAGTGATATATTTTACATCATTTCCCATCAATTCCCATTATTAAAGTGGCTGGAGTTGAGTCAGTGTCAGTGTCAGTGTGTTGGCAGCAGCCACTCAATGTTAGTGATGGCTGTTTAACAGTCTGATGGCCTTGAGATAGAAGCTGTTTCAGTCTCTCGGTCCCAGCTTTGATGCACCTGTACTGACCTCGCCTTCTGGATGATAGCGGGGTGAACAGGCAGTGGCTCGGGTGGTTGTTGTCCTTGATGATCTTCATGGCCTTCCTGTAACATCGGGTGGTGTAGGTGTCCTGGAGGGCAGGTAGTTTGCCCCCGGTGATGCGTTGTGCAGACCTCACTACCCTCTGGAGAGCCTTACGGTTGTGGGCGGAGCAGTTGCCGTACCAGGCGGTGATGCAGCCCGCCAGGATGCTCTCGATTGTGCATCTGTAGAAGTTTGAGTGCTTTTGGTGACAAGCCGAATTTCTTCAGCCTCCTGAGGTTGAAGAGGCGCTGCTGCGCCTTCTTCACAATGCTGTCTGTGTGAGTGGACCAATTCAGTTTGTCTGTGATGTGTATGCCGAGGAACTTAAAACTTGCTACCCTCTCCACTACTGTTCCATCGATGTAGATAGGGGGGTGTTCCCTCTGCTGTTTCCTGAAGTCCACAATCATCTCCTTAGTTTTGTTGATGTTGAGTGTGAGGTTATTTTCCTGACACCACACTCCGAGGGCCCTCACCTCCTCCCTGTAGGCCGTCTCGTCGTTGTTGGTAATCAAGCCTACCACTGTTGTGTCGTCCGCAAACTTGATGATTGAGTTGGAGGCGTGCGTGGCCACGCAGTCGTGGGTGAACAGGGAGTACAGGAGAGGGCTCAGAACGCACCCTTGTGGGGCCCCAGTGTTGAGGATCAGCGGGGTGGAGATGTTGTTGCCTACCCTCACCACCCGGGGGCGGCCCGTCAGGAAGTCCAGTACCCAGTTGCACAGGGCGGGGTCGAGACCCAGGGTCTCGAGCTTGATGACGAGCTTGGAGGGTACTATGGTGTTGAATGCCGAGCTGTAGTCGATGAACAGCATTCTCACATAGGTATTCCTCTTGTCCAGATGGGTTAGGGCAGTGTGCAGTGTGGTTGAGATTGCATCGTCTGTGGACCTATTTGGGCGGTAAGCAAATTGGAGTGGGTCTAGGGTGTCAGGTAGGGTGGAGGTGATATGGTCCTTGACTAGTCTCTCAAAGCACTTCATGATGACGGAAGTGAGTGCTACGGGCGGTAGTCGTTTAGCTCAGTTACCTTAGCTTTCTTGGGAACAGGAACAATGGTGGCCCTCTTGAAGCATGTGGGAACAGCAGACTGGTATAGGGATTGATTGAATATGTCCGTAAACACACCGGCCAGCTGGTCTGCGCATGCTCTAAGGGCGCGGCTGGGGATGCCGTCTGGGCCTGCAGCCTTGCGAGGGTTAACACGTTTAAATGTCTTACTCACCTCGGCTGCAGTGAAGGAGGGTCCGCATGTTTTCGTTGCAGGCCGTGTCAGTGGCACTGTATTGTCCTCAAAGCGGGCAAAAAAGTTATTTAGTCTGCCTGGGAGCAAGACACCCTGGTCCGTGACTGGGCTGGTTTTCTTCTTGTAGTCCGTGATTGACTGTAGACCCTGCCACATACCTCTTGTGTCTGAGCCGTTGAATTGAGATTCTACTTTGTCTCTGTACTGGCGCTTAGCTTGTTTGATAGCCTTGCGGAGGGAATAGCTGCACTGTTTGTATTCGGTCATGTTACCAGTCACCTTGCCCTGATTAAAAGCAGTGGTTCGCGCTTTCAGTTTCACGCGAATGCTGCCATCAATCCACGGTTTCTGGTTTGGGAATGTTTTAATCGTTGCTATGGGAACAACATCTTCAACGCACGTTCTAATGAACTCGCACACCGAATCAGCGTATTCGTCAATGTTGTCGTCTGACGCAATACGAAACATCTCCCAGTCCACGTGATGGAAGCAGTCTTGGAGTGTGGAGTCAGCTTGGTCAGACCAGCGTTGAACAGACCTCAACGTGGGAGCTTCTTTTTTTAGTTTCTGTCTGTAGGCAGGGATCAACAAAATGGAGTCGTGGTCAGCTTTTCCGAAAGGAGGGCGAGGCAGGGCCTTATATGCGTCGCGGAAGTTAGAGTAACAATGATCTAAGGTTTTTCCACCCCTGGTTGCGCAATCGATATGCTGATAAAATTTAGGGAGTCTTGTTTTCAGATTAGCCTTGTTAAAATCCCCAGCTAAAATTAATGCAGCCTCCGGATAAATGGATTCCAGTTTGCAAAGAGTCAAATAAAGTTCGTTCAGAGCCATAGATGTGTCTGCTTGGGGGGGGGGATATATACGGCTGTGATTATAATCGAAGAGAATTCTCTTGGTAGATAATGTGGTCGACATTTGATTGTGAGGAATTCTAAATCAGGTGAACAGAAGGATTTGAGTTCCTGTATGTTTCTTTCATCACACCATGTCTCGTTAGCCATAAGGCATACGCCGCTATTCAAATCAAATCAAATCAAATTATTATTATTATTATTAATTTAGAAGCAATAGCCTACAAATATTTTAGCACCGTTTCGCGCTGCTCTGAGACAAGCATGGGGACTGGTCTTGATAAATCCATGAGATTTATATTTTCAGTGAATCTCCATTTGGGTATTTGTTAGACTAGAATTAGAAAATTAGGATGTAGAAATATTATGATCCTAATGTAACCTTTATTTAACGAGGCAAGTCAGTTAAGAACACATTCTTAATTACAAGGACAGCCTACTCCTTCCTCCCTGTCGGGGAATTGATTCCCAGTCTCTCACGTGCCTGCACGAAACTGGAATTCTTGAGCTAAATAGCCCACTACTGTACTCCCGACAGTTACGTTGTACAGTGTGCTATTTTCCGTCCCATCCTAATGGAAAGCCAGAGGGTTTTTCTTGGAATAGAAACACCATAATATTAATCAAAAGTCTGGAAACACCTACTCATTCCAGGGTTTTTCTTTTTTTAAACTATTTTCTACATTCTAGTATAATAGTGAAGACATCACAACTATGAAATAACACGCATGGAATAACACACAGTTAAGAACAAATTCTAATTTACAAGGACAGCCTACTCCTTCCTCCCCATCAGGGAATTGAACACAGGTCTCCTGCGTGCCTGCATTCTCTAGTACAGCCACTATTGGAGGTTATCAAATGCTTCTCAAAGATGCCATCTGGTGTTCAAACTAGCATTAATGGTACCATTAATGCTAGGTAATTAGAAGTTGTTCTTAACTCTGTTATTCCATGTGTGTTATTTCATAGTTGTGATGTCACTATTGAAGGTGTTTTCTCCGACACATTGGTGCAGCTGGCTTCGGGTTGGATGCGCGCTGTGTTAAAGAAGCAGTGCGGCTTGGTTGGGTTGTGTTTCGGAGGACGCATGGCTTTCGACCTTCGTCTCTCCTGAGCCCGTATGGGAGTTGTAGCGATGAGACAAGATAGTAACTACTAACAATTGGATACCACGAAAAGGGGGTAAAATTGTAAAAAAAGAAAAGGTTGCAGCGTACTGCGGCGCAGCTTGCATGGTGCCGCAGAACTCTATGGCACGTTATTTAAGTGTGAACCACTTTTTAAAATATTTTTTATATATTTACCATCATTACCATGTATTCAATGTAGATATTTTTATATTGTAATGTATTGTGTTCTACAATATATTTACATCGATTTATTGAGAGTTGTGTACATTTATTTTGGATGCATTAGGGTGTGGAAAGATACTGACAATATGAACGGTGGAGCGACCGTGGACCGTAGTGATGGGCATTCTGGCTCTTTTCAGTGAGCCGGCTCGTTCGGCTCAGCTCACCTCAGTATTCGGCTCGGTATTTTTTCAAGTCAAACAGTTTGCGATAGTTTGACTATGATTGGTGTTTATTAAATGAAATCATACTCTACCTTAACCACAATGTATTTAAAAATGCATTGGTTTGTTATGAAAAAGAATACTATTAAACATTTGCATTTAAAGTAGAACTTTTTAATGTATATAAACAAAGTGCATATAAATCTAACCATTCAAAACGAATACAATCTGAACAGCATAATAGAACATTGCACCATATCAAATAAAAATAAATAACAATTTGCAAAACTGCAGCATCCCACAAATTGAAATAAATATAAAAAAGGATGCTATTACACATGTGCATTTATAGTATAACCTTTTTAAATGTATATAAACAAAGTGCATATAATGTAACAATTGAAAACAAATACAATCTGAACAACAAAATAAAATATTGCACCATATCAAAGAAAAATAAATAACTATGTGCAAAACTGCAGCATCCCACTTAAAACATTAAACTGGTCCCTCTTTTCTCTCCTTTATTGCCATGTTATAACCAGCAGCACACAGCAATGCTGACCATATTTTTGCATTTATGAGATATTTGCATTCCAAAGTGCAAGCTGCCTCACTTTCGAGGGGCTGATGCGGTTTCTTCTCTCAGTAATTATTTGTCCCATTTTCGAGAAGACCCTCTCAGAGGGAATGCACTATGCAGAGTCTCCCTGTCATGACTTTAGTAAGCCATTTAAACTTAGTTTTTCAAAATTCCTGATATTATTCCAAGTAAAAATGTCGTCTTAGGTCAGTTAGGATCACCACTTTATTTTAAGAATGTGAAATGTCAGAATAATAGTAGAGTGATTTATTTCAGTTGTTATTTCTTTCATCACATTCCCAGTGGGTCAGAAGTTTACACGCACTCAATTAGTATTTGGTAGCATTGCCTTTAAATTGTTTAACTTGGGTCAAATGTCTTCCCACAATAAGTTGGGTGAATTTTGTCCCATTCCTCCTGAGAGCTGCTGTAACTGGGCCAGGTTTGTTGGCCTCCTTGCTTGCACACGCTTTTTCAGTTCTGACCACAGATTTTCTATGAGATTAAGGTCAGGGCTTTGTGATGGCCACTCCAATACCTTGACTTTGATGTCCTTAAGCCATTTTTCCACAACTTTGGAAGTATGCTTAGGGTCATTGTCCATTTGGAAGACCCATTTGCGACCAAGCTTTAACTTCCTGACTGATGTCTTGAGATGTTGCTTCAATATATCCACATAATTTTCCTTCCTCATGATTCCATTTATTTTGTGAAGTGCACCAGTCCCTCCTGCAGCAAAGCACCCAAAAAACATGATGCTGCCACCCCTGTGCTTCACGGTTGGGATGGTGTTCTTCTGCTTGCAAGCTTCCCCCTTTTTCCTCAAACATAACGATGGCCATTTCATCAGACCAGAGGATATTTCTCCAAAAACTACGATCTTTGTCCCCACGTGCAGTTGCAAACCGTAGTCTGGCTTTTTTATGGTGGTTTTGGAGCAGTGGGTTCTTACTTGCTGAGTGGCCTTTTAGGTTATGTTGATATAGGACTCGTTTTTACTGTGGATATAGATCATTTTGTACCGGTTTCCCCCAGCATTTTCACAAGGTCCTTTGCTGTTGTTCTGGGATTGATTTGCACTTTTTTCATCAAAATACGTTCATCTCTAGGAGACAGAACGTGTCTCCTTCCTGAGCGGTATGATGGCTGCGTTGTCCCATGGTGTTTATACTTGTGTACTATTGTTTGTACAGATGAACGTGGTACCTTCAGGCATTTGGAAATTGCTCCCAAGGATGAACCAGACTTGTGGAGGTCTCCAATTTTTTCTGATGTCTTTGCTGATTTCTTTTGATTTTCCCACGATGTCAAGCAAAGAGGGACTGAGTTTGAAGGCAGGCCTTGAAATATATCCACTGGTACACCTCCAATTGACTCAGTTCTACTTGTGCTCTTTCCACAGATGGCTCTGGTTTGCTGATAACATCTGATCTGATGAGACTCCCTATGCGATTTGACTCCTGCATTACTGCCCGTACTCAATAAAACTTCCAATGGAAAATTAAAATAATTTGACACTAATTTGATAGACAATGGTAGTTCCCAATCAGACAATTACCATGAAACAAATCTATTTTCCTCAGTTAAATGTTTGGTGAATGCATGTTGTGCTTTGTCCTCATTCTTCCTTTGAATGATGTGTGTACCATGATGACATGTTAACCTGAGTTTAGGTGGTTAATCCTATACAGTACATTTCAGTTTACTTTATATTATTTGGCACTGGTTATGTACTGTTAATGTAGCAGGTTCTCCTCTTTGTGTCTCCATATAATTCAACATTCCCATGTGCTCTGTGTGTGTGTGTGTGTGTGTGTGTGTGGCCTTGGGCTTAAATACCCAAAGTGTTGGATCTTGCCTTCTTTTGAATTCCTGCACTTTAGGCCACTAGGGCTTCCTTTCTTTCAATGTTATCATCGTTATTCCATTATCATAAAATGTACCCTCATGTTATTCCCAACATTAGTCATTATATTTACCTATATCAAAATATGGTCATGACCTAGTGTATAATGAATGAACTTGTTAGATCCCAAGCACATTATGCCAATACTCCAACTAATTCTTTGATACTTTGGGATTACCTTGCTCATATCAAGCAAACACATAACAGACACTTTGTGGAAAGATGAAGAAAAACAATTCGCTAGTGGTGGACTGCTGTTACTTAGCTAGAGCCACCTGTCTACATTTTGTCTAACATACGAACGTTATTGACGAGCAAATACAGTAATTAGCTAGCTAGCTAAACGTAGCAAGTAGATTCCACTCAACTCAAGATATGGTATAGCTGTTTCATTGATTTCGCAATTACTTTTCTCATGTATCAAGCTGAAGCTGAATTTCCCAAGTCGTTTGGTGCTTACAATTCAAGCCTGCTAGGAGGCAAAACAGACAGCTCTGTAGCAGTTTCCACGAGGTACCACAGTCACAAAGTCTAAATTGGTTATATCGTATAAATTAATGAAAACAAAAATAATATTTTTGGTCATAATTTAAGGTTAGGATAGGGCATAAGGTTATCCGTGTGGTTAGTGTTAAAGTTAGGGTTAAAATCTTTTTTTACATTTTTTTAAGAAGATCAATTGTAGAAATAGGCAGGTTTGTGACTTTGTGGCTGTGTTAACTGAAGTTCTGAAGTGCATCTGTTTGGACGTCATGCATCCCAGAAGACTCAATCGTACGACACAATACTGGACTGGCTAAAGGCAAGCATTTGTTAGTTCGTCCATTACTCCAGTCAGAGTGGCCAATCAAAGGTTTGTAAGACACGCACCCGCCTCTAAGCCTGCCTGATAACAATCAAGAAAAAAGAGAAATTGAAACACAAAGGTGCATAGATTTTTTTAAAATTTAGACCGAAAACTTGACACAGACATTACTATTTGTAGTGAACAATTTGATGCTTTCAATTCTTTAAAAAAAAATGTTTGAACCATGGTTCTTTGCTTACGGTTCTATCGTTTTTGATTCAGACATTTTTCTTTTTGATCTGCGGTAATGATGTTCTGTTTGCCCAAAGTCACACTTACAAGCTCTCAAATTTGGCCTGTCTGTTCACAGCACTCATCCTCTACTTGCGGGATCCATTCTTTGCGCTCTCAACCCAGTGGTTGCTTGCTTAATGTTTCATCTTGCTGGAAAACACCATCTCGTGCGCAATGGACTTTAGAGGCTGATTTGACCCCGTAGTACCATCCTACTTAGTGAATTTCATAAACATTTACAATAACAAAACATTAAAGTTTTTTTTTTTTAGATTAAATTATAAATATAGCGTTGGTAACCCTTCCATAGGGGAGAGGCTATATGGACATGTTGAGCCCTTCCCAGCTACCTAGTTTATGCTTGTGGCTAGACACATCTGCGGGAATTTGAAACTTGTCTGCCAAAGTTGGGACTTGGGAGAGTGTTTTTATTGGAGTATTTGTTAGTTGTTGTTTTTGGACGAAATGTAGACATTAATATCGTAGTTATACATTTTCAGTAAAAGTCACTACAACAAATGTGTTTTAGCTGTCACCCTGGCCTGATATTGGCTACACTATCTAGCTACTTCCCTCTCCTTACTGCTGCAAGCGGGAGCGAAGGACACTGCCCCGTGTTGTTGTGTTGCTGGATTACTACTGCTACTGCTACTGCTCAATGGGGAGAGTTAGCACTATCTCGGTGACATCTGAACCAGCAGTATCTGGGCAGAGGAGGTTACATCCAGATAGTTACTACAAGTTATTTCTCGTGTAGGTTGCTATCCTACTCTAAATCAAATCAAATGGAACAAATTGGCCACATTCGCTACTACCGTCGACATGTGACAGTTGCCCGGTGGGAAGCAACTGCTGCACACTGGGAAGTAACTCACGTCGGCAACCACCTTGATACAACACCGTTGTACTGGTCATTCACTCCATCACATCCAGATGGTGATCAATGCTACAAGTTATTTATTTCAGAAACTTTATTTTAGAAGCGCCATGCTGCAACTAGGACCATGCTTCTGTTATTGTCAGCTAGTATAAACTAGCTAGCTGGGATGGGCTTATCATCAGATCGACTGACTGAACCAAACCCATTTGTCTCCACACTCGTCTCTCAGCTGCGAGACATACACCATCAATTTGGGCAAAGGCTTGTCCGTATAGACCTACAAGGTAATTCTGATTACTTCCGGAGGACGTCCTCCAACCAATCAAAGCTTTTGCTTTGAGAATTACCCTACTGTGGTGTATTGGGTTTGTACCGCAGAAAGCATTGTTGTGACTTGACTTTTAACATCAATCTGAAGACTGTTATTTATTTAATCAACCTACTATGTTTAATTGTTACCCAATTAAATGAATTGTGCAACAATTAACTCATTAGGATTTGGGGCACCACGAGAGAGGTTCTTTAAAGACTTACGATCTCCCGAATTAAACTCTAAAGATCTTTACCTATTACATCTATAAACAGTCAACTTATTAATCATAACCTCGTATCATATCATTCTGAACAGTCGTAACCTCTTTGCATCTGCAAAAACCCAGGCTTTACTTATGATTCAGTACTACACAAATTGGTTTAATTATTTATTTACTAGCTAACTAAATGGTAACACAGGATAAACATACACACTTAATACATTAAAAACAGGTCCCTAGCAGACTGACAACAATATGGCGGCTTGTTTCAAAAGACATGGAGAGAGAGAGATAGAGACGGATAGAGACACTTAACGTTGGTACATTTTTAGAAACTACTCTCACTTATAGCACTCCTATACTTTACACACGAACCGCCACCTGCTTGGGTAAGAAATCATTAATGTATTTATGTGAAAATCCTTAGTTTCTCTTGGTGGACAAGGCATTCTTGGAAAGGGGGTTGGGCCTTTTTGTGGCATGCTTGTGAGGCTCTGATTGTCCCAAAGGGTTTCTCTGTTGTTCTCCTCTGCAGTTGTCCAGTATCCGGTGACTTGTCGTGTAGTCCTGAACAGAACTACACGTTTATTCTCCTTTCATTCGCTCTGGAAGATGCCTCTTTGAAGATAGGCTAGCCAGCTGTGTCGATAGTTCCCAGTGGGGTGATGAGAGTAGCGTACTACGGTGGTTTGACAAGAGTAGTAGAATGGTCCCACTTAAGTTCACTTTTCTAGATACTTTATTTAGGACAGCTAATCAGCTGTACCAGGGATTGTCCGGGAGGTGATTTTATCATCTCTACCTCGTATTAAGATTCAGAGTTCAAACCACTTTAAATGTTAGCTGCAGCTCTACGTCTCTCTGTTCTAATATGTTCATTTTTAACCCCTCATTTTATATAGTTTGTTCAAAAGGGACAGTTCTGTCAGGTTTACACGCTCTCTGACCTCACTCAAGGGGGCGGTGACTACTTACTGTGCACAGTTATAGAAACAATTTCCTCTTATAGTTTCTAAAATCACATGCCTCTCAACAAAAACACTCAATTTTTCATATAGCATGCACAACGTAGGGGACGGAAACTTCATACATGTAGTGTGTATACTTTTCAAGTTACAATATTTTGTTTAACATTTTTAATGACATCACAAAATAACAAACAAACCGTCATCAGTGTTCCTTCAGGTCACTTCTGACCATTCCCCACGTTCTATGTTAAAAATATTGTTCCAGCATTTGTGTTAGTTTTGGTGGGCAAATTTGTGAAAAAAAAGGCACATTCCTCTGGTGAATTTGGAGATGGAAAGAGCTGAATGTTCTGTCCTTGATTTACAACAGGGTGTGAGGTGTTAACCCCCACCAGTTCCCTCCTCCCCCCTCTGCGGGTGAGAGGCGGTCTGGTTTAAGTTATTTATTGCAAAGCTGATCTGACCTATTTGGATCCTCACAGGACAGTCATGACAGTCCTAGTCTGGTGGGTACAATCTTGGAAGGATTCTTGCAACCCACGACAGGAAACGACCATGGGGTGTCCTGGTTTGTGGATCATCATGACAGTCCCCCTCTGGTTTAAACTGGTAGGATTTCTGCAAGCTGCAGACCCCCACAAGAATGGCCATGGGATGTCTTAGTTGTGGATCGTCTTTCCGGGTCCATCATCTGGTTGTCCAGGCTGGTAGATCTAGGCAGTAACTTAGACTGACGTTAATATCGCACAACACTCACAAAATACATCATTACATTTCTTCCTCAAATGAGCGGAGTTGTGGCACTAACTGGTGATCGTATGGGAAAATTGTTTGTGGCACTATCACTTCCTAAGTGTCAAAGATCATTATTTTCTTTTTTTATAAAAACACAAACAAAAAGATATACAAAATACATACAACTCTCCTTCCATGGCCTCCAACTGCTCTTAAATACAACTAAAACTAAATGCATGCTCTTGAACCGATCGCTGCCTGCGCCTGCCCGCCCGTCCAGCATCACTACTCTGGACGGTTCTGACTTAGAATATGTGGACAACTACAAATACATAGGTGTCTGGTTAGACTGTAAACTCTCCTTCCAGACTCACATCAAACATCTCCAATCCAAAGTTAAATCTAGAATTGGCTTCCTATTTTGCAACAAAGCATCCTTCACTCATGCTGCCAAACATACCCTTGTAAAACTGACCATCCTACCGATCCTCGACTTTGGCGATGTCATTTACAAAATAGCCTCCAATACCCTACTCAATAAATTGGATGCAGTCTATCACAGTGCCATCTGTTTTGTCACCAAAACCCCATATACTACCCACCACTGCAACCTGTATGCTCTCGTTGGCTGGCCCTCGCTTCATACTCTTCGCCAAACCACTGGCTCCAGGTCATCTACAGGACCCTGCTAGGTAAAGTCCCCCCTCATCTCAGCTCGTTGGTCACCATAGCAGCACCCACCTGTAGCACGCGCATCAGCAGGTATATCTCTCTGGTCACCCTCAAAACCAATTCTTCCTTTTGCCGCCTCTCCTTCCAGTTCTCTGCTGCCAATGACTGGAACGAACTACAAAAATCTCTGAAACTGGAAACACTTTTCTCCCTCACTAGCTTTGAGCACCAGCTGTCAGAGCAGCTCACAGATTATTGCACCTGTACATAGCCCATCTATAATTTAGCCCAAACAACTACCTCTTCCCTACTGTATTTATTTATTTTGCTCCTTTGCACCCCATTATTTCTATTTCTACATTGCACATTCTTCCACTGCAAATCTACCATTCCAGTGTTTTACTTGCTATATTGTATTTACTTTGGCCTTTTTTTTGCCTTTACCTCCCTTATCTCACCTCATTTGCTCACATCGTATATAGACTTATTTTTATTGACTGTATGTTTGTTTTACTCCATGTGTAACTCTGTTGTTGTATGTGTCAAACTGCTTTGCTTTATCTTGGCCAAGTCTCAATTGTAAATGAGAACTTGTTCTCAACTTGCCTACCTGGTTAAATAAAGGTTAAATAAAAAAATATATAGTTACCACACCTTAATCATCTAATTGGACTCTATTCTCTATATGTACACGGCTTGGCGAAATGACTCTATCATGTCATTTCTAGGACGTTCCTACATAGGATAGTGCCCTTAGCAACACATCACTAAGTTGATAACTACATGATAAGTCTACAGCTTTCATGCACTAGCTTCGGACAGTCTACAGGGATGACCTATGGACCTCTGGGAAGAAACTGGTGATTAATGTAGCTGTAGAGTCAAAAGGGGCTTCAGGGTCTATTTTCAACTCAAGACTGGTATTTTGCTTGGACCCTTTTAAGTGATCCAAGTATAAATCCTCATTAAATGTTCCATTGTGCATGTGCGTTTATGCTTGCACAACCGAGCATGCCAAGGGCAAGAAAGCCAAGTACCTGGTAGGCTGCAACCTGGGCAGAATGACGTGATCAGAAAATGTCCATGTCAGTGACCGTGTGTCAGTAAGAATCGGTGCCGACCTCAAACCATATGCCAAGGGGATCTGTAGTGGTTTTACTACAAGTCAATGTGTCTTACACCATTGTAGTGGTGATAGGTATGAAGGAGTCTATTTCATAGCGATGTTATCCACGGAGGAGCTAACCTCACGACGGAAGTACTCTATAATCACTGAACCAGTCATATGCAGTGTGATCATGGTTCATGACCTCTAATAAATTTCTTCCAGAATGGAGGATCCTATTTATTAGCAGCATGTATGCTAAGCATCAGAAGAGTGTTTTGTAGATTCCCTTCCACGTGTTGCAATCTGAGTGGCTACTACCACCTCTGTCACTGCTATCAAGGGCAATTCGACTTGTTAGGTCTCTAACCTTACTTCTTACTTCTGACTCTTGCTGGACTGACTGTTGCTGGCATTGGTACTGGTACCCAAGGGGACCAGCTATCCTACCAATTTATTCCGTAATGTTATCCCACCGGAACACATGATTAGAGCATTTTACTAGTTGGATTATAGATGAGACTACGAATGGCAAGGAATGATTATTCTTACAATTGTTTTTGGGGGGGGGTGGTGGAAGGTCCACTGGACTTCTTTTACGACCAGTGTGGGACACCTATGTGATATCTCAGATGTATTCTAAGGTTATTCACATTGAAGGGCTTGCCCACTCCTCTCTGTTCTCATGGGGAAGTCTACAACTTGATTTGTTTCCTGATCGGGTGGCATCATACAGTGTTGCATCATACAGTCTTGATCGAGCGGGCCCTGGATAGGGTTTCGAGTGAGAGCGGGGGTAATTTCAACGTTTACGTCCTTGCTAATGGTGTTCATTGTGGTGGAGCTGTTCTCCAGCAAATCCACGCCTAGTCATGGTGACTTGTCTTTTTCCTCTTTGTCAAATTTTGGGGCTTTTGTACTTCTCTTAGCAGAACTTCTAGAGAGCACTGGTCTACGTTTTGATCGTCATTGAACCCTTTGTTACCTTTGTGCCCTGACACTTTGTGTGGGTTGGGCACACTTTGTGTGCAATCAGGTTGATTGTAGCGGTAGTCGTTTCGCTGTCAATGTTCTTTGTAGTTAGTTTGACCTGTGGTGGTTATTGATATTGTGGTTTCGTGGTAGAAACCGTTGTTGTGCGTCATCTCTCAATGCTCCTATCCCAGGATAACGCATCCTCTAACTGGAGTGAGTGCTCAAGTTCAATATTGAAAACAGAGATGTCAGGGCTCTTGCCGTGGCTCACTTTTGATCCCTCAAAAGCTGTGCTCGCAAGCACTCTGCCTTTTAAGATTGGCAGACCAACGTGGGCCGTAGGGCCCAAGTAGTTAATGAAGTTGGGATACATGTTTGAATGATAATAGCTCTTCCATTCCTGTTTCAGTGAGTAGACCAAAGTAAACTGAACGAAGCATATGATAGAATGCTCATGGGTGTTGATTTCGAGCTTGTTTGACAGTGTTAGCCAGCAAGCCGTCATGTTTGCGAGTCGCAGAACCACTGAATTCTATTTTCAAAGCCGTGGCAAGTTTTGCGTAGTCGTTTAGCACGTATTGCTGTTGTAGACGGATGAACCTTTTCACTTATCTAGTCGACGTTTGCTTCAAGAGGTAAAACCTGTCAGTACCCGTAGCGTTCGGGGAAGCCATCCAAGGCACCCTCTGTCTGCTAAGAATCATTTTTGACGATTTTGTCATGGCGTTCCGTGCCAAGTGCGTGGAGAGGCCAAAAGGAGAAGACAAACTTTGGCTTGTTGACGAGGAGGCGCCATATTACTCTGTGCCGAATGGCCAAGAGTAAAAGACTGAGGGACACCTGAGAGAGGTAAAGTCTGAAACCTTCTGTCATATTCACTCTTTTGTGTACCGAGCTTGGTTGCTTTGTTGGGTAGCCCGTCACTGTTCTGGAGTTCCTCCAGGTGGTACCTAAGGGTGGTATTCTGCTGCATAGCAGAGTCCACTTGGGCGCTTACAGTACTTATTTTAGCACTTGCTCCGTTCGGGGTCATACTTATCTCTCATGGTTTGCAAATAGAGCGCGGAGCGAGAGATTCAGCAATGAGATTTCCTCCAATTGCTTAGAGATACATTTTTCCATCTTCCTCACCTGGGTTCTCTCAACAATCATTTGATCAGCGACTTCAATGAGTTCTGCTGTTTTGTCATCAAATAAAATTGTATTAGTCACATGCGCTGAAAACAACCTTAGAGTGAAATGTTTACTTATGAGCCCATAAACAACAATGCATAAAAAAATATGGATAAGAAAAATAAATAAAAGTTACAAGTAATTAAAGAGCAGCAGAAAAATAATAATAGCGAGACTATATACAAAGGGGTACCTGTACAGAGCCAATGTGCGGGGGCACCGGTTAGTTGAGGTAATGTGTATATGTAGGTAGTTATTAAAGTGACTAAGCAGAGATGATAACAGAGAGTAGCAGCGGTGTAAAAGAGGGGTGGAGGGGGGGAAGCATGCAAATAGTCTGGGTAGGCATTTTATTAGGTGTTCAGGAGTCTTATGGCTTGGGGTAGAAGCTGTTTAGAAGCCTCTTGGACCTAGACTTGGCGCTCCGGTACCTCTTGCCGTACGGTAGCAGAGAGTAACAGTCTATGACAATTTTTAGGGCCTTCCTCTGACACCACCTTGTATAGAGGTCCTGGATGGCAGGAAGTTTGGCCCCAGTGATGTACTGGGCCATTCGCACTACCCTCTGTAGTACCTTGTGGTCGGAGGCCGAGCAGTTGCCATAACAGGCAGAGAATCAACCAGTCAGGATGCTCTCGATGGTGCAGCTGTGGAACCGTTTCAGGATCTGAGGACCCATGCCAAATGTTTTCAGTCTCCTGAGGGAGAATAGGTTTTATCGTGCCCTTTTCACGACTGTCTTGGTGTGCTTGGACCATGTTAGTTTGTTGGTGATGTGGACACCAAGGAACTTGAAGCTCTCAACCTGCTCCATTGCAGCCCCGTTGATGAGAATGGGGGCATGCTCGGTCCTCTTTTTCCTGTAGTCCACAATTATCTCCTTTGTCTTGATCACATTGAGGGACAGGTTGTTGTCCTGGCACCACACAGCCAGGTCTCTGACCTCCTCCTTATAAGCTGTCTCGTCGTTGTTGGTGATCTGGACTACCACTGTTGTGTCATTGGCTAACCTAATGAGGATGTTGGAGTCGTGCCTGGCCGTGCAGTTATGAGTGAACACGGAGTACAGTAGGGGATTGAGCACGCACCCCTGAGGGGCCCCTGTGTTGAGGATTAGTGTTGTGGATGTGTTGTTACCTACCCTTACCACCTGGGGGCGGCCCGTCAGGAAGTCCAGGGTACAGTTGCAGAGGGAGGTGTTTAGTCCCAGGGTCCTTAGCTTAGTGATGGGCTTTGAGGGCACTATGGTGTTGAACGCTGAGCTGTAGAACAGCATTCTCACATAGGTGTTCCTTTTGTCCAGGTGGGAAAGGGCAGTGTGGAGTGCAATATAGATTGCATCATCTGTTGATCTTTTGGGGTGGTATGCAAATTGGAGTGGGTCTATGGTTTCTGGGATAATGATGTTAATGTGAGCCATGACCAGCCTTTCAAAGCACTTCATGGCTACATACGTGAGTGCTATGGGTTGGTAGTCATTTAGGCAGGTTACCTTAGTGTTCTTGGGCACAGGCACTATGGTGGTCTGCTTATTAAAACATGTTGGCATTACAGACTCGAACAGGGAGAGGTTGAAAATGTCAGTGAAGACACTTGCCTGTTGGTCAGCGCATGCTCACAGTACACGTCCTGGTAATCCATCTGTTTCTGCGGCCTTGTGAATGTTGACCTGTTTAAAGGTCTTACTCACATCGGCTGTGGAGAGCATGATCACACAGTCTTCCAGAACAGCTGGCGTTCTCATGAATGTTTCAGTGTTATGTGCCTCAAAGCGAGCATAGAAGTTGTTTGGTTCGCCTGGTATGCTCGTGTCACTGTGCAGCTCTCTGCTGTGCTTCCCTTTGTAGTCTGTAATGGTTTGCAAGCCCTGCCACATCAGACGAGCGTCAGAGCCGGTGTGGTTTGATTCTATCTTAGTCCTGTATTGACGCTTTGGTGTACTCCTCAATGCCATCAGAGGAATCCCAGAACATATTCCAGTCTGTGCTAGCAAAACAGTCCTGTAGCTTAACATCTGCTTAAACACAACCACTTTTTTAAAAAAGTATCTAGTCAATGGTGCTTCCTGCTTGAATTGCTTTGCTTGTAAGCAGGAATCAGGAGGATATAATTTTGGTCATGGAGGGCAAGGGAGAGCTTTGTATGCATCTCTATGTGTGGAGTAAAGGTGGTCCAGAGTTTTTAAAATTGTTTTATTTATTTATTTATTTATTTTTTCCCCTCTGGTTGCACATTTAACATGCTGATAGAACTTTGGTAAAATGGATTTCAGTTTCCCTGCATTAAAGTTGGTCATTGTGTTCATTAACGGATCATCTTTGGTCTGCTTCATTTGGATTAGAACATTATTGCTTTGAGTGTTGTTCATCAAAACTGCATGCATGTTAAGAAATTGTGCGCTCTCGTTTGTAGCTAACTCGTCCGATTTATCTAGTTTGGTGTGGACTTCATATTTTATTTTTGACTAAATCAAGTTGTTCCTGTAGAAGATGACTTTGTTTCTGTAAAAGACGATTTTGTTAAAGAGTTTGTGCTCGTTTGTCGGCATAAGTTTTTGCTATTTCTTTTCATTGTTACGTTCTCAAACGCAGTTCCTCGGCTAACAATATCTTTTCCTTTTCTATTTTTGTCATTGGCTTCCTGTTTCTCTCCACCTGTCCCTTCATGTCAACCATTTCTTGTTCGTGCTTCTGCTGTGCACTGCGGAAGCTGATGTCAATCTCTGCTGGAGGCCATATATCAGGGCTAAACTGGAGAGAACCTTTACCTGCACCTGATGGTTTATCTTGGAGTGTTTGTTGCAATTTCTGCTGTTTTTTCACTTATTGCACTGTGACCCCATTGCATTGTGACCCATTGTAACATTCTCATCCCTTTGGCATAGTTTGGGATTATATCGCTGCGGAGGTCAACAATTAATCTTTCCATGGGTGAGGGTTCACTAATTAGTGTGGGAATGGGGGCCACCTCCTCTTGAGAGCTTGCTCATTATTATTATTTTGTTTTGTAAAGTTTGGGTTCATGAGTCGTTGGAAGCGGCAACTTCCTTCCTCCTTGGAGTCATAAATTTACAATTGGCTCATTCATCCCCCTCCTCTCCCCTGTAACTATTCCCCAGGTCCTTGCTGCAAATGAGAATATGTTCTCAGTCAACTTACCGGGTAAAATAACGGATAAATAAAAACAATCTATTTATAGACGTTAATTAATCATCAATACTGGATCAAGGAGTTGGACTTTAATGAATTTGCAAAAGCAAATTTAATTGATTTAGCAATGTTAATGATTAATCATACCTGTATAGGATTTCTGGGAATTAAACTTTAATACAACTGAAAGCGTCGCTGTATCTAGGTTAAGATTGAAAAATGTAATGTCTCAATGGTTGGAACAAATTAATTTGGTCTTTATCTGAATGATCAACCTGTTAAAAATGTTTGTTTGGCAATTTAACTCGAAGGAGGCAACGATATCCAATCAGTTGAGATTGGTTGGATATTAAAAAGTGTAACCAGATGTTATAGTTGTGAGAAGATGTTGTGCCATCACATTGAATTTTTTTCTACTTCAGGAACAGGCTGTAACATAAAGAAATATTAGACACCTCTACTCATGCTCCTGAAATGTGAGAGAGAGATAATACTTTGAGTCAGCCAAACAAATATATCTCCTCATATTTCCTTAATCGGCTTGGCCCTTATGTCCTGGCTCTGGAAACGTAATGCTTGCTCCTGAAGTGCGAGAAACAGAGAGATAATACTTTGCTTCGGCCCAACGAATATATCTAATCAAATTTCCTTAATCTGCTGGCCCTTATGTCCTAGGGCCAGCTATTTAAGGACATTTGATAGTTCACACTCAACGATAAAAATTCCCTGTCTTAGGTCAGTTTGGATCACCACTTTATTTTAAGAAAGTGAAATGTCAGAATAATAGTAGAGTTAATTTATTTCAGCTTATATTTCTTTCATCACATTCCCAGTGGGTCACACTCAATTAGTATTTGGTAGCATTGCCTTTAAATTGTGTAACTTGGGTCAAACATTTCAGGTAGCCTTCCACAAGCTTCCCACAATAAGTTGGGTGCATTTTGGCCCATTCCCCCTGACAGAACTGGTGTAACTGAGTCAGGTTTGTAGGCCTCCTTGCTCGCACACGCCTTTTCAGTTCTTCCCACAAATCTTCTATAGGAATGAGGTCAGGGCTTTGTGATGGCCACTCCAATACCTTGACTTTGTTGTCCTTAAGCCATTTTGCCACAACTTTGGAAGTGTGCTTGGGGTCATTGTCCATTTGGAAGACCCATTTGCAAACAAGCTTTAACTGACAGATGTCTTGAGATGTTGCTTCAATATATTTACATAATTTTCCTGCCTCATGATGCCAACTATTTTGTGAAGTGTACCAGTCCCTCCTGCAGCAAATCACCCCCACAACCCGCCACCCCCGTGCTTCACAGTTGGGATGGTGTTCTTCGGCTTGCAAGCTTCCCCCTTTTTCCTCCAAACATAACGATGGTCATTATGGCCAAACAGTTCTATTTTTGTTTCATCAGACCAGAGGACATTTCTCCATAAAGTACCATCTTTGTTCTCATGTGCAGTTGCAAACCGTAGTCTGGCTTTTGTTATGGCGGTTTTGAGCAGTGGCTTCTTCCTTGCTGAGCGGCCTTTCAGGTTATGTCGATATAGGACTTGTTTTACTGTGGATATATGTAACGGTTTTCTAGTGGTGATGAAGGAGAGTCGGACCAAACTGCAGCGTGTCGATTGCGATCCATGTTTAATACAACAAAGAAACACGAACTTACAAAAAACAATAACCGAAACCGAAACAGCCTATCTGGTGCAAACTAACAGAGAGTACACATAGGACACTAAGGACAATCACCCACGACAAACTCAAAGAATATGGCTGCCTAAATATGGTTCCCAATCAGAGACAACGATAAGCACCTGCCTCTGATTGAGAACCACTCCAGACAGCCATAGACTTTGCTAGACAACCCACTAAGCTACAATCCCAATACCACCACCAAAACCCCAAGACAAACACACCACAATACAAAAACCCCATGCCACACCCTGGCCTGACCAAATACATAAAGATAAACACAAAATACTTTGACCAGGGCGTGACAGAACCCCCCCCCTAAGGTGCGGACTCCCGAACGCACCTCAAAACAATAGGGAGGGTCCGGGTGGGCGTCTGTCCATGGTGGCGGCTCCGGCGCGGGACGTGGACCCCACTCATTTAATGTCTTAGTCCCCTCTCCCTTCGTCCCTGGATAGTCCACCCTCGCCGCCGACCATGGCCTAGTAGTCCTCACCCAGAACCCCACTGGACTGAGGAGCAGATCGGGACTGAAGGACAGCTCCGGACTGAGGCAGCTCGGGAGTGAGAGAAAGCTCGGGAGTGAGAGAAAGCTCGGGAGTGAGAGAAAGCTCGGGAGTGAGAGAAAGCTCGGGAGTGAGAGAAAGCTCGGGAGTGAGAGGAAGCTCGGGAGTGAGAGAAAGCTCGGGAGTGAGAGGAAGCTCGGGAGTGAGAGAAAGCTCGGGAGTGAGAGGAAGCTCGGGAGTGAGAGGAAGCTCAGGAGTGAGAGGAAGCTCAGGAGTGAGAGGAAGCTCAGGAGTGAGAGGAAGCTCAGGCAGGTAGATAGATCTACCAGCTCCTGGCTGGCTGGTGGTTCCGGCAGATCCTGGCTGACTGGCACTTCTGGCGGATCCTGGCTGACTGGTGGATCCTGGCAGACTGGCGGATCCTGGCTGACTGGTGGATCCTGGCAGACTGGCGGATCCTGGCAGACTGGCGGATCCTGGCAGACTGGCGGATCCTGGCTGAATGGCGGATCTAACTGATCCTGGCCGACTGGCAGATCCTGGCCGACTGGCAGATCCTGGCCGACTGGCAGATCCTGGCCGACTGGCAGATCCTGGCCGACTGGCAGATCCTGGCCGACTGGCAGTTCTGGCGGATCCTGGCCGACTGGCGGATCCTGGCCGACTGGCGGATCCTGGCAGACTGGCGGATCCTGGCAGACTGGCAATTCTGGCGGATCCTGGCTGACTGGTGGATCCTGGCAGACTGGCGGATCCTGGCAGACTGGCACTTCTGGCGGATCCTGGCTGACTGGCGGATCCTGGCTGACTGGCGGATCCTGGCTGACTGGCGGATCCTGGCTGACTGGCGGATCCTGGCTGACTGGCGGATCCTGGCGGATCCTGGCAGACTGGCGGATCCTGGCTGAATGGCGGATCTAACTGATCCTGGCAGACTGGCGGATCCTGGCTGACTGGCAGATCCTGGCCGACTGGCAGTTCTGGCGGATCCTGGCCGACTGGCGGATCCTGGCCGACTGGCGGATCCTGGTCGACTGGCGGATCCTGGTTGACTGGCAGTTCTGGCAGATCCCGGCTGACTGGCGGATCTGGAAGAGTCTGATTGACTGGCAGATCTGGAAGAGTCTGGTTGACTGGCAGATCTGGAAGAGTCTGGTTGACTGGCAGATCTGGAAGAGTCTGGTTGACTGGCAGATCTGGAAGAGTCTGGTTGACTGGCAGATCTGGAAGAGTCTGGTTGACTGGCAGATCTGGCGGTGCTGGGCAGACTGGCGACGCTGGGCAGACTGGCGGCACTAGCTGCTCCATATAGGCTGACAGCTCTGGCGGCTTCTTACAGACTGACAGCTCTGGCGGCTCCGTGCTGACTGGCTGCTCCTGGCAGCCTGGCAGCTCCTTGCAGACTGACAGCTCCGTGCAGACTGACAGCTCCGTGCAGACTGACAGCTCCTTGCAGACTGACAGCTCCTTGCAGACTGACAACTCCTTGCAGACTGGCTGCTCTATGCAGACTGACATCTCTGGCTGCTTCATGCAGACTGACAGCTCTGGCTGCTCCATGTAGGCTGACAGCTCTGGCGGCTCCGTGCAGACTGGCAGCTCCTTACAGACTGGCAGCTCCGTGCAGACTGGCAGCTCCGTGCAGACTGGCAGCTCCGTGCAGACTGACAGCTCCTTGCAGACTGACAGCTCCTTGCAGACTGACAGCTCCTTGCAGACTGGCTGCTCCATGCAGACTGGCTGCTCCATGCAGACTGACATCTCTGGCTGCTTCATGTAGACTGACAGCTCTGGCTGCTCCATGTAGGCTGACAGCTCTGGCGGCTTCTTACAGACTGGCAGCTCTGGCGGCTCTGTGCAGACTGGCAGCTCCTTACAGACTGGCAGCTCCTTGCAGACTGGTAGCTCCGTGCAGACTGGTAGCTCCGTGCAGACAGACAGCTCCGTGCAGACCGGCAGCTCCTTGCAGACCGGCAGCTCCGTGCAGACCGGCAGCTCCGTGCAGACCGGCAGCTCCGTGCAGACCGGCAGCTCCGTGCAGACCGGCAGCTCCGTGCAGACTGACAGCTCCTTACAGACTGGCAGCTCCTTGTAGACTGGCTGCGCTGAACAGGCGGGAGACTCCGGCCGCGCAGGAGAGGAGAAAGGCTCTGGCTGCGCTGAACAGGCGGGAGACTCCAGCAGCGCTGTAGAGGAGAAAAGCTCCGGCAGCGCTGAACAGGTGGGACGCACTGTAGGCCTGATGCGTGGTGCTGGCACTGGTATGCCGTGCATGCTATGCCAAGCCCACACCTTTCTTTCTACTCTGTCCAATACATCCTCCACACTCTCAGACTCAGCACTCTGCTTCGCCGACAGCTCCAATTCCATCCATGGCTCTGCCCAGGGTCCTTGTCCGTCAAGGATCTCCTCCCAAGTCCATTTATCCAAAGAGTCCAGCCTCTCCCAATGCTGCTGCTGCCTCTGTTGCTTCTCCTGCTGCTGCCTTTGCTCCTGCTGCTGCCTTTGCTGCTGCTGCTGCTGTTGCTCCTGCTGCACCTGTCGCTTCTCCTGCTGCTGCTGTTGCTGCTGCCTCTGTTTACCACGCCGCTTGGTCCTTGGTTGGTGGGTGATTCTGTAACGGTTTTCTCGTGGTGATGAAGGAGAGTCGGACCAAACTGCAGCGTGTCGATTGCGATCCATGTTTAATACAACAAAGAAACACGAACTTACAAAAAACAATAACCGAAACCGAAACAGCCTATCTGGTGCAAACTAACAGAGAGTACACATAGGACACTAAGGACAATCACCCACGACAAACTCAAAGAATATGGCTGCCTAAATATGGTTCCCAATCAGAGACAACGATAAGCACCTGCCTCTGATTGAGAACCACTCCAGACAGCCATAGACTTTGCTAGACAACCCACTAAGCTACAATCCCAATACCACCACCAAAACCCCAAGACAAACACACCACAATACAAAAAGCCCATGCCACACCCTGGCCTGACCAAATACATAAAGATAAACACAAAATACTTTGACCAGGGCGTGACAATATAGATACTTTTGTACCGGTTTCCCCCAGCATCTTCACAAGGTCCTTTGTTGTTGTTCTGGGATTGATTTGTACTTTTTTCACCAAAATACGTTCATTTCTAGGAGACAGAACGCGTCTCCTTCCTGAGCGGTATGACGGCTGCGCGGTCCCATGGTGTTTATACTTACATACTATTGTTTGTACAGATGAATGTGGCGTTTGGAAATTGCTCCCAAGGATGAACAAGACTTGTGGAGGTATTGGCTGATTTCTTTTGATTTTCTCATGAAGTCAAGCAAAGAGGCACTGAGTTTGAAGGTATGAAATACATCCACAGCTACACTTCCAACTGACTCAAATTAAGTCAATTAGCCTACCAGAAGCTTCTAAAGCCATGACATAATTTTCTGGAATTTTCCAAGCTGTTTAAAGGCACAGTCAACTTAGTGTATGTAAACTTCTAACCCACTGGAATTGTGATACAGTGAAATAATCTGTCTGTAAACACTTGTTGGGAAAATTACTTGTGTCATGCACAAAGTAGATGTCCTAACCGACTTTCCAAAACTGTAGTTTGTTAACAAGAAATTTGTGGAGTGGTTGAAAAACAAGTTTTAATGACTCCAACCTAAGTGTATGTAAACTTCGACTTCAACTGTATAATGTAATTTTCTACACAATTTATGTAGACTGAATTCAACAGCAAGGCCTAATTTTGTCATGTATTGCTCGCACGGGGCTCCAATATGTTGTGACTTGACTTCTAACATTAATCTGAAGACTGTTATTTATCTAATCAACCTACTATGTTTAATTGTTACCCGATTAAAGTAAGGTCCTCAGCTCAGGTTCAACGACAGGTCAACCGTTATCGCCGTTAGTCCTCTCCTGCATCCAGGCCAGATGGTCTGGTTGTCTACTAGGGATCTGCCTCTGCACGTGGAATCAAGAAGTTGGCACCCTGGTACATTGGGCAAGTCAAGGTTCTATGGTGCATTAATCCAGTGACCTATCGTCTTCCCCGGTCCATGAGGGTTCATCCCATCTTCCACATCTCCAGACTGAAGCCTGTGGTGTTCAGTCCTCTGGTTCTGGCCACTCGGCCTCCGCCTCGCATGATAGAGGTACAGCCAGCCTACACTATCCTCTATCCTATACGCATCCTCTCCAGTTCCGAAGTGGGACTCAGTATCTCGTGGACTGGGAAGGTTATGGTCCTGAGGAGCGATCCTGGGTTCCGGCTCGGGACATTCTGGACCCCAGACTCATTTGTGATTTCTGTCGCCGTTCAGCTACTTATGGTGGAACGTCAGGAGCCGTTTCTGTGTTATTTGATTGTTGTTTCCTTAGGTTACCTCTGGAGGGAACCCTTACCTTGTTGTATAGTTTCCAGGTTACCCTGATTACTCATTGGATTCACCTGTGTTTAATTACCTTCTCTGTTCACCTGGTTGCCCTTTTATTTAGGTTCCTCAGTAGTTCTGTATCTTTGCTTAGGTCTCATGTTTTATTAGTGTGCTCTTGTGCGGTTGCCTTGTTTCTGTTCAGACTAGGTAAAAGTTCTGGATTTATCCTTACCTCTCCTTGCCCTGTTTCTATGTGCCTGGGTTCAAGTTCGTACTAGCATTATTGTTACAGAATTCACTGTATTGTTTGTTTTTTAGGATATTGTCTAGGCCTACGCCTATATGATCTGGGCCCGGGTTCCCATAATCATCTTAAGGCTAAGTTAATCGCTAGAACCTTCATAGAAGCATCATTAAATCTCTGAGCTGTTTCCCAAAACCATTGTTATTGGCGTCGCATTTAAATGCTCGTAATCTAATGCCTACCTCAGCCCAATCGTAGAACAGCTAAGTGCATCGTTAGATGTAGGAAAGATGCATTATTAAAACACTCGTAAGCCTAAGTTCCATCGCTATTGGGAAACTGGGCCCAGGACTATTTTCTAGGTAAAAGAACATTCAAACTTTTTTACATTTAACCTGTCTTGAGATTAAAGTATTTTACAGCAAGATATGGATTCCCACAATTATATTGTTCTTTAAATTATGTATTTTATTAAAACAGAATTTCAATTAAATAGCCCAAATTATCTAGAAAAAAAATCATTAAAGGTTCAATTTAAAATAAAAACAATTGTTTGAGGGGCACTTTTTCAAATGGAAAAATGTGTCTCTAAAATAAACAGAGCAGATGGTTAATTAACTTCTGGTTCCATACCTGTTAAGAGAAGAGAGAAAACGATATCAGTTAAATCGCCAAAAAAGCCTACTAGTATGCAAACTATGGAGCCAAATGAACGGTTCTCTTACCGATGTGATCCGGTAGGCTAGTAACGATTCACTCACTTTAACGTCACTGTTTGGCAAGTCCTGATGGTCTTCATATCAAAAATACAAACGAGATCTTCAGTTTACTTGTGATACCATGGACATATAACTATGTTTTATTATTTACAAATACCAAGGATATATGAGAAACTTTGCACCATTTATAACTATGTCAAGCTTGCTGTTCATCAATCAAATCACAGTAAGCCTATGCACCAGTACTTTGTAGTTTCATATGAAACAAGCAAACGAAAATAAATGAATGTGCCTGAAAACAATAGGTTGTTATCAATAAAACGTCACAATACCGTGCAGAGAATTTGATTTGGCTGCTGGGTAAACCAGCTCCAGTAAACCCGCAGCGACAGTAAACCATTGAGAACTGTGTGCCATTTAAGGGATTGTAAAATAAATGAATGCAGCAACAATCTTTTCTCAAAACCATTAAAGAGAAGATGAAGAGCAGATGATTTTCAGCATTAGCATTACATATGCAAAGAATTAGTAGTTGTAGTTTCCTTGTTTTTTGAGATCTCAAAATGTAATTAAGTGTGGTTCATCTTAGGGACATCCATGATAGCGATGGCAAGTATTCACATTGATATGCCACTGTGGAGTGGATTTACAGTGATTTAAATGGACATGTAAAATCAGATTTTGGATTTGTCAAAACTCAGCCATCTTTTGACCAATCCCTTAGCTTTTCTCAAACTACGTTAAAACATGTGCCATTGATTGGCCTACATACTACATGTGGTTATGGTTAATGAGAATAGGTTTTTCAAAGGATTTTTCAAAATTTCCAAGATGGAGAAAAATCTATCCTGACGGACCTTGTGTCCTTGCGGAAGATTTGTTCAACATGAGGAAAGACACCTACATACAAAGTTTCACGTCTCCCTGTCAAATGGGGCGACGGATATGAGGGTTTACTTGAGACTGCTTATAACGGCTTATAGGCCAATCTTTTTAACCAAGTTACTCATGGCATCTAGTTTCTGTGTTCCAAATGAGACAAGTTACCAATCTATGCTAAAAACAAAAACCTGAAGAATTCAGAGAATAACAATATGTTTCACAGCTTTGTTCTGAACCCCTAATAAAGCATTACTCATTTCTCATTCCTAAATAGAGCTTGATAAGTCAAATAGCAGCCCTAACTAGTGTTCACTTACTTACTTGTCAAAATAGCATTCCATCTGTTATTTATGCATGTCAACCTGTTCCCCATCTTCCCAAATACTTTTTGTTCTGCCAATCCTGTTCAGGCAACGGGAGTTTGCACATGGTCTTGTTCAGGTGAAAAAGCCAGATCTTCCATCTTGATATTAAACAGACACAGCCAAGACACTTGGATATTTCTCAAGTAAGATTATTAACGACTTGCGTAAACATAAAAAATATTTACCTGGTTGTAACAGAGACCAGTTGGTTGTAATCTGGTTATATCATATCCCAGAAATGGTTTACAAACAAATTATGTCATTAAGACGTTCTGTGCCAAATATTGCCTGCTTGGAATACTACTGATCTGTTAACTTGAATTAACCCAGTGGTAAATTCACAGACCAGAAACGTTAATTATTTTCTTTAGTGTAAGTTACCCTCTGTCACCCTTTTTCATGAAAACCCTGCCAGGTTCTGCAGTTCTGCATAGATTTTCGAAAGGATGTGTGTACCTGCAGTGAAAGCACAAGTCCAAGTCACAAGTTAACATAGTTTATTTACATCTGTAAAGATCTCTTGCAGCCTCTAGAATGCAAGCAGAAGAATATGCACAGTCATTAAAAATAACAGTTTGATCTATTTGAGATCAGCATATAAATAAGACAACAGAAACATTGTGAAAAGACTGAGGAAGGAAGAACAGGGGCAGGATGGAGACTGGACAAGGAGTGATTTGAGAGTTCTGTAGCATACAGTATAAAAACGTAATTCCTTTCCTTAGCTAGTAGCATTCCTCAGTTTGACATGTTCTGTTCGTTTTGGACAGTTATAGAACAATTTTACAGGTCCTTGATTCCTGTATTAATTGTCTGGTGGTGTCATTTGGAGGTGTAGTGGCGTTCTGTGAGTTCTCAGTTTGAAGAGAGAGGCTCCCCCTCTCTGCTTAACAGTGGAGCTGTGAGTCTGTCCGTCTCATCTGTGGCCGGTGTTGCGGGTTTTGACGGCACCCTATGGTTTGAGTGTCTTCCTGTGGAGTCTGTGGTACTAAAACAGTTTCCAGTCGACAATCTTTTTTTTTCTCCCCGCTGACTGGACAAGAAAAGGAAAGCAGTATTAAGATGTGTCTGTGAACAGGGAGAGCACCAGAGCATGCTAAAACCAAAAAAAGAAAAACCTCTTGGCTGGATTACTGTCAAACCTCACATGTGGTTTTATTTTCCCTCAATTGCTTTTAAAGCTGAATAGCTAACATGAACTATTTCCCCCTTACTTCAGAGACAAACAAAAGGAGGAAAAATTCCAGCCCACAGCCAAGCGAGAATAGAGAGATCCATTGTCATCTTTACTTTCACATTAATGTTTCCATCAAACAAATATTTTAGTCATGTTGGACACATAAAGAATGTAAGAGTGGATTATTTTTTGTGTGTGCATCTTCCTGGTAAGACAGCACCAGTTTATGGAACTGAACAGCAAGAATTGACCGACAGTGCAATAATCATTTAGGTATGGTCTGGGAATTTACTCTGTGGGGGCATGCCCATCACCGGCCAGTCACTGCTGATTCTGGGGCCTGTAGGGTTAATAAAAACATATATATAATTGGAGTAAACAAATGGACAACAATACAGATACAGTTAGCTCAAAGTATTGGGATTTTTGTTTTTTGGGGGGACTCTGGATTTGAAATGCTACAATGACTGAGGTTAAAGTGCAGACTATCAGCTTTAATTTCGGGGTATTTTCATCCATATAGGGTGAACCATTTTGAAATATATAGCACTTTGTGTACCTAGTCCTCACATTTTATGGGACAAATTAAATTATTTGTATTAAAGTAGTTAAAGTTAAGTATTTTGTCCCATAGTCATAGCACACAAACTACATCAAACTTGTGACTACTAATTTGTTGGATGCATTTCCTGTTTGTTTTGGTTGTGTTTCAGATTATTTTCAACCCAATAGGAAAAAATGCTAAATAACGGATTGTGTCAGCTTGGAGTCTTATTTTATTGTAGAATAGAATATTTATAATTTCAATGGGTAGCAGTCAGACTAACTATTACATTAATTCTTTAAGTAATTCTCTTCCAATGTTGAGGCACAGAGGTGAGTTATAATTTTGTATTGAGCATACACCTCCATACACTGTGTGTGAATGTGTGTATATACAGTACCAGTCAAAAGTTTAGACACACCTACTCATTCAAGGGTTTTTCTTTATTTTTTACTATTTTCTACATTTAGGAATAATAGTGAAGACTTCAAAACTATAAAATAAGACATGGAATCATGTAACCAAAAAAAGTGTTAAACAAATCAAAATATATTTTAGATCCTTCGAAGTAGTCACACTTTGCCTTTGACGTCTTTGCACACTCATGGCATTCTCTCAACCAGCTTCACCTGGAATGCTTTTCCAACAGTCTTGAAGGAGTTCCCACATATGTGGAGCACTTGTTGGCTGCTTTTCCTTCACTCTGCGGTCCAACTCATCCCAAACCATCTCAATTGGGTTGAGGTCGGGTGATTGTGGAGGCCAGGTCATCTGATGCAGCACTCCATCACTCTCCTTCTTGGTCAAATAGCCCTTACACAGCCTGGAGGTTAATGAAGCTGCCAGTTGAGGACTTGTGAGGTGTCTGTTCTCAAACTAGACACTAACGTACTTTGTCCTCTTGCTCAGTTGTGCACCAGGGCCTCCCACTACTTCTACTGTGGTTAGGGCCAGTTTGCGCTGTTCTGTGAAGGGAGTAGTACACAGCATTGTACGTTTCTTGCCAATTTCTCGCATGGAATAGCCTGAGGAGTTCTAGAAGAAAGGACTTTGTTTCTGGCTATTTTGACCCTGTAATTGAACCCATAAATGCTGATGCTCAACTAGTCTAAAGAAGGCCAGTTAGCAGCTGTGCTAACATAATTGCAAAAGGGTTTTCTAATGATCAATTATCCTTTTAAAATGATCAACTTGGATTAGCTAACACAACGTTCCATTGGAACACAGGAGTGATGGTTGCTAATAATGGGCACCTGTACACCTACATTTGAAGTCAGAGGTTTACACACACTTAGGTTGGAGTCATTAAAAATCCCTTTTCAGCCTCCTGGGTGGCGCAGTGCCACTAGAGATTCTGGGTTTGAGTCCAGGCTCTGTCGCAGCCGGCTGCAACTGGGAGACCCATGGACCGGCACACAATTGGCCCAGCATCGTCCGTGTTAGGGAGGGTTTGGCCAGTAGGGATGTCCTTGTCTCATCGCGCACTAGTGACTCCTGTGGCGGGCCGGGCGCATGCACGCTGACGCCAGGTGTAATGTGTTTCCTCCGACACATTGGTGCGGCTGGCTTCCAGGTTGGATGGGCATTGTGTCGAGAAGCAGTGCAGCTTGGTTGGGTTGTGTTTCGGAGGACGCATGACTCTCGACCTTCGCCTCTCCCGAGTCCGTACGGGAGTTGCAGCAATGAGATGAGACAAGACTAACTACTACCAATTGGATACCACGAAATTGGGGAGAAAAAAAGGCGTGACATGTTTTTTATTTTAATCCAATCTAAAAAATACTTTTTTCAACCACTACACAAATTTCTTGTTAACAAACTATAGTTTTGGCAAGTCTGTTAGGACATCTACTTCGTGCAAGTCATTTTTCCAAAAAGTTTACATACACTAAGTTGACTGTGCCTTTAAACAGCTTGGTAAATTCCAGAAAATGATGGCATGGCTTTTTAGAAGCCTCTAATAGGCTAATTGACATAACTTGAGTCAATCAGAGGTGTACCTGTGGATGTTTTTCAAGGCCTACCTTCAAACTCAGTGCCTATTTGCTTGACATCATGGGAAAATCAAAAGAAATCAGCCAAGACCTCCACAAGTCTGGTTCATCCTTGGGAGCAATTTCCAAACGCCTGAAGGTACCACGTTCATCTGTACAAACAATAGTACGCATGTATAAACACCATCGGACCACGCAGGCATCATACCACTCAAGAAGGAGACGCGTTCTGTCTCCTAGAGATGAAGGTACTTTGGTGCAAAAAGTACAAATCAATCCCAGAACAACAGCAAAGGACCTTGTGAAGATGCTGGAACACCATCCCAACCATGAAGCATAGGGGTGGCATCATTATGTTGTGGGGGTGCTTTGCTGCTTGAGGGACTGGTGCACTTCACAAAATAGATGGCATCATCAGGGGGGAAAATTATGTGGATATATATGTCAGGAAGTTAAAACTTGGTCGCAAATTGGTCTTCCAAATGGACAATGACCCCAGACATTCTTCCAAAGTTGTGGCAACTTTTATTCTAACATTTCACATTCTTAAAATAAAATGGTGATCCTAACTGACCTAAGACAGGGAATTTTTACCAGGATTAAATGTCAGGAATTGTGAATCTGAGTTTAAATGTATTTGCCTAAGGTGTATGTAAACTTCCAAATTCAACTGTTTGTGGTAATCAGCCGTTTCCAGCTACAATAGTCATTAACAATGTCTACACTGTATTTCTGATCAATTTGATTTTATTTGAAATTAACAAAAAAATATATTTTCTTTCAAAAACAAGGACATTTCTAAGTGACCCCAAACTTTTGAACGGGAGTGTATATGTACTGTGTACGCTGGGAGTCAGGAAGGAAGTACAATAGTAAATAGAACATAGTAGAAAACAAGAAACACAAAGTGTATAGACATGAAACGGAGTCAATAACGCCTGAGGAAAGAACCAAGATATCGGGGAGGTAATAATAAGGAAGGTGATGGAGTTCAGGTGAGTGTCATGAGGCGCAGGTGCACGTAATGATGGTGGCAGGTGTGTGTAATGAGACAACTGGTGACGTCATTTTGAGGGGGGAGGGGGAGTAAACATGACAGTAAAAAACAATACCTTATTAACATAAGTATTCAGACCCTTTGCTACGAGACTCGAAATTGAGCTCAGGTGCATCCTGTTTCCATTGATCATCCTTGAGCCGTTTTTTTACAACTTGATTGTAGTCCACCTGTGGTAAATTTAATTGATTGGACATGATTTGGAAAGGAACATACCGGTCTACATAAGGCCCCACAGTTGACAGTGCATGTCAGAGCAAAAAAAAAAACAAGCCATGAGGTCGAAGGAATTGTTTTGTAGAGCTCCGTGACAGGAGTGTGTTGGGGCACAGATCTGGTGAAGGGTACCAAAACATTTCTGCAGCATTGAAGGTCCCAAAGAACACATTCTTTAAAAATAATAATTAATTGTTTTACTTTTCTTCCTTTTTCTTCCTAATTTTGTGGTATCCAAAATTGTCTCATCTCTGCAACTCCCATATGGACTCGGGAGAGGCGACGGTCGAGATTCATGCGTCCTCCGAAACATAACCCAACCAAGCCGCACTGCTTCTTGACACAATGCCCGCTTAACCCAGAAGCCAGCCACACCAATGTGTCCGGTACAACTGGCAACCTTGTCAGCGTGCATGCGCCCGGCACGCCACAGGAGTCGCTAGAGCGCGATGGGACAAGGACATTCCTGCCGGCCATACACTCACCTAACCCAGACGACGTTGAGCCAATCATGTGCTGCCCCATGGGTTTCCCAGTCATGGTCGGCTGCAACAGAGCTTGAACTCGAACCAGGATCTCTAGTGGCACAGCTAGCAACTGTGATGCAGTGCCTTAGACCACTGCGCCACTCGAGGCACCATCATCATTCTTAACCTGTTTACACGTGAATTCCACATTTTTCTAACTGTTGCCCCAGTGTGAGTTTTATGCAAGTGATGTCAGAATGCACTGTTCCAAAATGTGATTGTTATGCAACAGGACAGTTAACACACGCTGCCTGCTAATTATCTATAGCCTGTTTCAACAGGTCAATTTCAAATAATTTTCTAACAAGTTTCATTTTCAGTTTGATTTTAGGTGTGTTCCGCCTCATTAATTCACATAGAAGTACCCCATTTCAGTGTTGCGTACCATTTATGTTTGAGGCTTTTACTGAGCCGGACAAACTTCTCTCTTCGAGGAGAGCCCAAGCACTAAACCAATGTTTCTGCAGATCAGGTATGCAGACATTTGCTCAGTCTTGCACAAATTGGCACTTTTTCTAATTGGCGCTCGCATTGCCTGCCTTGTTGTTTTCCTTACAAATAATAACTTTGGGCATGTGTGCGTTCCTGTATATCGTGTTGTCATTTCTACTGTAGCACTCTGTCTTATAATGTATTTAAATGTTTTCAAGTACTGGTGACGAGTAATGCATTCCAATTATTGCATAGATTATAATGGACACCTATGATGTGTGTAAAATGCTTTTTTGAAGGTTCTACTGTTAATAATGAGCTAATTCTAAGCTATGTGTGACACCATGTTTGTTGATATTATACACTGCATTCTTGTTGTCATGTAAACATCTGTCAGACCAAAGATGTTATAATGAGGTGAAGGGTAAACTTCCGGAAGATGACTCAACCCCTTCAACATGCATTCAGCAAACAGACCAAACTCATCTGGTCTCTTATCTTTGGTTGACTTGAAAAGAAATGAAACATTGCGGCGCGCACAAACTACCCATCGTCAGATTACTTTAGATTTCTAAGAAGTGTTTAACTCAATTACTTTTATCAGTGGTGAGTTCACCCGCGATGTGATGAATTAGAAATAGTAATTGCTTTCAGCTAATTTATTTTGTGGTTTCTGACAGCCAAGAGTTATCGAAATATTATATGCTTGTGTTATGTCAATCTTTCCCCAGTTAGCACTAGGACTAATGTAGCCTACATTTTCCGGTTTGGATGATTGTGTATGCTGTAGTGACTTGTGTGAATGTCTGAACATTGCATCCAAAATCAAACTGGTTACATTCAGGGCATAACTTTGTAAGGACTGTGTTTGTGCAAAATGTTTCTGTGAAAGAAATGTGTGGCTAGCTCGAATACTGACACAACTATGAAATAACACATGGAATCATGTAGTAAGCAAAAAAGTGTTAAACAATTCTTCAAAGTAACCAATCTTTGCCTTGATGACAGCTTTGCTCCTTGGAATGTCACGGATTTGCTCATTCCGTGCACCAGTTTCGGTGTGTCCTGGTCTCTAGGAACTGTGTCATTAAGCACACCTGGTTCCCATATACTCCCCCGATTGTAATTGTATAAATGTGCCCGTTTGTTCACAATTGGGGTGTCAATTATTGTTCCAATGTCCGTTGGTCGTGTGAGAATCTGTGCTGTGTTTTGGCCTTCGTGCCGCGTGTATTGCGCAGATGATTACGGGTCTCGTCCCATGTGTTATCATTGTACACTTATTTGAGGTACTCCTCACTCTTTTTGTTTTGGTATCAACCCTGTGTTTTGTATAGTGTTTGTTTGGTCTACAAACATGGCATGCTGTAATTTGGGTCAATTAAAAAAACTATTACGTGCCTGTCTCTCGATCCCTTTATACCAACGTGACATGGAATGAGTAGGTGTGTCCAAACTTTTGACTGGTGTGTGTGCGTGTATTAACTCATACACACTTGTGACATACTTTTACCGTTTTTATGCTATCTAGAACTTAAAATGGTTATTCAGCTGTCCCATAGGAGAACCCTTTGAAGAACCCCGTTTGGTTCCAGGTAGAAGCCTTTACATAGAGGGTTCTACATGGAACCAAAAATGTTTTCTACTTCAGGGACAGCCAAAGAACCCTTTTGGAACCCTTTTTTCTAAGAGAGTGTGGATGGGCCTCTCTTAGTAGCTTGCTAGAAACAATGAAGGCTTTAAGAGAGTGGTTTAATGCCTTATTATATAAATATACTTGTTTTCCATTCCAAATAAAGTTTTTTTTTAAATTGCGCATGATTTGAAATAGGATTCTCCCTAGAGTCTGTTGAGCCCTGAATAAATATTTAAACTGTGATATCACCTTCCCGTAAATGGATAGGTGTTTCCCTCTCCAAGGTTTTGAGACTCTATTGCTAAGTTTTTGATAAAATATCATATTTGTAAGATCGCTAAACTTTTCTGAGATATGTACACCAAGTACATCATCTGCCCAGTTAATCAGGAGACCACATGGCAATTTAAAGTTTGAATCTTTTAGAGACCCAATCTGTAATATAGTAGTACACTTATCATAGTTGGGTTTTAGTTGAGAGAAACAGGAGAAATTATCCAGGTACTCAATGAGGTTCTTCAAGGTTGAAGATTGAGGACTCGAACTTGAATCATCGGCATACATTGATACTTTTGTCTCTAATCCTTTCATTTTGTGTTAGCTTTAACAATCTGTCACGCCCTGACCATATAGAGCCTTTCAATGTCTCTATTTGGTCAGGGTGTGATTTTGGGGTGGGCATTCTGTTTCGTTTTCTATGATTTGGTGTTTCTATGTTTTGGTTGGGTATGGTTCTCAATCAGGGACAGCTGTCGTTGTCTCTGATTGGGAACCATACTTGGGTAGCCCTTTTCCCCTCCTTTCTTTATGGTGGAAGTTGACTTTGTTTAGGGAACATAGCCTTTAGCTTCACGGTTTGTTTGTAGTGTTTGTTTTTTGTCGGCGTCGTCTTAAATAAAGAATATGTACGCTCACCACGCTGCACCTTGGTCCTCCTCCTTCAACAGCCGCGACAGAACTTCCCACCACAAAGGGACCAAGCAGCGTGGTCAGGACTCCTCGACATGGGAAGAGATTCTGGATGGGATATGACCCTGGAGGCAGGCTGGGGAGTATCGCTGTCCACGGGAGGAACTGGAAGTAGCTAAAGCTGAGAGGCGTCGTTATGAGGGAACACAGCTGGCAAGGAAGCCCGAGAGGCAGCCCCAAAAAATTGTTTTGGGGTGGCACACGGGGAGTGTGGCAGGGTCAGGTTGAAGACCTGAGCCAACTCCCCGTGCTTACCGTGGCGGGCATCGTACTGGTCAGGCACCGTGTTATGCGGTGGAGCGCACGGTGTCTCCAGTACGTGTTCTTAGCCCGGTGCGCTACATCCCAGCTCCCCGCATCTGCCGGGCTAGGGTGAGCATCCAGCCAGGACGGATTGTGCCAGCCCTGCTCTCCAGACCTCCAGTACGTCTCTACGGCCCAGGATATCCTGCGCCTGCTCTGCGCACTGTCTCCAGTGCTTCCTGTGCCCCGCACGTGTCGGGCCAAAGTCACCATCCAGCCAGGATGGGTTGTGCAGGCTCTTAGCTCGAGACCTCCAGTGCGCCTCCACGGCCCAGTGTATCCGGTTTCTCAGCCAAGGACAAGGCCTCCTGTATGTCTCCCCAGCCTGGTGAGTCCTGTGCCTCGGCCAAGAACTAATCCTCTCTGTATGTCTCCCCAGCCTGGTGAGTCCTGTGCCTACTCCGAGGCAGGCCTCCTGTGTGTCTCTCCACTCCACCGATGATCCATGGCACGGCGCCTCCAGTGATGATCCATGGCACGGGGCCCGCAGCGAGACGGCCTCCAGTCCGGGGCCCGCAGCGAGACGGCCTCCAGTCCGGGGCCCGCAGCGAGACGGCCTCCAGTCCGGGGCCCGCAGCAACGAGGGTGCCCAGTCCGGGGGCAGCGGCGAGGTCCCCCACACCAGAGGCGTCACCAAAGTGGTGTGAGCCAGAGGTGGAGCGGGGTCTGCATCCCGCACCTGAGCCGCCACCGCGGATGGATGCCCACCCAGACCCTCCCCTACAGGTTCAGGTTTTGCGTCCGGAGTCCACACCTTACGCTCTGACCGTAGAGAGCCTTTTAATGTCTCTATTTGGTTTGGTCAGGGTGTGATTTGGGGTGGGCACTCTGTGTTTCATTTTCTATGATTTGGTGTTTCTATGTTTTGGCCGGGTATGGTTCTCAATCATGGACAGCTGTCTATTGTTGTCTCTGATTGGGAACCATACTTAGGTAGCCCTTTTTTCCCTCATTTCTTGGTGGTGGAAGTTGACTTTGTTTAGGACACAGCCTTTCACGGTTTGTTTGTGTCGGCATCATCTTAAATAAAGAATATGTACGCTCACAACGCTGCAGCTTGGTCCTCCTCCAACAGCCGTGACACTGATCTAATGTTAACAGTTCAATAGCCATAATAAATAGGGTATGGTGACATAGGGAAACCTTGTTTTATGCTTCTTTACAATTCAAAGTTATCTGAGAAGTAACTATTATTTATTATTTTACATAAAGGAGTGTTGTATGCAACTTTGACCAATCTTATGAGAGATTCTCCTGAATTGAAAAAATCCTGGCTCTTGTAAACAGATTCTAGATGTACTGTGTCAAAGCTACAAAGATTATACCCGTTTTCCCTGCATTTTCAAAGTTTTCCATTATTACTAGTAAAAATAAATTACAATTCTATAGTGAGTCTATGAAACAATCTTCCTTTTAAGAATCCCTTCTGATCGTGATGAATACTGTCTGGTAATGGTTATAGATTTTGCCAATATTTGTCTCAACAATGAAGGGTGAATTTCCTCTAGGGTTAAATGGTAACAAAGTCATACTTTATGGGACTAATACTCAAAACTGAGGCAAAGGAACACACATGAAAAGACAGTGGTTCAACACAGTATGCCATCAGTACGGTGTGAAAAATCCAGCTAGGCTTCATTCATACAGTACATACGCTTTAGTTTTGAATAATAAGAACTGTAGCATTCACCTGTGCAACACACCAAGGCATTAATATATGCAGGTTTTAAACATTATTAGCCTTTCCTGTATGCGTATAGATGGAACAAAGTAGGCTTTGGGAAAACGCCCACTCCAAGAGAATTCAAACACGGGCCTTGAGGTCCCCAATATTAGTGTTCCCCCTACCATTACGTAGGTAGAGCAGGCCTGCCATGCTCTGTTGCCCTCTGCCTCAGAGTTTTTGATTTCAGTCCATTCACTCAGTCCCTGATTAGAGGGTAAGGATGAAAAATGAGCAGTGCTGTGGCTCACATACACTCTTAGAAAAAAAAGGTGCCATCCAGAACATAAAAGGGTTCTTCGGCTGTCCCCATAAGAACCATTTTTTGGTTCCAGGTAGAACCCTTTTCAAGGAGGCTTCCACCTGGAACCCAAAAGGGTTATCCTATGGGGACAGTTGAAGCACCCTTTTGGTGAGGTGATATACACTCAGTGGCCAGTTTATTAGGTACACAACCCCATTCAAAATGGCTATCTTCTACAGACAGTGAGTCACGTGGCTGTGGCTTGCAGACAGGCATCTAGGCATTCAGTTACTGTTCAACTGAACGTTGGAATGTGCAAAATAAGTGACCTAAGCGACTTTGAGAGTGGTACGATCATTGGTATCAAATACAACAACAAGTGTAAACCTTACCGTGAAATGCTTACTAACAAGCCCTTAACCAACAGTGCAGTTCAAGAGCCGATTCCAGTATCTCAGAAATAGCTGGTTACCTGGGCTTTTCACCGCACAATGTCTAGGGTTTACCGAGAATGGTGCGACAAACAGCAGCAGTGTCATTGTAGCTCGTTGATGAGAGGTCGACTGAGAATAGCAAGAATCATGCAAGCTAAAAGGCGGGCCACAAACAAGGCATAATGGTGCATTACAACAGTGGTGTGCATAACGACATATCGTAAAGCACAACTCTGCTATTGCAGCAGACAACCACACCAAGTTTCCACTCCTATCAGCTAAAAACAAGAAGAAGCGGCTCCAGTGGGCACGCGATCACGAACACTGGACAATTGAGGAGAGGAAAAACATTGCCTGGTTTGACGAATCACGGTTCCTGTTTTGTTATGCTGACTGCAGAGTCAGGCCCTATCCTTCCTGGTGTCAACGGTACAGGCTGGTTGGGGTAATGTTTTCCTGGCACAAGTTGTGTCCCTTGATACCAATTGAGCAATGTGTCCATGCCCCGAATAATTCAGACTGTTCTGGAGGCAAAAGGGGATCCGACCCAGGACTAGATGGGTTTACTGTCCGCTGAGTGTATGTTCTCATTTTATTTCAATGCAGGCTCAGATGTGAATATCTGCAGCCTACTGTATTAAAACGACCTTCCTCATGAGCCCGACTCAGTCTCCAATGCAAACCCTCTCTGTGAGCGTCAACTTATAAATAAATAAACACGTGTCGGTCGGAGGCAGCGTGACGAACCGGGGAAATTGGTGTCTGGCGCTGTGTTAATTTTGCTTGGGTCTCCTGGGCCTCACTCTGTGTTTGCTCAGAGGAGAAATGGGGAAATGTGATCACAGTGGAATCAGAAACAGATTCCTGACACTATGGTGTGTTTGTTTTCTGAAAGCCTTGCAATATCGCAGTGGCTGAGGAGGTCTAAACGCGAGAGAAGTTGAGCCATTTAACCTTGAACACCAGATTAGAGAAAACAATTGGGATAATTTCCCTCATTTTGATAGCTTTTACCAACTGTTTCAAGTTCAATGTGAGTAATTTCCCACTAGATATCTGTAACTGACATTTTAGCTTAGAGCCAAGACAGATTTGTTGTTAACATTTACTACAGTACATAGGTGATTTGGTCAATTTAATCTGGGATGGTCCTGTTGCATAACAGGTTTTCAAGTGAGTAATGTACGTATCCATACATCTACAGAATTCTCAGAGAAACAAAACTGATTGAAATCTGCAAACAGTCTATATTTCACTGAATATTGTGCTACAATATTCATGTTTTGGTACTCACAGTTGCTCTTGGAAATATACCAAGAAAAAGGCTTTCGGATGGACATCCAAGTCAAGTCCTTGTATCTACTCAACATAGAAGACCGCAATTGCTTACTCGATCTACTTAGCTAGCAAGCTACCCAGACGTTATCCATGTGAGTGCTCTAGCATTTATTAATGTTCCTACATTCAAGTCAATAAAGCACTTTACCATCATTTATATAATGATTGACTAGCTGCCATGCTATTTGGACCAGGCTGTCTTTCAAAAGCACAGCTATGAATGTGCATCAGAGTAGTTCTGTTCTGACCTATTGTCTCATACAAATGCCCGGTGGCCATGCACATTTCAAGTAATTAGTGTTAATCGAAGGTTTCTTTGCTTCACTTGAGTATTTCGACATTCAGAACAACTTGCCTTTTATTGCAGGTTGGAGTCCATTTCTGATAGGTGGTTGTTTTCCTGTGAAATGACGTGAGGAGAAATGTGAGGGAATTGAATGTAATATCATGCAATAGAACTTATGGTTGAGCAAACATTAGTTCAGACAGCGTGTGATGCCAGTACAATACCGTGCTAAAGCCAAAACACACACAAATGTCATATGTGACCTCAAATACCTTCACCCGCATCCATACTGCCTTCACGCACGGCCACACAAAGGTACATACGCACGGCCACACAAACACACTAACCCCCACCCTTGTAAATATGCTTGCACATGCACACACACCCCACATCAATACAGGCTTCAAGCACACATTCTTGCAAGCACAAACACACAATCTGACCATGTCGTCATCTTCACACTCATTCTGTGTGACGTCCTCCTCCCCGTCCTCCACATCACTGTTATGGGGCTCGTCTACCAGCTCCTCTGTGTCTGAGCATGACTCGTCCTGAAACGCCTCACTCTTGTTGTCCTCTGACTTCCGTAGCTCTACACACACACACACACACACACACACACACACACACACACACACACACACACACACACACACACACACACACACACACACACACACACACACACACACACACACACACACACACACACACACACACACACACACACACACACACACACACACACACACGGCTCTACATTTACATGGTTTTACTTTAAAAAGGGTAAGAGCACAACATCTTGAAACACAAGAAAATATATATTTTTTAAATCGATTGAGATATAGCCTATGAGATTTCCAGCTACTTCTGAAGTACATGTTGTGCCCTATAAACAAATATGTAATCATGTAAATACATTTGTTTATTATTAAAAGCTAAAATGTTGATACAAATCCCTCATTTATGGAATATTAGGTTTCTATATTATATAAAAGTACAATTTTCCTTTCTAGAGAACACATCATATTGAAAATTGTACACTCTTTAAGTGTCACGTTTGTGATGACAACATTCTAGAGATCTGTCATTCGTTCATTGCTATGATTATTGCTCTCCTGAAGAAGCTATCCCTTTTACTTTCTGTGCCCCCAAATGTTTGAATATACTGGTAAAGTTAGCTGGTTCTTTGTTAGCTAGCTGATGAGGAAACAAACATGACTGAATAGATTTCTTTCTGTCACACTGGTGCTGCTGGTCCATTCACAATTCACCTGTGGGAACATGGTGGCTCTTAACACCAGAAAACAGAAAGAGCTGGTCACTACTATAAGAGATTGTTCGTGAGGAGATTACACCTCTATCCTCAACTTGCAATTAAAATCGGTAAATTAATCACCCGCATTGCTCACTTCTAAAGTGGATGCCTATTCAACTAAAGTGGAAAGTCTGGAGAATGTGGCCAATGCGACAGAGGTGCGACTCCATTTCTCAAGCGGTTGAGTGGCATGGTATCTTGGAAAAAGCCCACCCCATACCTATCAAACCAAATGACTCCACATCCATGCTTTTTCCGTCGTATGCTCCCGGACATACAAGAGTGCAATAAATGCTTTGAGTTAAATGCTTTCCATTTATGTCCCTGTCCCTTTTCTGTGTGCATGAGCAACAGTGCAATCTCTGTGCAGCAACATCTGCATGTCACAAACTCGTCACTCTTTTCTACCCAAACTGTGCCATCCCTTCCAGACTCCTGTCTCACCGTGGCAGTTGATCACTGTCTGTTTGCTCTGTCCTGGTTCTGCTGCGGCGAGGCTCAAAGTCAACATGAGATTCACACGAAGACTCCTAATTAGCAACGTCAATTTCAAGCTCAATCCGTCCGTCCGATCCTCCATCCAACTCCAACTAATCTAAATTCTGAGTCCATTTGTTTGGGTTAGGTTGGGAATAGGTGTGAAAACTGGTTAAAAAAAAGGCTCTAAATAATTTTCTGTTTGTGATTTAAAAATTCGGACAAATGAGCAGTGTAAAATACAAACATTTAGTAAAAGTCAGGGAAAGAACAGGACATAGCTGATTTTTTAAAAGTTACAAAATCAAACGTCAGTGGCCGTGTTAACTAGTTTGCTAGATTGAAACTGCTGGAGGAAACTAATGTTCTGAGTTGAGTTCACCTTAGCTAGCTAAGTGGACTGTAGCTAGGTAACAAAAAAAAGAACTAGCTATATAATTGCTAGCTATATTTTAAAGACTAGTTACTGACTTTTGAATACTTTTTGTCGAACTACTTCGTTCCCCTGCCTGTTTATTGACGCATTGGAGACCGAAAAAGTTGGCAATATAGCTAAATGCCCCTCCGGATTTGACCACAAATAGGCTTTTTTTAAAATATAATTTGGCTGATTAGGCTTGTGCACATTTACCTGAGTTTCATTAGTTAGCTAAGTTACTGACTGACTTGCGTAATTCTTATTCATGTTCTTGTTGCATTTCAGATGGAGAGGGAGTTGGATCACAAAAAGGAGCATGCTGCAGACAGACCAGGGCCCGTATTCACAAAGCATATCAGAGTAGCAATACTGATTTAGGATCAGTTTGGCATTTTAAGATCACAATGAATATTATTACATTGACAAGGGGAGCTGGTCCTAGATCACTATTCCTAGTCTGAAGACACTTTGTGAATACGGGCCCTGGAATAAAGCTCTTGCCCAATACCTTGCACAGCAGTCGTTTCATCATAGGATGCTAGAGGTTTTAGTTGATGCTTATGAACTGAATTTAAGTGAATTTCCATCCAGTTGGTGACAGAATATTCTGAATCTGCATAAAAACAACATGCATATTTTCCTACCAGTGGTTTCCATTAAATGTACTTGTTGCAGATAAATGGCTGTACGTGATGAAGTATTGTATATAAAATATGTTTTGCAGTTAAATTCCCATGTACCAAATAAAAAATACAAGTTAAATGGGTTTACATTGCATTTTCAACTCTACTGATGGTTTTCTCAAATGTGTTTGTATTATATAGCTAGTATGCAAACTTTGGTATTGGCACATGTGCACTAGCCCAGGTGTTCCCAAACTTTTTCACTCGGTGCCCCCTTCCAGCATTGGAACATCTTTATGCCACATCTATTTCTAAGGGCACCAGCACTGATCATGACACTGTTCACACCCTTCTTGTTGGTGGAGAGAATTTTGCATGTTTAAAGCTTATTTCCTGCAATTCTAGAGTAACACTACTCTAGTCAACCTCGAGCTAGAGTGCAAATAGAGCCTACATGATGAGATTATTATTATTATGGACAAAAGAGCAAGATTATTTGTGTTTGTCAAACGACAGTCGAGCTTCAATCATCATGTCACCAGAATATGACCCTCGATATTTATTGAAAAGGAGCATTCAAGCTCATTATCTTGCACATTCACCACCCTGTGGGTTCATCATATATTTCATCTGTAACCTAAAACTGCATGCTTTCCCGATGAGTCGTAGTGGGAGACCACACAACATGTCATCGCGTGACTCCAAGTTTACTGCGATATGAGGGTTATTATATCCAGTGGCGATTTTAGCTTGTAAATGTTGGTGGGGAAAACTCCCCAATTTTTCTTTAGATGCATGCCAGCAAAACCACAACACAACACTAAACAATACATTAATTTCACTATAACGGTGACAAGTGGTGCCCACAAACTGTTAGGGCCTACATAAAGCTGTCCCAACAGCAGAGCTTTATTTTCAGCACCATAGAGTGAATCCTCACCACTGCTACATCTGGCTATCAGTCTTGATTCTTGAGTCTTGACTGGCAGCGAAACAGTTAATTCAGACTAATTTACTGCTTTTTTAAAAAACATAGCTGAGTTGCTTAAACAAATGTGGTTTTACTGACAATTGAGATATACAAACTATAGCATACGGGGACAACAAGCAGATAAGAGGCAATCCATAATTTCGGTTAAGACATTACTGAGCGAGCTAGATCGGACGTAGTCAATCTAAATATTTGTTCAGCACTTTTGAAATGTACAGCAACAGAATTCAGAACATGGGTGGTTCTTACAGTATTCTCCCTATAGGTGGCATATAAGCAGACAATGAAATCTCTTACAATATTTGATGATTACATTTCTCTAAAAACAGAATATATGCTATATGTGAACGAACAAGTCAAAACAATTATGAGGGGGAAAGGGACCAAATTATTAGGGTGAGGCACATGGGCTACTAAAAGTGTATTACACAACATACACTTAGTATTACGTTCTTAGCTACAGTATACATATCTCCCTGGCATATTACAGCATTTATGCAGCAGCATACAAAAATTTTTTGTGTAGGGCTCACATGAAAAAGCGGCGGTCTTTCGTGGTTAAATTTTGTTGTCAAACTTTGTCATCAAAGTCTGGCATTCTCTGGATTTATGGTGCATTCAAGACAACTGGGAACTTGGTAAAAGAAAAAGTGATTGGTGGCAGGTAGCCTAGTGGTTGGTGTTGGGCCAGTAATCAAAAGGTTGCAGGATCGAATCCCTGAGCTGACAAGGTAAAAATCTGTCGTTCTACCCCTGAGCAAGGCAGTTAACCCACTGTTCTCCAGGTGCCGAAGACGTGGATGTTGATTTAAGGCAGCCCCCCACACCTCTGATTCAGAGGGGTTGGGTTAAATGCGGAAGACACACTTCAGTTGAAGGCATTCAGTTGTACAACTGACTAGGTATCCCCCTTTCCCTTCAGGTCAGAGCTCTAGAAAGATCCGACTTGGATGACTGTTCAAAACGTATTTTCTCAGTCGGAGCTTGTGTTTTTGTTTCCAGTTGTTTTGAACATGACATAATTCATGCTGGATTCACAGCATGGCCAATGTATTCAACCTTTTCTGACCCATGGCATTTTAATGTTTCTCATTTTAAACTTGGAATAGAGACCCTTAAACCCAGACATGGACCACACACCCACTCCACTGAGTATCAGGCTAGTGATTGCTTTGCAATGCTTGCAGTTAGCCACTGTCACGGATTCAAGCTGCCTGACTGAATACTGGGGCCTTCAGTGCTAACAGAAGCAAGGACCTTACCTGGGAGCAACAGCAACAGTTTCTCTCACAGCCATTCTGTCAACATGTATTGTATATAACCACTCAAATTCATACAAAGTACTAGAGGCAAAAGCCCAGACTTATATTCACTTTGTCCATTTGACCCATTCTTAAATCTTGACTGGAATAATATATACAGTATGTTTTAGTTTACACGCCTGTGTGATGTGTCTGGTGTAAATTAATGGAAAGGAATTCACCCTGGACATGGGAATGTCACTGATGTTAGACCTTTTCAATCACAAGCTCTAAGTGATATCTTGATGTTGAAGTTAGCACAGAAGTAAAAAATAAAAAGAGCCTAACGTGGCAAACATGCTTTGAAAAAGTTGTTTGTAATCTAACAATTGAGTTAAATATATAAAAAATTTAAATGATTTGTTTATACAAAACTTTATTGCATTGGTCATCCCCAAAATGTGGCCATTTAAAGGGTTAGTTGCATCCTTCCTCAGGGAACTGTCTGCGGATAGCTGACAACAGGGTGGCAGGTGTTTTGATGCACTGCTCTAGAGTACTATAGCCCAGCAGACTCACCTGGGGATAGGGGCATGGACACATGCTAGTTCTTTATAAAAGTCTGGGATACTTTTACAGAGATGAGAGAGCATGCGTTTGAGTGAGTATATTAAATCCAATCAGTGGCCCTGGATAATATGCTGTGCAATCACACAGGAAGAATGCCATAGTGAAGAAATGTCCCTTTTTGAGGACCCCGTCTTTCAAAGATATTTTGTAAAAATCCAAATAACTTCACAGATCTTTATTGTAAAGGGTTTAAACACTGTTTCCCATGCTTGTTCAATGAACCATAAACAATTAATGAACATGCACCTGTGGAACGGTCATTAAGACACTAACAGCTTACAGACGGTACGCAATTAAGGTCACAGTTATGAAAACTTAGGACACTAGAGGCCTTTCTACTGACTCTGAAAAACAAAGAAAGATGCCCAGGGTCCCTGCTCATCTGCGTGAAATTGCCTTAGGCATGCTGCAAGGAGGCATGAGGACTGCAGATGTGGCCAGGGCAATAAATTGCAATGTCCATACTGTGATATGCATAGACAGCGCTACAGGATGGACAGCTGATCGTCCTCGCAGTGGCAGACCACGTGTAACAACACCTGCACAGGATCGGTACATCCGAACATCACACCTGCTGGATAGGTACAGGATGGCCAGGAATGCACACCAGGAACGCACAATCCCTCCATCAGTGCTCAGACTGTCCGCAATAGGCTGAGAGAGGCTGGACTGAGGGCTTGTAGGCCTGTTGTAAGGCAGGTCCTCACCAGACATCACCGGCAACAATGTTGCCTATGGGCACAAACCCACCGTTGCTGGACCAGACAGGACTGGCAAAAAGTGCTCTTCAATGACTAGTCACGGTTTTGTCGGATTCGCGTTTATCGTTGAAGGAATGAGCATTACACCGAGGCCTGTACTCTGGAGCGGGGTCGAGTTGGAGGTGGAGGGTCCGTCATGGTCTGGGGCCGTGTGTCACAGCATCGTCGGACTGAGCTTGTTGTGATTGCAGGCAATCTCAACGCTGTAGTACCCTCAACCCTCAAGGCTCAACCTGAAAGGACCCTCCATCAGGAAAATGCCACCATACTGCTTGTTCTGTGAGTGATTTCCTGCAAGACAGGAATGTCAGTGTTCTGCCATAGCCAGCGAAGAGCCCGGATCTCAATCCCATTGAGCAGATCTCAATCCCATTGAGCACATCTGGGACCTCTTGGATCGGAGGGTGTGGGCTAGGGCCATTCCCCCCAGAAATGTCCAGGAACTTGCAGGTGCCTTGGTGGAAGAGTGGGGTAACATCTCACAGCCAGAACTGGCAAATCTAGTGCAGTATATGAGGAGATGCACTGCAGAACTTCATGTAGCTGGTGGCCACACCAGATACTGACTAACTTTGATTTTGACCCTTACCACCCCTTTGTTCAGGGACACATTATTCCATTTCTGTTAGTCACATGTCTGTGGAACTTGTTCAGTCTGTCTCAGTTGTTGAATCTTGTTATATCCAGGATTTCACAGGTTTATGGTGTATAGGGCCTTTGTGCTCTTGTAATAGTATCATGCAATGGCTGCAGATCAATGTCTTCCATTGTGGAATGGTGGCATCTACACAACATGACCAAAAGTATGTGGACACTTGCTTGTTGAATGTCTCATTCCAAAATTCATATGGAATTGGTCCCCCCTTTGCTGCTATAACAGCCTCCACTCTTCTGGGAAGGCTTTCCACTAGATGTTTGAACATTGCTGAAGGGACTTGCTTCCATTCAGCCACAAAGATTAGTGAGATCGGGCACTGTTGTGGGGCAATTAGGCCAGGCTCGCTGTCGGTGTCCCAATTCATCCCAAAGGTGTTCGATGGGGTTGAGGTCAGGGCTCTGTGCAGGCCAGTCAAGTTCTTCCATACTGATCGACAAACGATTTCTGTATGGACCTTGCTTTGTGCACAGGGGCATTGTCATGCTGAAACAGAAAAGTTGGAAGCACAGAATTGTCTAGTATGTCATTGTATGCTGATTGTCCTTCATTGGGAATCATGAAAAACAGCCCCAGACCATTATTCCTCTACCAAACTTTACCGTTGGCACTACGTAGTCGAGCAGGTAGCGTTCTCCTGGCATCCACCAAATCCAGGTTAGTCCATCATACTTCCAGATGGTGAAGCGTGATTCATCACTCCGGAGAACACGTCCAATGGTGGCGAGTTTTACACCAGTCCTGCTGCGGCTTGGCATTGCGGCTGCTCGGTCATGGAAACCCAGTTCATGAAGCTCACGACGAACAGTTTGTGCTGACGTTGCTTCCAAAGGCAGTTTGGAACTTGGTAGTGAGTGTTGCAACCAAGGACAGATGATTTTTATGAGCAAAATGCTTCAGCAGTTGGCAGTCCCATTCTGTCAGCTTGTGTGGCTTACCACTTCGCAGCAGGGCCGTTGTTGCTCCTAGACATTTCCACTTCACAATACCACCACTTACAGTTGACCGGGGTAGCTCTAGCAGGGCAGAAATTTGAAGAACTCACTTGTTGGAAAGGTGGCATCCTATGAAAGTGTCATGTTTAAAGTCACTGAGCTCTTCAGTAAGGCCATTCCACTAGCAATGTTTGTCTATGGAGTTTGCATGGCTGTGTGCTCAAGTTTATACAACTTTCAGCCATAGCCAAATCCACTAATTTGAAGAGGTGTCCACATACCTTTGTCTAGATAGTGTAGCCAGCAGGCTCCAAGAAATCAGATGACAAACCTGCAGACATTAACAAAAGAAAATGGTTCCTGCATTTAGAGTTCATGTATCAGTTTGCCTATTTCATGATTCATGTCTGTAAATTACAACAATAGAGTTGATAAAAAAAAAATCATGACATGCCATTCCAAGTGAATTATATTATGGCACCACGTCTCATCTTACTAACAATTGCTACCTCAACTTATTGACAATGACAACATCATGCTCCTCCTTCTTGTACAGTAGTTTGCTAGCTGTTTAACTTAGTTGCCTGTGATTGTTGATACCAAACTGGCTCATGGTGATGTCGGAAAGATTTGCCTAGGTAACTAGCTAAGCGACAACCTTAAGTATCTACTCTATTTCTTAACCTTTCTAGCGCAGGGGTTCCCCTCGACAACATTCCGCTGAAAAGGCAGTGCGCGAAATTCAAAATCTACCCATCATGTTAATCTACCCATTGTGTCCGATTTCAAAGGCTTTACAGCTAAAGCACAACATATGATTATGTTAGATCACCGCCAAGTCGAAAAAAATACAGCCATTTTTCCAGCCAAAGATAGGCGTCACAAAAAGCAGAAATATAGATAAAATTAATCACTAACCTTTGATGATCAGATGACACTCATAGGACATCATATTACACAATACATGTATGTTTTGTTCGATAATGTGCATATTTATATCCAAAAATCTCAGTTTACATTGGCGCCTTACGTGCAGTAATGTTTTGATTCCAAAACATCCAGTGATTTTGCAGAAATACTCATAATAAACATTGATAAAAGATACAAGTGTTATTCACAGAATTAAAGATAGACTTCTCCTTTATGCAACCGCTGTGTCAGATTTCAAAAAAACTTTACGGAAAAAGCATAATCTGAGAACGGCGCTCAGAACCCAAAACAGCCAGAGGAATATCCGCCATTTTGGAATCAACAAAGTTAGAAACACCATAAATAATCACTTACCTTTGATGATTGTCATCAGAAGGCACTCCCAGGAATCCCAGTTCGACAATAAATGACAGATTTGTTCAATAAAGTTCCATCATTTATGTCCAAATAGCCACTTGTTAGCGTGTTCAGCCCAGTAATCCATCTTCATGAGGCGCAGGCACTTCATCCAGACAAAAACTCGAAAAGTTCCGTTACAGTCCTTTAGAAACATGTCAAACGATGTATGTAATCAATCTTTATTTTTAACATAAAACATCAATAATGTTCTAACCGGAGAATTCCTTTGTCTTCAGAAAAGCACTGGAATGCGAGAACTCTGTCGGGAGCGCGCGTCATGAGACCAAGGCTCTCTGCCAGACCACTGACTCAAAGAGGTCTCATGAGCCCCTCCTTTATAGTAGAATCCCCATTCAAGTTTCAAAAGACGGTTGACATCTAGTGGAAGCCGTAGGAAGTGCAACCTCATCCATATCTCAATGTGTATTCGGTAGGCCAAGCTTTGAAAAACTACAAACCTCAGATGTCCCACTTCCTGGTTGGATTTTTCTCAGGTTTTCGACCTGCCATATGAGTTCTATTATACTCACAGACATTATTCAAACAGTTTTAGAAACTTCAGAGTGTTTTCTATCCAATACTAATAATAGCATCTGGGACAGAGTAGGAGGCAGTTCACTCTGGGCACGCTATTCATCCAAAAGTGAAAATGCTGCCCCCTATCCCAAAAAGGTTTTAAGTAGGCTACACCTCTGAGTTACATCTGTAGGCTATAGTTAACTAGCTAATGGGATCTATCTAACATGCATTGCTTCTGACACATGCCACGATCCTTCATGCTTTAGATCTGACAGATATGGCGCCGAAGGGAATGGCTGCCATTTTACGGGGTCCAAATCAATTGTGCTTTGTCAGGTTTTTTTGCACATAATGTTGCTGCTACCATCTCTTATGACACAAAATCACTTCTGGACATCAGAAACACCGATTACTAACCTCAAACTGGACAAAGATTTTCTCTTTAATGAGTCCAATGCAAAGTGTATACTGCTTTCTCGGGAACAGGCCCAAATCCGTCATTTGTGTGAAGACGGAAATTAAAGGGGGTGGAGGTCGGGCTGCTTTCTGAGAATTTGTAGGCGAGTTTGTAAACTTCCACTACCATGTGTCAGAAGCAATGCATTGACCAATGTGCAATCATTGGAAAACAAAATGGATGATATATGATCAAGACTATCCAACCAACGGGACATTAAAAACTGTAATATCTTATGTTTCACCAGGTCATGGCGACCCGGATATTATAGAGCTGGTGGGATTTTCCATGCATCGGCAGGACAGAGAAGCTACGTCTGGTAAGACGAGGGGTGGGGGTGTGTCTGTCAATAACAGCTGCTGCGCGATGTCTAATATTAAATATGAGACCTGGGATGAGTGTCTGCAGGAGGCCAGAAGGAGCTTTCCGTGGAGTCTTGTTTTGAGCACAAAAAGTGCATGCGGTGACGAAGGCAGAGACGTCAGGGACCATTGTGGGCCACCAGAAACGTTGAAGGAAAGCTAGTGTACGACAGGACCCTGGATGACAGGTCAGCCTGGAGGAATGAGCCCATTCCAGAACTTCGGACTGAACTGGGTTAGGGACAAACAGACGGTTAGCCGGGACCCTTCAGATCCAGGTTGGGAGCGTTGCACCTCACGAACCAGGTTCTCAATACCCCAATCCACAGTGGCAGCAAGGCATGAGGTAGGGAGAATGGTTTTGGCAGTAGAGGGTGTGGCAGAGGAACTGTATAGGTGGGAGAGAGCACACCCAGGATGGTAAGAAATGGTCAAGTTGAATCTGGTAAACAGGAGGGCCCACCGGGCCTGCCTTGAGTTGAGGCTCTTGGCTGAACGGAGATAATCCAAGTTATGGTCGGTCCAGGCCAGGAATGGCTGTTCTGCTCCTACCAGCCAGTGCCTCTACTCCTCCAACGCCATCTTCATCGCCAGGAGTTCTCAGTTGTCAACATCGTAGTTCCTCTCAGCAGGATTGAGATGAGACAGGAAGGTACAGGGATGACGCTTCTGGTCAGGGGCAGATCGCTGGGACAGGATGGCCCCCACTCCAACTTCCGAAGCATCCACTTCCACCACAAATTGAAGCGAAGGGTCCAGATGGATGAGGATGGGTGCTGTTGTGAACTGATGCTTCAGGTCCACAAAGGCTTTGTCGACAGCTGGAGACCATTTGAATGGTACCTTGGGGGAGGTGAATGCCGAGAGGGGGGCCGCCAGGGTGCTGTAATCCCAAATGAAACAGCGGTAGAAATTTGCAAACCCAAGAAACCTTTGCAACTGCACACTGGACATTGGTTTATGTCAATCCATCTGACCATTGCCCTCAGCAATACAACCGAGAATACAACCGACCCCGAGGTGGTGTAGTGCCTGGGAGAAGGTCAATGGCACAATCATAAGGATGGTATGGGGGAAGGGAAATAGCACGTGCCTTACTGAACACTTCCAGAAGGTCAATGGTATTCAGTAGGACTAGCAGAGAAAACCACACTCTTGCTAACATCCTGAGGAGGACGATTTGGCTGTGCTGCTTGAAGGCTGTGCTGCTTGAAGGCAGTGGTAAGGGAAGACCCCCATGAAATGAACAAAAATGGATGGCAACTTATTGCCATTGGGTGAAACATATACACAATCCCAAATACCGCTCAACTGGACGGCAGTTCATGCAAATGCTAAGTGTCATACAACAAAAATCCCAAAGATGGCGAGCGCGCTCCACCGTAGATTTTCATATTGCAAATGGACAAGCCACAGGACATTTTCAAAAATACAACCCCCTCTAAAAAGTACTTTCTGGACCGTTTTCTTTTTTTGTGTGTCAATTATACATATATAACAATACCTTTGTCTTATTTTATTATTTTACGCACAATTGGACTAGCGTCGTCCGGGGTAGGGAGAGCTTGGCCGGTAGGGATATCCTTGTCTCATCGCGCACCAGCGTCTCGTGTGGCGGGCCGGGCGCAGTGCACGCTAGCCAAGGTTGCCAGGTGCACGGTGTTTCCTCCGACACATTGGTGCGGCTGGCTTCCGGGTTGGATGCGCGCTGTGTTAAGAAGCAGTGCAGCTTGGTTGGGTTGTGTATCGGAGGACGCATGACTTTCAACCTTCGTCTCTCCCGAGCTACTAAACAATTGGATACCATACCACAAAATTGGGTAGAAAAAGGGGTAAAAATAAATAAATAATGTGCGCCTGGTAACCCGTTCCGATTTCCAGGTGCACGGCTGTCCATTTGCAGTGTCTTACAATGGGCATTTACATCACGAATTTGATATGCTCCAATATACTTCAGAAATACCCAATTGACTGGCCCGTTGAACTCGGGATGGCCGGGCAGTGATAGTGGTTCCTCGCCATCGCTCGTTGGTGTTGATTTCAGCATGTCCATTTGGTGATGGTAAATCACTCATTAAAAACATTGGAAATGTACTGTCCATTTGCTATGTCTTGCAATGGGCATTTACCATCACAAATTTCACATGCTCTAATATACTGCAGAAATGCCCAATTGACTGGCCCGTTGAACTCGGGCAGTGATAGTGGTTCCTCTCCATCGCTCATTGGTGTTGATTTCAGCATGTCAATTTGGTGATGGTTTATCACTGTTTAAACTTATTGCAAATGGACAAAAGTCAACAATAAAGTCACAGTCCATCAGTCAATAAGATATCATTCTGACACCAAACTGATACAAACTGACACCAAACCCACTTCCAACTCGTTTAGAAGGCAACTATCACATATTTCAGAGCAGGCCCAAAATTCACAGCGCCTTCTGTTTAAACACGTAGTTATGTTCTAGCTGCGGGTCCAGTTTTGACATTATGTGTAGGCCTAGTTAAGGCAACCCCGAATTCCAAGTTTCGACATGATAGGTCCTTCGGAGCCCGAGCAGCAACCTTAATTATTGCTGAAAGTGCACTTTATCCTGGCGTTGCTATGGGACAGAAACATTAGGGTCCATCTCTATGGGCCGAGGCGGTTTCTTTACACCTAGTCTTGTGACTCTGGGACTTTTCTAAATGTTGTCATTTTTGCGATGGTCAAAGTGAATTGAAGTCATTGCAAATGTACACGGCTGTTTCTCGGCCTAGGAACCTTCTAGAGCCACATAGTGCACGGTGACTGAAGCTCTAGAACAGGCTTTAAAGTTTTAGAGCTCTAGGTCTGACGGTTCTTTGATAGTTCGAACGCAGGTAACTATTGTATGCTCTGTGTGTCTGTAAGCCCCACACTGTCACTGTTTGGACATCTGATGGGAGAAATGACTGATTTACAGTTCGAGGGTTGCCTAATCACACATTACATTTTGGAAAGATGTGACTTTAACCCTTTGAAACAGCCCCTATGTCCCCAATTTAAGGCACGTCATGTTGGCACTGAAGTTAAACACATATCCTCCTTGGGGTAGGCTTTTACAGAATCCTGAGTTTCAAGTCTCTACGATAAGAACTGACTGATTTACAGAGGGTTGAATGCAGTGTTTTTGAAAAACTGCAGGTTGGGTATATCAAAACCACTTTTAGGGTGAATTTAACAACTTCCGGTTTCTCCAGGAAGCTTAGAATCAACACAGGTAATCCTCATAGTGGCCTGATGGATTGTTATCGAAGACAGTTTGATGCCACATAGGCATCAGGTTGAAGTTAGGGGAGCAGGCAATGTATTCCTATGGGGAGAGATGTCATTGTAAACTGTTAAGGTTAGGCTTGCACAGATCGGGAGGACCTTAGGAACGTTCCTGTGGTTGAATTGTGTCTCTAGTGTCAACGGTTCTGCAGCTGTCGCCCAAAAGCACCTCAAATTTAGGTCAGGCTTAATTTTGGGCATACTTTTTTGCAAGGTCGCTATGGTCAAGTGGGGCATCTTGTTGAACTCGGCACTTCCTAGAGACTATGGTGATGCCATTTATCGACTTAAGCTCTAGAACATGTATTTAAAGTTTCAGAGCTCTAGGTCTGACGGTTCTTTGATAGTTCGAAAGCAGGTCACTATTGCACGCTCTGTCTGAAAGCCTCACACTGTGTCTTTCCCCATTGACTGTGTGTGCGAGTTCAGAAAATCACAGAAATCACATACAGTTCCAAAACCCGCCTTAACGGATTCGTCTGAACATGCCACAACTGGATCTGTAACTCAATTATTTTATTTTTTTAATTCTTTAACCATTCTCGTAAATTACGATAGATAAATGGCTGGTTCTTTTTTCCTTACACTGTAGGTTCATGTACTTTGATGTGAAGCGGTCAAATTAGAGCTCTATTACCGTTTACCTTTAATCCCAGAAAATGGGCCTTATAACTCAAAAAGCGTCTTGTTTCTGGGCTAAAAGCCAATTTGGACAAACCTGTGCTCACCGAGTTGTCTTTGAAGTCTTTTCCATTTAGGAGAAATGGCCATGTCACTTTGGTGAGGTTTTCTCAATTTGCAATAAGTAGCCAGTCGCCATCTGGTGGAATTCTCCAGGACAGCGTAAAAATGACTAAAAGTTTAAAATGTTATAAAATGGAAGCCAAATCTCCGAGAGACTTTATTTGATGACTTCCCGGAAGATCTGACCCTGGGGCACGACCTGAGTCCGGCGGCCTATTTTAAAAACATTTGCGGACGTCTAGTAAGGGACTGTACATTTGCAATATGGAGATCCTCATCAATCATACGGGAAATGCCATCGGCATCCCTTATGTAGGGAATGGCAAAAAGGACTCCAACCCAGGATGGAGCTTGCTGTCCAGTCAATCACAGGATTGTGCTTTTGTAGCCAGGAAAATCCCAACAACTAGAACATGGGGAGATGCAATGAGGAGGAACTGTATGGTCTCACTGTGGTTACCAGAAACCCGTAATTGAACGGGCACAATACTATGAATGACTTCCCCTATAGAGTGGCCGTCCAGTTCACTAGCATCCATGGGCACAGAGAGAGGCTGAGTGGGAATACCAAGCTCTGAAGATATCATGGCATCCATAAGACATTCATCAGCCCCAGAATCAATGAACACTCAGAAAGACTTAGATTGGTCTCCCCACAGCACAAGAGCAAAAAGGGGTGTGCGGGTGATGGGAATTTGGGAACTCCCAGTCTGACTCACCATAGTACTAGTACCCACTAGAGACAAGGGTTTCCTAATAGGGCAGGTAGCTGTAAAATGTCATGCCACTCCACAGTACAGACAACAGTTATTACTCATCCTCTGTGTGCACTCCCAAACTGATAGCTTAATTCTTCCCAACTGCACAGGCTCAGGAGTATCCAACTCACCCGTCATAGATTCACGAGAGCGCTCGGGTGACCTCGACTCCTCTTGGAAGGGCTGCCTTCGGAAACTTCCGGATTCCATACGAGGTGAACGCACCATATCGGGTGTACCCGAGACCAGACCACCTCTCACATTCACTTAGGTGTCCATCAATGTTACTGGTTAAGGCAATAAGAGAGTTGAGGTCCACCGGAAGTTCCCGAGCAGCTAGCTCATCCTTTACCTCAGATAATCCGTGCAGAAAAGTATCAAAAGGTGCCGGATTCCAGGCACTCTCGGCAGCCATGGTGCAAAAGTCCACCACGTAGACTGCCACACTATGGGAGTTTTGACGTAAGTCAAGCAGTTTGCTGGCTGCCTTTCTCCCAGATACTGGGGACTCAAACTTCTCATCTCTGCCATGAATTCCACCAAATGACCGCAAATGGCAGATTGTTGTTCCCAAACTGCCGTAGCCCAGGAGAGCACCCTTCCTGACATTAGCTTAATTATATACACTATCTTCGATCAGTCTGAAGAAAACGAAGATGGCTGTAGCTCAAAAATACCCGAGCACTGAGAAAGAAAACCCCCGCAGGTACCAGGATTTCCTGAATATCGCTCTGGAGGAGGTAAGCGGGGTTCACGGAGAGTCGGGATAGGCTGTACAAACTCAACAGAGGGAGATTTTTTAAAAACAT